>NW_027526498.1:550000-850000 GCF_052857255.1 Amblyomma americanum
CCACGTGATCTCGTGGCTTCATCACAGCATGTCTACCGGTTTGTGAGAAACTGACTACCGTGGCAGGTGGTAGTTAAATTAATGATTGGTCTCGGGAGGTTCCCCGCGAAGAGCAACATGGCTCGCACATGCTCCACCGCTGGCAGCACCTGCCATGGCAGGGCAGCGGCGTATCGCTTAACAGCTGCACCACTGTGCCAGGATCGATATGAGACTCCCAGAAACCCATGAACGCAAAGTCAAGAATGATCAATTCACCATATATTAGAATAAATCATCGCCTTATGTGTCCCTTTTAATTCTTTGTGAGGCAAGGGCAGCTTTGGCGAAAGAGCGCCACGGTGCAAGATATGTTCGCCTGTAGAAGACGGGCTACAAGGCCCATTTTCCAAATATTCCACTCCAGATAATCTTAGCAAACGCGCAAGGAAAAGTTTGTACTCATTGTATCACCGGTAGGGACCCGGCGTCAGCGGGGATCAAATCCCGCACCTCCCGCATGCCAGATGAATGATACAACAGCGTATCGCAGAGACTGTAGTTCCTTAGTGGCAAGAGATGTTTAGGGGTCATGTTCGGAGGGACACTGGTCTATGAGTGCAGCGGTAAGTCTAGTGGTTCCTTGCTTCGTGATAAATATCAGCTTAGGGTACAATCGCTACCTCAGAGGTTCGAATGCTAGCGCTGGGGAAATAAATTTTATGATGCGGCATTTCTGCCGTGCGCTGAGGCGCTGCACTGGCGGGTATACAAGATATCTCACCTGTGCAGAGCAGGCGGTGAGTGGAGCGGCTTACGGAGAAGAGTGGAGGCTGCCAAGTTGCACACCCGGTTCTCTAGAACGGCGGACCCCAACACTGCAGTGAGGTCCTGGTCGCTGAACCCGCTTTCCAGAGCGAAGCGGCTCTCGGAGACGTTGATCGAGTCGCTGCACGCCATTCTCTTCTAGCTCTGGGCAGCCTTCTAGAAGCGGAGGGTATACTGAACGTTAGCCTCGAATGCCCGAACGTGAGTCTCGCTGGCACAGCGTACGCGATGTTTAATTCTGATTTTATTGTCCTTGCTACTTCATATGCAGCTGGAACGAGCACGACCAGCGTTATTGCAGTATGGTTCAAAGCGCTGCTCCCTAAGGTTTCTAGTTCACAGTTTTAGAATACGGAGTCTTAAACGTATTCGCACAATTTTGATTCAACCTGAACGAATTGCGATCTGAAACGTACATTCAGCGGGGCTGTACCGCGGAACCGAATCATAATGCAATAGCACCAATCTCAGACGCAAAAAAGATTGCGTTATTGTTTTGTAGTGTTTAGTTTAGCTTATGTTCTTCAATGGCGCCTGCACAAACAACTACTTTCTTAATCGCAAATCATTACCTGAAAGGCGACAGTGCGTGGAAACAGAAAAATGAGTTCACTAATGAAGTGCCAGTGATTCACGAAAATCACGTTTCTTGTATGTTAGATTAGGCGCCTGTCGCAGGTGCGGATACGTATGTGTCTTTTGGGTTCATTTGCCTATGACTCCATGCGGCAGACGTGATTTACCTACTTGACATCGGTGGCGAGCTGATATAAACATCGTTTTCTTGCCGATGCAGAGTGATTCACCCCTGCTAGCCTTCCTGTCATTTCCTCTTGGCAAAATTTTCCCGCGGAATATGAAGGCACTTTTACACCTTTTGCAACCGTCGGCTACGTTGCTTGATAGTTTCACTTTATCTTTTATGCTGGTCGTCTTCTGACGGCATGTAGTAGGGTGCTTTTCTCAAAACTAAGAGCATTATGGAAATAAGATTCATTGCCCACTTCAAAAAATTCATAACAGATGTTTTGAGATTTTGTCCATGTCCCTGGTATCCCATACATTTCTTTAACAAGACAGCTAGTTTACCCTATCAGAGGGCAACTCCGGAGGAGTTTAGAACATTTTGGACTATCACATTAAATTTCTTGGTAATCACAGTCTTAGTTGCGATTATTTTCTCCAAAGTACTGAAGAAAACTGCAAAGACCTGGAAACCGAAACTAGGTTTCGACCAATATATGACGCCACAAAGGCCCAAGTATGACGTCACGCTTACTGTCAAAAACCTTTTGTGTGTGCTTAGATGAAATGGTAGCTCTAATGAAGAGTTCGATTATTTGCCTGAAAATGAAAAAAAACCCTTTCATCAAACAGAGCTAATATCAACGAGTACGTGCTGATTGTCATGACGTCACACGCGCAATGCTACTCGTACAAACCGCTATGTTTGAGGCCGCCAATGGGAGAACCCATTTAATTTGCGCTGAAAAACACGCCTTCCGGCTGATAAGTTTGACACAAAAGAACCTGCAGAAGAACCGACAACTGAGCTAGTTGGTGCATCTTTAAGCCGTGGTAAAAACAGCGCAGCGACGACTGACACAGAGAAGACAGAAGAAGACGGACAAGCGCTTGTCCGTCTTCTTCTGTCTTCTCTGTGTCTGTCGTCGCTGCGCTGTTTTTACCACGGCTAAAAGAACCTGCCACTCTTAAGAAACAGCAGCGTTTTCATTGTGGCTGAAAAACTTCGCTGTAGCCCTTTATCAGCATTCTAGGCAGCAGCTTGTTACACACCAATCGCGGCAGCGCGATTTTTTTTTCTTCGATTCAGTGGATATCTACCGGCATACTGTTCGCAAAAAGGGGTGAATAAGGCAAAAAAGGGTGGAAGTATTAGAATACGTTGCAGCGCAGACCGGTAAACCTGGTAGAACACTACAAGCCCTAGAGAGCTACGTCGAACACGTCGGAAGCTGATACCATGCGCATGGGAATGAATAATGCGCAGTGTTCAATACGAAGTCAAAGGGAAAACAAGCGTTTACTTTAAAAAGGTTTACAGCAAAGAACACACCAAAAAACATGAACCCTATTGAGAGCACTACGACTTGCGTCGACCAGGGAAACCTGTCGCCGATTACAAGGCCGCTTCTTCCACCTGACAAAAGAGAAGACAGTAGACATGGAAAACGTGCGGCACAGTTTTAAGAAAACAGGTAACGCTATCTTATTTGCTGTGAAGACGAGCAGCCTTCAAGAAGGCACAAAAAAAGAGAGGCAAAAATTTCCTCCAGTACAACCAGTCAACAAGGAGAACAAAAGTGGTTAGGTTTGTTAATTTTTATTCTTAACAGCACGCATATCTATGTGAGCTGTGATAAGGTAGGCCTTTTTGTTGCCATTCGACTTGTTAATGAGACCATTAACTGACTATTCAGCGCATCGCTCGGTGAAAGACGTGGGGCGGCGACAGTCTGGCAAGTTTCTTATTTCTCATCTTCTCTGAATAGAAGGGCACCGCGACCCCAGTACGCCCAACTTTCTTCACCGACGACCCACAACCCGTGTAAACTAGGTTCCTTGATAATTTTGTTTTAATTTCAGCATATCGGAATCAAACGCAATGCTGACGATTGCAGGCAAAGAGCTTAGGTGTTCTTGATTAGTCCCACATTCATGTACACATGGCAGAGCAGCGGTGACGGTATCTGCTGGTATCTAGTTAGATAGTTAACAGGATTCTAGTAAATAACTAGTTAACTGATAGCAAATAGTGATCTGTACGTCGCTGTAATAGCCATATGAGCGATACCATCAGCACTGTGGCTGAGCAGATTTAAGCAGTTGCACATATCGTTAGAAAATTGGGCACCGGCAATGGGCAAACAAAAACACCTGCATATGCCACACGACCACCTCTGCTCTGCATCAGCTGGGGCAGCGAGCAGTGATGAGCTTTGTAGTGCAGGCAGATGCAGGTATTTGCATGGCACGTGCAATGTGGAGTGGCGTGCAGGGTGTCGTTGTGTGGAAGTAGTTAGCAGCGGCATGCATCGTGACGTGGTTTGGATGATGAATGTGGCATGTTCGCCATGAAATGAGATGCATAGATGGGTGTCACTGTGCGCCCATCATCGGTGCATAATTTTTGAATTGCACATGAAAGTGGTAAAAACTATGTGAACCCCAGCAAAGAGGGCAATCACATTTTTGAGAGTCTTAAAGGTTGGTTTGGCTTCTAGTAATGACAAGCTGTAAATATCGAATTGCTGGCAGGTACCAATCTGTCAAAAGTAAAAGGAAACTATTAGAATTTAGTTCACCGGCTTATTATAGTCATATTCTTTTACAATAGTCTTAATGAAGACTATCTAGCCAATGATGTCAATCGATTTTGATGATGTGGTTTGTCTGAGGTTAATTCTTTGTCACGCAGCCTGAGAGGGATTTAATCATGGCACTTTGAGAATATACATGAATTAACCTCACGGTTGTGGCAATCGGTCGAAACTGTTCGCTGGAGGGCCACCTTTGATGGGGCATCTAGCGCCTCATTCTCGAGTTTTTCAACTATAGTTAGCATGATGCACCTATTTTTGACGTCCACCAACACAGATATTAGAGTGCTGCAAAAGACATCGTCTACCCCGTATAGCCTTCTTTTAGATATTAGCAGTAGGCCTTCTTGAAACGCCTTGCACATGGCTAGGGCAACTTAAAACAGTTGCGAAAGAAAGGCAAAAGTACTCATTATCAATCACCTAAACGCAGCCATGCAACCACAAAATAAATTGATATAAAGGTACTCTTTATGAGGCCTATTACACAGAGCCTCTAAAAATAAATTTCTAACTTTTACATTCCTTCTAAATAGAACAGCAGATGCCACGTGGTGAATTCTGAATAGTAAAATGTTTTGGTGTTCTTATTTAGTTGAGCAGAAATTTAAGGAAACTATTGTAGGAAGAACCAAGAATGACTATTTCATCGTTAAGTTTGTCTAGTAAATGCTGATATTGGATGCACTTTTCACTCAGAATATTAAATTCATTGCAAATGAAGTTATGACTGAGTACTGGTTGATTTCCAGGTGTCTTAGGGCTTCGCACAGGCAGTTATGTCTGTGGTATTTTGAAGAATGGCAGAAAAACATGACGTGGTACTTGGTGGATATTTAAATTGTGTTGAAGAATTCAACAACATTGATATGAAGCGCAGCTCATCAGCATCTTCTGAGTGGCTGGTGTGGGCCTGCGTTTGAAGCTCTTGAGACAGAATAAAAATGTAATTGTGCAAAGCTGTGTTTTCTAGTGCATGGGGATGGGGCTTTACTCGTTCCTTATGAACAAGGCTGCCAGGAACCCCGGAATAGGGAGCCCCCCAATAATTTTCCAAAGGGGACAGCCCCCCCACTTCCCGCCACGCCAGTCTCCAATTGCTTGCAATTCAGTGCATCTGTGCGAATATGCTAATATTGAGTGTTGCCCGTGTGCTGGCGAGCCGCTAGCAGTGTACCAATGTGCCACTGCGTCATCATGCAGTTTTATCCAGTGTGCTGTGTGCAGTGGTTTCAAGTGTATACCAGTATGCACTGATTTAAAGTGTACCAGTATACAGTGTTGCACAGTACCAAACCGGCCCGGAAATCAGGTATGGCACTGGCATACATTGTCCCAGTGGCACTGTGTTTTCCAATAAACTAATGCCTATTAATTTCAAAAAACCGTTTTCATTCGAATTTCACACAAGAAAATACTTTTTCAGTTGATGTATGGCACTAACAACGTATCACTATTGGAAGTAACAGAGTATAAATATTTGGGCCTCTGGATAACTAGAGACCTTTCGAGGACAGAACATGTTTATACTGTTGTAGTATATTCCTTCCGTAAGCTATTTTTCTTCAAGCGCTCAATAAAGCCTTCCACGCCTAGCGTTCGCCTTTTAGAGCAGAATTCTCTCGCCCGCCCATTGTTGGAATATGCTGTAATTATCTGGGATCCTTTCACCTTAACCAACAATAAGAAATTATAACAAACACAGCATAAGGTAGTTAGGTTTCTTTACAAATCATACCGCCGTACATTTGTCAGCGATTTCTTCAGAGTGGATTACCTCCGGTGACAGCACGCCATCGTATCTACTGGTTAAAGTTTCTGTTTCAGCTAGTGAATGGTCATTATAAAGTTAATACTTCTTAATTTTTTGCTTACTCCTCAGGTTATACCACGAGACAGAAACACGTTTTCACAATAACCTCTTTAAACGCGCGAAAAAAGTGTTTAATATATACTTCTTTTTTCTCAAAACAATTACATACTGGAATAACCTAAATAATGAGATTGTTATCAAGAATGCTTTGCTGATGTTTGAAAAATTCCTGCAAATGTTATGAATTTGAGTGTTTATATTCTTGTATATTTGATGAATACCCACGGCCTTGTACCAGAAGGCAGTATGTATAAATAAATTAACAAATAAATAAATACATAAAATGAATAATTATGAATGCCAGATGGCCTGAATAATTCAAAAGCCACTCACTACAGCGTCTCGCATAGCCCGTGTGCAGCAGCGGAACGTAAAACTTGACACACCATGCCGAGAAGCGATGCGAGCAACACTTCCTCAATTAAAAATTACCTGCGCTCTCGTCCGGCTGGCCTCCCCGTTGAGGAAGGAAACGGTGACAGGTGCCATCCGGGCAGCACGTTGAGGAATAGCATGCTGCCCTCGTCCTTCCCCGATAGGAGGCCAGGCCGGCAAGTGGGACTGCTGCTTCTAACGCTGCCAGTTCACTGGTTACCGCCTCAGCCGCGGCTCATGCCGGTGCGAAAGGCGGAACGAGTAACCAGGAAGGCAGAGCAACGCGGGCACCTCGTTTTCACCAGGAAGATGCTCCTCGTGACTGCGACCGCAGTATTACAGGTAAGAAGTTCATGGGGAACTACAAATTAATATTTGTAAGAATTATTTATCCGCGAAGATTATAACAACGTCTAAGATATATTGGTCCCGAATTCAGGAAAGTTCCTTCAAAGCAAAAAGCAATAGGTATGCCACCCTTCTTTTGAGCTGTTGCTGTTTGCGCAGCTGCAAGAATAATGTCATTATTCTGTAGGAACACATTTTCGAGTAAAGTCGGATGGAAGAGAGAGAAGTGTAGGAAAACCACTGTTGCATCAGTTTTCTCCCTGAATATAAAAACGGCGATAAAATGAAGATGGGAAGAAAGGTGGGAGAGGGCCCTATTGAGAAATCTCCTTTGGATGCATATGTGTCTCGTATGAATTTATTTGTGTCTAGTGTGTGGTCATACGAGATCATATGTGTCCTATATGTGTTTCGGGTGGGCTGATATGTGTCCCTAGTATCCCTCGTATGGGCTTATATGTGTACTTCTTATGCCTCTTATGGGCATATGTGTCCTTTGTATCCCTCGTATGGGCCGATATGTGTCCTTCGTATGCCTCTCATGGGCATATGTGTCCCTCGTATGCCACTATGTGCTTATACGCGTGGATAGTATCAGTTGTTTGAGCCGAAATATGGATTTGGTATCACCCGAATGGGCCGATGTGCCTTTCGTATCACTCATTTGAGTCAATACGCAGCTCTCGTATCACTCTTATGGGTGAACTGCGTCTCTCAGTCAGCTGATATTTTCACGGACTCGAAGACGACAAAGTTGGCAGTGGCGCGGCATGGAGCGCTCGCGCTAGGCCCACCGCCATTAAATCATTCCATCGCCATCTGTTATGTATTACTGTCTTCACCTGCTTGCCGTCACGTAACATTTGGCGTGAGGTGCGGAGTTCATCCCCATCCTGGTCTTGGAGCTTCGGCGTCCTGCGTGTGCCGTGGTCGTCGGTCGTGTGTTCCTGCCCGCACCGCCCGGTTGTGCCCCAGCCCGCCAGACCAGAACCGATCATGTCGTTCACCCCAGCCCTGTCCCGACCAGAAGACACGACAACTTGACGACGCCGCCGCTACTCGAACCTATGACCCCAACGACACTAGAAGCCGCCAACATATTCGAACACAGCACCTGCCATGCCGTTCGATGTGTTCATGGGCCTCAGCCGTCGGCTCAAGGTGACTTAGCTAGATACGGCCCGGAAGCTTCCTGGACCAGCGCTCGTCTGATCATCATCTGCTCATCTCTTTCATCGTGACGGCAAACCCTGCATCTTCTTCTCTTCTGTGTTCATCCGTCCTGTCACGCTCATCGATCGTCATGCCCTGCGTTTCGTCTTCACTGCCGGTCTTTCAGTTCGCGCGATCGGGACGATCGCTCGGCAGCCCCGGGTAGTGTCACGGACTCGAAGACGACAAAGTAGGCAGTGGTGCGGCACGGAGCTCTCGTGCTAGGCCCACCGCCATTAAATCATTCCATCGCCATCTGTTATGTAGTACTCTTCACCATGCTTGCCCTCACGTAACAATATGCGTCTTTTATATAAGGCTCGTATGAAATTAAATGGATAACATTTCATCTTGCCTTTCACGCGGTGCACTTGAGCTCATAATTAAAGAACACAGGTGATCAAATTAGATTCCTCTAACGTGGTGGGATGTTAAATCCCAAGTATAGTACCATTTTACGCTGTATCAGCTTAGCACATGAATGGGCAAGCATACGGCATTCCAATACTGTCCTGTTTCAAAGCTACATCTCAGCTGAAGCGCACACATTCGAAAAAAAGTTTAGAACACCCTCAGGAAAAGTAATATTAAGCCAAGGACACCATCTAAAGCAAATAGATAATAAGGCCACAAAACATTGGTCCATGGGATAAATGACTCGAGTAGCTTCCAATAATAAGGAAGTAACTATACAGATGCAAAAATTTCCCATACATATATCCCAAGCTTGAGAGGTGTGTTGTATAATTTGCCTCCTTGTCTATAACATGCTAATTACTGAAAGTGAAAGATATTATTATAAACAAAGCTTCATAAGTCTTTTTCAGAGGTGTAATTCATTTTTTGATATCGTCCCCCACTTACACTGATGCCCTTGCGTCATCAATGCACTATTGTTGTTTACATGCCCTCAGAGAAGAATGGGGCTGATAGCCCCAACTGGACACTAAAGGTCTTCGAATGTTTCTTCAGCTACGGAATAGCCAGTAGCTACAAGGCACTAGGTCAGAACTATTGGTGGGTGATGCAGAACTTCCCGAAACTGCAGCTTATTCAACACGGCGGTATTGCCACCTAACTTGTCATGCCAAGCATTGTCACGTTAAATGATAGATTTTATAGGACAAACTTTAAGAAAAAGTGCATGGTCCTTCTGCATCCTCAAGTTAAAGAATGCCCGTAATCACCGTCTGCTTAATGTGACAATCATCACAAATAAATTCATCCACATGTGCCAAGAGCTCAGATGCGAGATGCAGACAGTGGACATCCACTGCACTCCTCGTCCTTCACACTCAACACAGATGGATCTTGCATGTACTCATTCGATGGTGGATAATGATAGTGAGAACACTTTCTGCCATCCAAAATTTGGTTTTGAAAAACTGTTATAACCGTACACAGATGTATACAAACATTTCCCTTGTGACTACTTCAATATCAGTGGTGCCATGTGCAAAATGAAAATATCATGAAAAGTGGGAACATCAAACTTTCTTTTCATTGTAACGTCTTTTCCTTTCATGAGGTAATAAATGTGTTACAGACCAGGAGGTAAAAAATATAATGATAACCCTTTGTATAAACAGAATCCACCAATACCATCTGTTTAATGAAACAACCCTACATAATACACAAAAACACTACATATATACTATATCATAGAACAAGAGTAAGAGTTTTGTACACAGACCACACGAACAACACAGCAGCAAGTGACATACAATATTAGTTACATTTCTCTATATTTACTACACTCAAATACAACTTAAGAATGAAGTGGCAGATGCCTCTCAAAGGACCAGGCATTGTAATGAGCATAGAGGAGGAGGACACAACCAGCGGTGCATGCGAGTTTTGATGATGACGATGAGATGTGAGCCCGTTAACAGGCCAATGTGATCCATTAAACGTCTGTGTATACAAGCCGAGCACATCGAGCACTGCCACAATGAGATTAGCAAAAATGAGAATGACAGTGTCTCTAATGAGCTATTGTAGACGCCATGGTGGAGGGCTCCAGATTAACTTTCACTGCATATGCGCTGACAAAGCACAGCAAAGAGGCGTCTTTTCCACTTCACCTATATCAACATGTGACTGCTCTCGCCTGGATTTGACTCAACTTTCTTGGGCATGGACCACATTGGAGTGAATAAATGTCCATCCAAACAACTGTGACGTGACAACTAAAGAACTGAATATGGACAGGTAATGACAAAACGAAAAGTGGGCCATATATGCCCTCTTCACTGTGTGAACATGTCACCCATCTGAAAACAAACATAAAAATAAAAAGACATCAAGTGTCACCTGCTGAAGAAACAAACAGCCTAAAGACTAGTACACCTTCATTCACAGAAATGGAGCTACCTGTCACAAGGAAATAAGTGGGGTAGGAATGCAGCAACCCAAATATATAGTGTGCGCCATCCTGGTTGGCTCAGGTTGTCGTACCTTCCATGCAAACAGCTTGCGAAGTGAATTATAGAGAAGCATTTGCCACTTCATTCTTGAGTTGTATTCAACTATAGTTTACACAACACACAAAAGAAAATACTGCTTCTCAAAGGGACACTGAGGACATGTCCACATAATTTCTGTTCTTAGTAAAAATATGTTGCATTGGCCCTTTTTAACAATTCTGTTATTCTGTTAACCATTCTATTACTAGGGCCGCCTACCCCTGTGTGTGTTTTTTTCTTGCAGAAATGAAGGGTTTATTTGAGATATGTCAATAAATGAATTCCAGAAAGTTATAGACATCGGCTTTGCGACCAATATCAGATATACAATATGCGAGATATACCCACTCCAGTGGGCCGATCACGTATCTATAGGGCCGCCTACCATTGTTCAGGTGGGCTATACTCAAGAACCATGGAACAGGGGGGTGGCAATGGGGAAGGTCGCCTCCCCCCCACAATTTTCAGGAGGGGAAGTGCCCCCTAATCTCCATTTCCTTCTACTTCGATCAGATTTCTGAAAATTGAAGCACATATTAGTTCTAGGACTCTTTTAATTCAAAGCACAGTGGGGCTGCATGAGCTGCTTGGCTTAGTAGCCAGTTGTAAAGCATTTTGTACATGAGTAACCTAAAGTGGTCATGTCCCCACAGAATTCGATCGACTTTATATCGACCTGACCGTGTACATGATCATGATTAGCAGAATTTAAACAAACTATGCACAGGCTTTTTTAATGGAATTGAACACTCCTCGTGCATACAGCTTCCCACTTATAACCTCTTCATTTCAATTAATTTTATATTGCCATAAATCTTTGCACCATTTGTTCGTTCGCACTCACATCCTTCGGCACACGGCTTTATCATTTTGTTTTGGAATGCGAGGTGCGACCAGACTTATGCCGTTGATCATGGCCACGTGCAAATGATTCCACATTTTTCCAGATTCTTGCTGCTTTTGGTTCTTTATCTCGAAGGTTCCTTTTCAGCTTTAAATTCAGCACGACCGAGAACTGCATGGCATTCAAGTCGATGACCGCCGAGCACGCATAATTAAGCCTATTGCAGCCGCCGAGTAATTCAGTTCTTAGTGGGCGTGAGTCAGCCCCTTAAACACTTCATTTTGGAAGCCTTTTCGTTGTCTTCCTGACAGCTGGAGTGTCGTCACCGCAACGTGATACTTTGCATCAAGCTTTGAACATTGATATATATATATATATATATATATATATATATATATATATATATATATATATATATATATATATATATATATATAAAATTATTTTGTAAATAGGCATTAAATAAATAACAAAATAAATAACAAAAAAAGAGTTCCGGAGTCCCTGCGCTATACTAATTGTCTCGAGCATAGCCCAAACCTTCACCCGCTGCCATTACGACCCGGACGCGACAGCGGTGTGCCAGAGAACACTGCGAAACTAAAAGTATAGAGCGCCTCAATCACCTCGATCGAAGCACCTCGATCGAGGGCGCGGTTGTGTTACCCAGTTCCGTGTTCTAGCGCACACTAGCAATTTATTTTTGAGAGCCTCTTCCTCGTCGTACCTTGCACATTTCTGATTTCTTAACATAAATTCTTTCAGTGCATCAACTTACCTATTCAGCAATCTATATTTCCCCCTCTGCTGGTCCTAAGTCGCTGATGTCAGGTCAGTGGCAATATAGTACTTATGATATCTACCACGCATCGTACCAGAAAATACTTTTTTGCAGCAATTACAGACTTTTCAAGCACTTGCTGCATTTAGGGGAGTTCTAAAAGAAGTGTTTATTTTATCGTACATAACACAGAAGTTGCTGTTTACAGCGCAGAGAACAGGGAAGAGCCCAGCGTTATTTATGATCAAGAGCCGCACAACAGGACCTTTTATATTTCAAAACCGAAACTGAAAATGTTCTAGCGTCGTCTGACGGCTAGGCTCAGACTTTATAGGTGCTTCCTGTTTGTCGTAAGCCACACAAAACTTTCTGCTTAAAGCACTAAGTAAAAAGCGCAAAGCACAGTCAGGCACCGCGCGCCACAATAGCTTCCAGCTTTGAAACCGAAATCAAAGGCGATTTGTCACATAGCGACTACTTTGTGTAATGCAGTGGCGATCAAAAATCGCAGGACTCTTCAGACAATTAGGTTACAGCGGTACCATAAAGCTCATAAATGATAGAGCCCATAGAGTTACACTAAGCCGCCCTATTCACACTACATGGGGAGTCACAGGTGCAAGACCGATTTGACGGGCTAGTTGGTTCTATAGATGGTTCTGCTTATGTTGGACCAATGCTCTGTGGCACGGCTTGACACGGACCTGATAACTATTCTCACTTCAAAGTAGTATTTGTAACTTTTTAACTATAAGTATTTCATGGTGTGCAGAGCACCGCGTCGTCTGCTACTACATGCGGTCAATCAGCAGTCAACTGGATGGCCGGATGCGCTGCACGAGAAGGCTGCGACATGGAGCTGTATTGAGATCACGGTCGGAGACGCAAGTTCTGCCGCAGGAAATAAACAGACGGAATTGAACGAATAAAACGTATTTATTATTCTGGTTTGTAACGAAGAGGTCATCATCGTCATCGCATGCAGCGCCCTATGCGGTCCGCGTCGCCAGGCCAATCCAAGTCTGCGGTCGTTTGCGTCCAACGTTCGCGTCATCAAACAGCACTGTGTTGGTGTGTGTGGTTGTTACAGTTATTAGATTGTGTGTTTTGCAGCCACATGACACTTCCACTATGGGTTCGTCAGCTGCGGCGAGCTATGCGTACGTGAAATACTTCGACCGACGGCGCAAAAGCTATCGTACACGTCTCTATGTCGTCCTTGTTTCCTTTGCGCTACACCTTTCCATGATGCCTCACAAACTGGCGTTAGCGACCTGGCGAAAAAAAGGACGTCTAATGGCGCGGCGGAAAAGATGAGAAGACATTCTATTCCGCCCAAGTAATGGAGCTCGAAGGTGAGTTTTGCAGTTACTTCGCTACGTGGTCAGATTTCAGAAGTGCCAAACGTGTGATGCGTGTACAGTCAAGCCTAACGCTTTTAACAAAGCTTGGCGGCGTTTTACATAAAGTCGATGCACATTCTTTTTTACTGTTGCGAGCACTTGCAGAACGCTTACGATACTACTTCCTCTGAGCTTGCGATCCGTGCACACAGCAGCCCAGCGCACGCTTCCCAAAGAAGGAAAAAACTGCGTGGTCGCGTTGTAGCAGGTCTCGACGTAAGCGTCACTCTGAGCGAAATAATATTTCGTAATTTTTTTTATGAATTCAAGTAATTGCATGAGGCAGGGAGAATCGGCTGTGTTCAGATCTGTTAATTTTTCACATCATATGATTTTTGAAAAGCAATGAACGCGACACACTAACTGATCCGTTTCCGTAGCTTGCCTTGTGTTTGCTGTCGCTTTCATTATTTTATCTCTCATTTCTTGTGTTCCAGTAACAAAAGCGGAGCTTATCCAGAGGATGTCGAAGAGAAAAGTGACTGCAATGGACCTTGAAAAGTCTGAGCCAGCAACAACAGTTGCACAGATACATGTATGTACTGAGCGAAGTTTTACTGCGGATGCCTCTGCTACTGCCACTTGTACGCTTACCAGTCGCAATATGTACATTACATAGCAGCATACTTCAGAGCCAGACAGGCGTCTCTGTCTGTGTGTGTCTAAAATATTTATGGTGGCGGGAAGCAGCCAGGCTGCCTTCAGCAACAGAGAGCTTTGGAGCGAGCCCACCGATACGGCGTTGCTGGACAGCACACTTCTCTCATTGCAGCACGTTGTCTTAGCTTCAGCTTGCAACTCGCTGGCCTGTTTTCTCAGTGCCATGATGCTGCTTAAGTATATGTATTGCTGGAAATTTATAAGCCCTGCTATTCTTCGGTTATGCAGCTTACCAAAGCGAATCGGGCCACGTGAGACACGGATAGTGCCTCTGATAATTATTATTAACGAGGGGTGATAATTATTTTTCACGTGTCTATCGAAAAAACCGGTGCCGCACTGTGGGCTTCAACTGCGGTGGGCTCTCTCCTGTCGGGGCGGCTCTTGTCAAGACACGATTAATTACTGGAAGGCACCGTTCTCCTCTTCCCGTCATCTGTCCATCGTCGGTCGCTTCTTGCAGGGAACGATTCAAAGGGGGAAGGTCATTTGCATCGAGCCGAGCGTGGGAAAAATTTCACAGGCTCCTTCCCAGCTAGTCATCCTTTTTTTTGCAGTCGTCGGCCACCTGATGATGCGGTCGAAATTGCCACTGCTGTTGCTGCGCCACCATGGTCATCCCTGTCGATGGGATCTGCACCTTAATCCTCTTCGGCTGGTGTGCATTGCGTTCATAACAGGCCCAACGCAGACGTCACCGAAAGCTCCCCAATTGACTTTCAAACAAAAGGGGTGCTGTCTACTCTTGTAAACGAAAGGGCAGCCACACAGAACAAGCAGGGATGGAGGACTAAAGTTAGAAGACCAAGCGGAAGGGAGAAAAACCTCTGAGAAGGAATGGAAGGAGAGGAGCATGGAAAAGTAGCTGGTTTGCCATATATGAAACTCCAATATAATGTCTTTTATTAAAGAATTGTTTGCGGTTGTGTGTTCCGGGGACGGTGCCTCACAACAACCTTGGTAGAAGACATTTTCAGCCAGAGGGTGGTCGGGGCCCTTTAAGTAGTGGGTGCCGGCTGGCGTGCATGTGTGCTCTGCCAAATTTGTTGTTCAAAATTTTTATTCTCTAAGGAGGTCATTTTCATTTGACAGCTGAAGATGAAGCATAACCTTTCGTGTGCCGATTCGGTCGTTGGCATAAAGCTTAGTGCTCGGGTCTTCTGCCACAAGTGCTCAAAATACCTGAGAAATACCGTATGCATACTTCACCTTGTATTTGACTCATCAAAAAGAAAAATTTCCCAGTGTGGATCATCATGCCTGCACACACAGTGCGGGGCCGACATGCAAGGACACATTGTAATGCCTTTCATTCCAGTGCTAGCTTTGCAGTAAAAGCGACAGCATACCGACACGATGTGCAACTAAATTTGTACAGTACATGCACTTCAGAAAAATCTTCAACCAGCTGATATGCACGCTTGTCAAAATTATGCGTGCAGTACTTGCTGGCAGCAAAATTAAAAGCTGGAGGGCGGCAGACTACAGTTGAGTGGAACATATCCTGATTGTTTTCTGCTTACAGCCCACAGGAATTAGTTCACAAACAGAAATTGCAACTAACACAGCATAGTCAGTATAGGGAGGGTCGATCATTGGCGCCCAAGTAATTAGTGTGTAGTTAACAAATATGCAATAATCTGAGACTACAGCATGTTGTTTGGGCAGTACATGCGCAGTTTTGCCTCCTCCTCCTCATCATCATCAGCCTCACTACACCCACAGCGCAAAAGCCTCTCCCATGTCTTTCCAATTAACGCTGTCCAATTAACCCTCCTATGTGGAGTCAAATGCAAGTCTTTAGATTGCGACTGCCCGTCACATATGCTTTTGAGGATATCTCGAAGCTTACATGCAGACTTCACGACAGCACACAACGCACTGAAGGACATATACTTGCATGGCTGCCGCCGATGTATGCATCTGAGTGCAAGAGTCCGCAGCGGCCCTGAATAACCAACGTCCTTTCTTTCGCTCCCAAGGATCAGATTTCTACCGTACGCATGCCGAGCAATGAGACGCAACAGCACGCAAAGCAGCAGAGGGCACTCGCCTTCCGTAATCCATGGACGGCCTTGGCGCCATGATTGCCAGCCGGCTGGTTCCGGCGGCGACCAGTTCATGTGAGCATGATGCACCTTCTTGTCAGGAGTGTATTTTCTGGCAGCGAACAGGCTCTCCGAGCGCGGCAATTTGAAAAAGCCCAATGATAATTTAAAGACGTAAAGACGCCTAATTTTGGTGGCATGTTTTCTTCTCTACAATGATTCAGAAGACACTACTATGAATGAATGATCATGTGGTATTTGCCTGGGACCTATAAATAATTTATAATCGAATTTTTCTGTCATGCTGTCTCGGTTTCAACAGCCGAGTGAAGACTGTGACATTAAAGAGGTTATATGTAACGTGAAGCATGGAAAAAATGCGATATAATTGCAGCTTGATCGTTTTAATTCACTACAATGTTGAAGCCAGCCTTCCTCAATAGTCGGAATGACAAATGTAGCAGCACCGATTATATTGCAGTTTTTCATGCCTCGCATGACCTATAAGCTCACTTTGACGTCATAGTCCCCATTCAGGTCTTGAAACTGAAACAGCGCAAGAAAGAAATTCGATTATAAATTATTTAGTAGTCATGGGAGAATCTTCATCATCATCAGCCTGATTGCACCCACTGCAGGGTGAAGGCCTCTCCCATGCCTCTCCAATTAACCATGTTTTGCCAGCTGCGCCCACCTTATGCCTGCAAACTACTTAATTTCATACGCCCACCTAACCTTCTGCCGCCCCCTGCGATGCTTTCTTTCTCTTGGAATCCCTTAAGGACCAACAGCTATCTTACCTTCGCATTACATTCCCCGCTCAAGCCAATTTCTTCCTCTTAATTTTGGCTAGGATGTAATTAACCCGCGTGTGTTCCCTCAACCACTTTTCCTGCTTCTGGTCTCTTAAAGGAGTATAGACACCTAATTTTGGTGGCATGTTTGCTTTTCTTCAATGATGCAGAAGACGCTAATATGCATGAATCACCATGTGATGTTTGCCTACGACCGCTAAATAATTTATAATTGATTTTCCTGTCATGTTGTTTCAGGTTTAGAACAGCCGAACGATGGCTCTGACGTCAAATAGGGCTTTCGCTTCACGTGAGCCATGGAAAAATTTCCATAGAATCGCTGCTTCATTGTTCTAATTTACTGCAGTGTTGAAATCAGCCTTCCTCAATTGCTGCAATGACAACAAATGTGCAAGCAGCGATTATATTGCTGTTTTTTTTATGTCTCGTGACGTGTAAGCACACATTGACGTCACTGTCCTTGTTCAAGTGTTGAAGCCGAAACTGGACGAAAAAGAAATGCTATAAAAAATATTAAGCGGTCGTAAGAGATTACTCGCTGCTACTCCATGTATATTAATGCCTTATGCATCATTACAAACAAGAAAACACGCACCCAAACGGTAGGTGTTATACTGCTTTAACGTTACGCCTATCATTTTTCTTTCCGTGGCTCACTGCGTTCTCCTCATCTTAAGCTGAACCCTTTTTGTTAGCCTACACGTTTCTGCCCCATAGGTGGGTACTGGTAACATACAGCTTTTGTACACATTTCTCTTGAGGGATATTGGTAAACTGCCATTCATGACCTGAGAGACCCTGCCATATGCGCTCCGTCGCAATCTTATCCTTCTAGTTATTCCCACATGATCCGGATCAGTTGTCACTATTGATACCTGCCTTAAATAGACGTATTCCTTTACCACTTCCCTTACCTCACTACCAATTGTGAACTGCTGTTCTCTTGCTAGACTTGAGAATAGGAGAATACCACAAGGTAATCCACGTATAATAATACCTGCTGCCTCATTAGAAAGCAAAAACACACACCCAAAAGATGGGTGTTTATACTCCTTTAAAGCTAGTTGGTGCATTACAGAATGTTAGTCACCAGTGTTACCAGTCAAACCATTTAACATCATATTTTGATCTGTTGATTGAAATCAAGTTTTTGTTTTCTAGTTAATGGTATTTCATTATTTTTTTGCTCCTTATTTCGAAAAATTATTTCTCGAGACTCTGACCAGGCTTAAGATGTGTAATGTGATAGTAAACTGAATATGTTTGAAAATCCTCTCAAGTTGCCCTTTAATTTACCTTGTGCATTAGTCTTTTGTAGCAAATGTGAACACTTTTCATACTTTGCCGTCTTCCACTAGCATGGATCCTGCTGCACCACAGAACCCGGATATCTTGCTGAGGTCAGCAGCCAGGAATGAAGGTGTCGCATATTTAGAATGTAAGACAAGTTGGCTTTGATGCCAAATCGGCCAATGCTGATAAAGGAGCAAAACACAGACGGAAGACGAGGCTGACAAAGTTCAGTTTGGTGCTCAGGAACGCTTGGCTACCGGGGTGCGCCGTGCTAACAAAGATTGTGGCCGTCCACACTTCTTGTTTGATTTGCGTCTTTACACTTGTGGAAGGGCTGGGTGCGCCGTGCTAACAAGAAGTGTCGACGGCCACAATCTTTGCTAGTACAGCGCACATCGGTAGCCAAGCGTTCCTGTGCGTCAAACTGAACTTTGTCAGCGTCGTCTTCCGCCTGTGTTTTGCTCCTTCTTCAGAACGGGGCGCTGGGGCATCAAAGCCCTATTGTCAATCTTACAAGAATGATTTTGTAAGCTTGAAATGCTTTTAGCTCTCATCCTTGATAAATGCAGGCAAACAATCTAGAAACTGGAAACATGGGGATGAGCATCTCTGCACACCTCCCGGAAATGGGAAATTTTCTGTAAGAATGATATGAAGCAGAAAAAAAAATTGCCTGCAGAGCAGCCCTAGGCACAATTTTAACCTGTGGCAGCTCAGAGCAGCTTTGCTTAGCGATGGCTTTGTGGTCGAAATGCAGTTTTTGTTTTTGTTCTAGATGTTGACGTTTCATTATTTTGCAGAATTATTTCTTGCAACTGAGACAAGGTTCAAGAAGAGTAATGTGATAGTGAACTCAAAGTGCTTTAAAAATCCCCTGCAGATGCCAATTAAAGGAACACTGAGGAGAAATTGAGGTTGCCTTGTATCGATAGAGTATAAGCTCCTGATCACAAAAACGCCACTCCTACTGAAAAACAAAGCTCTTGTAAAGTAGAAAATAGCAAGAACAAAAATTCAGGTATCGCCGCCACAGGGCAATCTCGCAAGTACAAGCGTGATGACGTCATTGGAAAAGAGACGCCACCTTGGAGGAATTTTCCTTCCTACATGACGCTGCGAATCTCTGAGGCTGACAAAGGAAGGTTGCGCGGATCAATATTGAAGTAAGTTTTGTTTTAAAACCGATAGTGCACTTTTATCACACCAGGAAGACAGAAAAAAGACAACCTGAATGTTGGAAGCAAAGAAAGCCGATGCTTGGCGGCGCCACAGGCGGCCAGGAGAGATTCGACTTGTTATGGCGCTTCGCCTCTATGATCTTTGTGTTCCTCACGGTTTTGGTTTTGAGGCGTCTCAATTTACAAGCGCCGAACAGCAGAGGAACTCCCAAGTGTCGCTTCAAGTGCTAGTTATCCTTTGAAGGAGCGTGTTAAGGCTGGTCAGATTATTGCCGCGGTCGATGAAAAACCATGATGCCACGATGGTCGGTGATCGTACAAGGCAGTGCGCAGTACAAAGAGCACTTGTGTCTTCGCACGCTCGCCCAGCGAAACATTCCTGGCTCTGCCAGTCAACTTCAATCTACTTAACGAAAATTCTTTGTTAGAGACGGGAGACAGGGTACAAGGCAGTTAAGAAAAATATGCTGATGGCCTAGCTCTGTTAGGCCAGCATATATGTAGCGAAAGCGTGGAGACTTCTGCATCGGAAGAGTGCACTCACTAGATGCGTCTTTATCAATGGTTAAATATTGAGCCGTCGTGGCGGAGTGGTAGAGTCCGCCTCAAACTACAATGGCCCTGGTTTGATTCCGAGCCTCGGCACAGGTTTTTTTTATTCAGTGAGTGGGCGGGGGCTTTCAGTGGCGCGCATAGATGCCGCCACCGAATACGTTGGTTAGCGGATAAGCGCAGGCTCTGTTAAAGATGCAGTTAGGAGAACTCTTTCAAATTATTTTTGTTAGCAAAATCTGAGAGTTCGGCATTTCAAGGATTTGTTGCCGCCTGTCCGGGAGTGAAAGATGCATTTATTTCACAGGAATTTGGATTCAAAGTTGAAAAAGTTTTTCTCGCCACTCCGATTCAAACTCGGGTACTTTATGACATCACGGCGCACTCTTATGACGTTACAGGACGCAGTGACGTGAAACGTGACGTAAGCGCAGACGTGATTTCTCGCGGCTAGCGGTGTGGTCTAGCAGCCGAAATGAAAGCTACTGCCGCCGCACGTTGAAGGCATCTATCGGGGGTCACTACCGTCGCTTCGTTGACGTTTGCACCTGCGTCTTGCCTCCGTTATGATCGATCCCGTTCCCGAACCTGACGACGAAGTTCTCGCAAAAACTCCGGCCTGCATTTCAGCGACCTCAGCCCCACAGAGTGTGTGATGCTTTTGAGGGAGCACGGTTAGGTTAGGTGCCGGCGGGTTGTTTCCCCCTTCTGCCATGAGCAGCCGTTGCATATTAAATATCATAACCCCAGTGCGGGGAGTCACAAGGGGCCAGGTCAAGGTCGGTGAGTAGCGCTCATTGGAGGCTGGCCGGGTCTTAGGGGCGAATGGATTGCGATTCCTTGAACAGCGCGGTTGCACGGTGCAGCAGGCGGCATCGAGGTCTCCCACGGTTGCAAGGGCCAGGTTATTTTATTTTTTGCCAAAAAAACGAATGGGTACTCAAGGGCGCTTGCGTTTAAAGTTGGTGGCTTGAAAGTAAAGCCCACGCTTCAACGTCTTCCGCGCGTTTCCAGCGGTACGGGGTCTACTGGATCGGGCTCTCTCGCCCACTTGTATGTACCTTCAGATGTGAACTGTGAATGGATTAAATTAGCCGAGAGCTCGAACAGAACAGCTGCGTCGAACTGCCGAAGCTATTGAATGATGTCACAACACATACCTCGCTGCAGAGCTGAATCGGTCTGGCCGGGCCGGCGGTGGCTGGCTCACCCTTGGCAAAATAGAGACATGCTTAAAGTCTCCGCCAGTGCGGTCAGAGTGCGCCGAAACCGCCGAACGCGTCGGCGGTCAAGCACATTTGGAGCATAGAGGGTCTCGGTTTGGGCGACGTGACGTCGCCATGCAGTGCGCGCGCGCATTACTCCGGAGTGTAAATGCACCTTAATACTCTTGTCACACGGGCATTGTAACCGCGGTTACGCTTAACTGCGGTTAGACGACTTAACCGCGGTTAAAGAAAACCGTCAAACCACCCCTGCCATACAGAAATTAGTCCCACCACTCGACGACTTGACCATGATCACGTGTTTCCCACTTCGACATAACTAAAATTACAACATTTGCAGTATTTGTTTCTGAAAAATTGCTTAATAGCAATTTGCGGCATTTTTATTTGCTTGACTATGCGTGTGTAGCAGCTGCAGGTAACTTCAGTGCGCATGAACATCAATATGACGCCGTTTACTAAGCGCAGTTTTTAACACTGGGTCTAGTCGGCTTTGTAGACATTATAGTAGCCAACTACGGCCGGCTCTCCCGCGTTTCCGCTCACGACCCTCGCAGTAGCTGCGTGGTTTGTACGAGTTCATTTTAGCGTGCATCGTTGCTTGTGCCCACAGGATTCGAGCAGCAGACGCTATTATCCAGACGCAACGGGATCGCAGCGCCTACGATGGCTGCGAGCGAACCGGCTTCCGAAAATCGACAGCGTGAAGATGAATTCTGGCTAATGTTTACGACGCAACAGGCTGCCCTTCAGCGCCAGCGTGTTCAGCTTATAGCGCTCCTAGCCGAAATTGAGCGGACGGAGGAGGAGCGACGATGTGCCGAGATGAGGTGCCGCCAGCTCGAGACTGCTATTGTGCAATTATGTCCACGCGAGCGGAGGTTGTGGGCGTACCCGAGAGGGAACTCTTGGTACGAGACGACGGTGCCTCACCTTCCAGACAGCGAATTCAGGGCGCATTTCCGGGTGAATCGCAGTACATTTAGGTACATTGTGACCGCATGCGAGAGCATGAGAAGACAAGACACAAACATGCGAAAGGCTGTACCGCTGCACAAACGTGTTGCAATCGGCCTTTACCGTCTTGCCACGTCGGGCGAAGACAGAAGCGTCAGCAACGCTTTCGGTGTGGGCAGGTCCACAGTAAACGAAATTTTCTGGGAATTCTGCCATGCTGTAGTGCTGCTATTGGAACCGAAGTTTGTGATGTTCCCGAGAGCTCACGAGTTGGCCGAGCACATGTGCCAGTTTGCTGCAGTGACTGGATTTCCGCAAGGCGTAGGCGCCCTAGATGGATGCCACATCGAGGTGTGCCCACCTAAAAAAAACGCAGTCGACTACTTCAACTACAAAGGATGGTATAGTGTCATTCTTTTGGCAGTGGCCGATCACAAGTACAGATTGCTGTACGTCAATGCTGGTGCGCCAGGTAGGAATCACGACGCTGGTGTATTTCAAGTCTCAAGGCTCCCGCAACTGTTGAGCAGCGAGCTGTTCAGCAGAGAAGTAAAAATTCTTGATGGCGTGCCAGTTGGGCCTGTCCTGCTCGCCGACCAAGCGTTTCCTCTCCAGACACACATGATGAAGCCTTACTTGCAACCGGGTGCACTAGGATCTCCGACACAGTCATTTAACTATCACCTTTCATCTGCAAGGCGCGTTGTGGAAAATGTGTTCGGAAGATTGAAGGCCCGGTTCCGCATGCTGTTGAAGGGACTAGAGTGCGACATACACAACGTGACCACTGCCATTCGTACTGCCTGCGTACTGCACAATATATGTGAGCAGATGTCCGATCGCTGTGATGTGGCTTGGCTCGATGCAGCTCAGGCTGAAGAGCAGCGGCGCCCTCAGCCAGTATGCACCAGCAGCCGATGTGATGCACCAGGGGTGGCAGTTCGGGATGCCTTAGCAAAACACATTGCTGCTTCAAATTGAAATATGCCATTAGTGTTGTGTGTTGCGATAGAAGACTGGATTTTATGCATGAAATTAATGTGGAGTACGCTCAGTGGTGCACTGTTGCACAAAACAAGCATGATACAACATCACAAGATGATGATAATGTGCACATTTGTTTTTATTTCTTTTTTTCAGCCAAGAAGTCCCCCATCATGTCAACCATTTTGTTCTGAATGTTGTTGGACTCCTGCAGGAGCTCCACTACTTTCTTTTGCAGTTTTCTATTTTTCTTGGCTGCCTTTAAAGATCTTTTTGACTCTTCACTATGAAAGTGTAGCAGTTGCTGCACTGCAGATGTCGATTGTCTCTTTCTGGCCTTGTCTGCACCTGTGATGGCGGGCCGGGCACTGGCTGGGGAAATGCTGCTTGGCCCAGGGTCAGCAGAGCTGCTCAGTGCTCTATTGCTAACATCAGCAGCAGTGGTACTCAACCTGCTGGTCGCCTCATTTCCTATGAAAGGCTCACTTGCAGTTACATCATTTTCAGCAAATGCGACTCTTCCCCATGACACGAGCTCCGCATACTCAGGCATTTCAGCCACCACTGGCACCTGCACAAGACAACCACATAACATATAGCATTGTTCCTAGGATGCAATTCTTGCTATGCTGTGCAATACTTACTGGAGGCAAGAATGAACTTTATCGTGCTCTCTTGCACCCATAACTGGTGTTGAGTGTACAAACTCACTGCATTACAAATGAAAAAATATTGACACTGCACGTGAGCACAAAATGCTTATGCAGAATGAGTGTGTTAATAGCCTTCTTAAGTTCCAGCCACATCTAATAAAGAATTGGCACTGAAATCTATTGCCTGCATTTCTGTTATGTTATGCTCAACAATACATATGTTGTACCCTGTAATGGCGTTGGCCGGCCAATGGTGTTGAAAATAATATAAAATTTCTTGGAAACACAGAGGCCGATGCAGCGGCTAGGCAAAGACATTAATACTGTCGCATCTGGCCTTCCATTCTTGAGGTGTGACATAACTTGTCCTTTTTTTTTTCAAGTATACTATGCTTTGTGCCTATCAATCATTGAAAGGCACAAGGGCATTTGCAGGCATGATGTCTTTCCCACAGCAAACATTCTCTCTCCACTATCCATAAGTACATATCTATGCCCATTTTGCTGACAGCTGTAAAATATTGGTTTCAATTCAGTAAAAGCTGCATGCAATGGGCGAATGGAAAGGAATGTCAAGAGTAGCTTGGCCCTCATTAAGCATAAAATGAAAAATAATCCTTCATTTGCACTTTTCACTGCATTTCAATTCTGTTCTGCGGTGAAAACAAGAAATGCATAGCTGGATCAGCAGTGTTTCCTTTATGTTGCTGTACATGTTAAGACAACTAAAATACAGGGACCAAAATGGGTTCCGAGCCTTTCCACCCTCCATATCTATGCAAATGAGTTTCCATATTACCAGGCTCCTAATACATTGAAGACGTTTGGTACCCAATAAAACACTATATCTCAAGTTGTTCATATTAGTGGCTATCATATTAATGGGACACGACAGTGTCTTATATCACAGCTCCGGCTGATCTCTTGCTTTACCAGGCAAAGAACTTTCGTAGTTGGCAAGGCGCGGAAAACACGATTAGGATAATTTTTCTTCCGCATTGTACCTGTTTGCCATCTCGAGCACATCAAGCCATGTGTTTACACATGTCGATTTCAAGAATAAACATAGCTTAAAGTTTACGCTGTGTGTGTGTCCTGTCTGCGTCAGTCTTCCTCACTGTTCAAAGAAGCATAAGCCATCAACTAAACTAGCCCGCACGTCTACCCATGTCAACGACTATGTGTTTACAATAAAAACTCGCTGACATTAGCATGTAAACAGCTCATACAATCTTAAACCCACAATCTAGTTTTGTAATCTGAATTTGTTACAACAGTGTGCGAAATTACCCTTTAGCATGCTATTTGAGGAAATGTAAATCACAGCCTACCTCAACATTTTCTTCGATCAACATCTCATCATTCATTGGGAGCGATCCCAGAAACTGGTGGAGGTGCCAATAGAACGGCCAGTCTTGTCCGCCTGAGCCGGTGGTGGTGCCAGTGCGCTTGATCTTCCTGGAATAAGAATTACCACTACTGCACATATGCAAATAAAAAAAAATCCAAAACTGCCATTTCACTGAAAAAGAAAACCTTCAGTAAATGAATGTATCTGCCGTATAAAATCAAACCAATGCTCAGCTGGCATGTGGAATTTCAGTGATACTGTGAACGTAGCGAAAAGATGCGACGATAGTGGCAATGACAGCGCACTGTTGGTGACGCAACAGCAGCGTAATTACATTAGCACGGCGGGTGTCAAGTTGGAACAGGTACACACCAGTCATGTGTCTTAAACGAAAAGAAACACGGATCGCAATTTTTCGTGCATCAAGCGGAGCCTAGGCCTCACTTTTTTTTTTGTTGTTGTTGTGGTGAACCACACAAAGCTCGCACTAAGCTAGAGCCCCCTCACGGCTGCATGCCGCTACGCAGCGTTCAAACCACAGACCAGCACTCGAAAGCAGCATGCATAGAGATTGCAACTTTACTTACCGATACTTCTTATGCAGGTTATCTATTTTTTGGCGGACCTGCTTGGAGGTATACGGCCCCTCGCCGTGAAGCCCAGCGCTCAGCTCCGCTGAAATCGACGCGTAAATACGCGCGTTTCTCGAGCAAGCACGCAGAGCAGGCAAGTTTTCTTCCCAGAGCCGTATCAATGTCATCGTCGCATGGTGCGACCACGACACTCTCTTCATATCGGCCCGAGACTCTTGACTCGAAACGCATGACACTGGCATGGGCGCCGCCATGTTTACGGTTTGAACAACGAAACCGAGGTTGCCAAGCTCGGTTTGTGCTAACTGCGGTTAGCGGGCTAACCGTGGTCGGTTCTGCCGTGTGAACAGCAGCAACTACAGTTTGCGGTAACCACGGTTTCGATAACCGCGGTTAGGAGTGCCCGTGTGACAAGGGTTTAACAGAGCCTGCGCTTAACCGCTAACCAACGTATTCAGTGGCGGCACCTATGGTAGCCACTGAAACCCCCCGCCCACGCACTGAATAAAAAAAGAAACGTGTTCCGAGGCTCGGAATCGAACCAGGGCTTTTGTAGTTTGAGGCGGAGACTCTACCACTCCGCCACGACGGCGCAAGATTTGGCCATGAATAAAGACGCATCTAGTGAATGCACTCTTCCGATTGCCGGGCACGGCCACTGGCCTCCCCTTTTTTAGACCCGCGCCTCAGGGAACTCATTCCGGATGCACCAATAATTCAGGGTCCACAGGCGTTCCGTATGCCTGTATTCTACGCAACAGCAATGGCATTCCATGGGCACGCTCATTCCGTCCGCCCCGACATAGACGTGGAAGCAAACGGAGTAATGGAGTCCTTTGACGCATTGCTTCTATATCTGGTGCCTCCAGAACGCAGACGGCGGAAGGCGACCTCTTCGTGGCAACGTTCTTAGACAGTTCCAGTTTCGCAGCTCCGTATACTGGCCGCTTACTAGCGTGCCTTTCGCGGACGTCGCTGGAACTAACGGCGCTGCAGTCGCGCTTTTCTACACATCTCGCGCATCGTCGGCTAAACCCACGTAAAGACGGGCGGCGCCGCGCCAATACCTGCAGTTAAATTTTTTCCGGCGGTTATAGCACGGAACACGAATCAAAATCTGCGACAAACCTCTGCCAGTCCGCAAGTATTGATCTGCGTTCTGAACACCCTATCATACACCGTGCGGCCGAATGTGTGCAGCGAAAGAATCTTCTGTTTCATGTGTTTCTTAGGTTCGAATAATTGAACTTCATATGAACACGGAAAGACAAACTTGTTTAAATATTTTATTGTACAATTCATTTACGGCGCTTTGTTGGTTGAGCTGCGCCATTTTTAAAAACAACTAATAAATCAGACTCTTGAGGAGAAATTTATTTTAAACGTCAAACGCTTCCATTGAAAGAGAAAAAAAAACACGTCTTGCTGCAAAATGCGTTCCATTTATGGGCGCTTAAAGCAGTTTTGCTCTCTATCTCTCTTACTGCACTTGAGCAGTTGCCAACATTTCAGAGTTCATTTTCCTGGAAAAAAGAGTGCATCCTCTTGATAACGCAAAACTTGATCACTTTAGCAGTGACTTCTCTGCAGTGAATATTACAACCGACTCCAGGCACAGAGGACTCTTCAAGCATGTCTAGCACCTCCCAGAACAGGTCAACAACTACAACGCGTTTCTCAAGGAATTTGTGAACAATGCTCTCCATCTTCTTTATCACTGTGTATAGTCTTAGCGACAGCTCGCGAAGGCATCCTCTTGAACGACCTCAGGTCAGTCAAGTGCACCTTGGCAACATATAACTTGGACGGGCGTGTTCTGGAGCAGCCGTCAGCGTGACCTGGGAATCCTTACAATGAATTGCCTTAGTTATCTTTTTATGCATATATCCTGCTAATTAATAGACAGCCCTTTCTTCTAGTCCGGATCTTTCATATCCATGGTCGCCCAGGTCATCACTTTCACCCGAAAGATAGCTGATACCAAGAAGCTTCACAGTTTTTCTTCCACAGCGTTCCTAAGCTCCGCAGCAGCCTTTGCCTTTTCTCCGAGCCTGTCATGAAGCGACACGAGGACACTTTCAGCGGCTCCAGAACAGTACGCTTTAACTACATTCTTCACAGGAGCGAACAGGGACAAAAGCCTATAGATCTGGCTGAACTGTATGATCGTGGGATGGTCATCATCGGCGTGAAAAGAGCCAACAATGCCAAATAATTTCTGAAAAAAAAACATGATAGCAAGGCAGGCGAGTTGTTGATACATATTTAAAAATAACAGTGTGAAAAATGGGCACTAGAGGGTAGAAAAACAAAGGACAAGCGCTCTGAATATAGACGAACAGGCAACAAGCAAACAAAAAAAAACACAAAGCATGTGCACTATGTAGGGTCAGGATAGGCAACCTCACTGTCACGCAGAAGCAGGGGTGGTTTGCAGATGCACTATCTTGGTTTCTTTCTCATTTTGTAGGCTGCTACGATTTCCCTGGTTAATTGATCGGGGTATTTATACAATATGTCACTATAGCACAAGGAATGAAAACATGATTGACTCTCTCGGCAATGATCAACCAAATTCGTGGAGCGGTTAGACTCTAAAGAGTTTAGATGTTCTCTAGTCCCCGTTTTCCGCGCTGTTATTTTTAAATATGAAAAAAGAAGAAAGCAGGCGAAAAGTTTGTTAGTAATTGCACCAGCTTACAACTAATTGTTTTTCTTTAGAATACGCTGCCCCTTATACACTGCTACTTCAAGAAAATTGCGCTCTGCAGAACAGGCTGCCGCTTAGGCGGTGAACATTAAAACTCCTATGGACGAATTACCGAGGTTCAGAACGTCCGCAGAATGTCGAAGGGAGTTCCAGTGCCCATTGCGCTATACTGGGCTACTTCAAGAAAATTGAGCTATTTTCACCATTTCATCACTGTGCACTCGTATGTGTTACCTCCAAGGGATCTTGGTTCAGCTTGGCCGTCAGCAAATAAGGCGCACCTGCTTTGTGCAGCTAAACGATTATGTCTAAATCCGACAGCAAGGTTACTTGTAGACAATTCTGTCGTTTGCTTTGAAGCAAATACGAGAATGTTTCCTTATTGGTGGTTGTGCTCTGTTTCATCAAGTAGGTGGAGGAAGCCATTGATGACCTGCCCGAAGAATACAGTGATTATTACTGAGTCAAGCCCTTGTGAAGAAAAAGTGTATATCACGACGAAAAACAACACAGAGCCCTAAGACTAACATCACATTAAGGAAAAGTACCTGAATCTTCGGCGAGTTCACTCGGATCCATTCCGCAGGGTTTTTTGTATTCAGTGCAATTATAAGATCACTCATTCTTCTCGTGAAGGCCTCTGCTTCCTTCGTGTGGACGAGTCCTTCAAAACCCTCTGCAATATAGACCTGCAGGCCAATGGCACTGCTCCGACTGAAGAGCTGCCGGGAAAGTATATGTTTGATGACACCACTCCCAACACTGAACGCGTTGAGATTTATAAATTTTTGTATATGTTTCTCTTGTAGCTAATCTGAACAGCAATCAAAATGGCCGATTGAGCGAGTTGGTGGGACATGATTCGAAATCACCAGCGCCGAAACAGACAAGGACATGAGAAGAAAAAACACTGACGACCGGACGCGCGCTGACTATCCTCTTCTTCAAACAAAAGGAAACCACCCTCTACTGACAGGTGGCCGCAGCCACAATGTTGACCAGTGTGATGGAAGAATTGTGCTAGGGTGGGCGACATAGAAAAGAGACCAATGTAGAAGAAATACGTTCAATCAAAATTGAAAACTGGGCGAGCCGGTGGGACATGATTTGAAATAACCAGTACGGTCGTTACCTTCATCTATTAATTCACATAAACTTTTAAGCAAGCCTGCTCAAGAGTTGGAATCGCAAAACCCAAGCAGCACAGGTGATCGGCCCAGTATTGCAACAGGATGGTCCCATCCTGGTTCTTGTAGGGCCCGCTTTGCCAATAGGGTTCCAATGTTGGGCCATTTACTTCTGCTGCTTGGAAAGCAGCGATTATACCGCAGCTTTTGCATGCCTTACGTGACCTAAAATCATGTGCTTGTAAGGCTGTTGAAACGAAACCGAAACGATCATTTCCAGCACCATATCGCTGACCACCGAAATGACAGTCGCTGCATACTTGTGCAGTTGGATAACTGCACCCAACACAAGTTGCGCACAATGTTTCCAGGTGCAGTTCCTTTCGTGGGATAGGTCGCTATAGACTGCACCGAGCTTTCAGGCACAGGCACAAACATAAGAAACCGTCAATCTTATATGTCGACTTACTGAAGTTGCACGCCTAGCGCTGTTTTATTTCCACTAATATAAGAGTGCTAAATTCCTGGCCGCCCATTCTCCCACCTAACTGATTTTGTATTGCTTCCAAAGAAATGGGCTTGAACCAAAACTTGCAAGGTAGGCATTTAAGGGCTTTAGTTAGATGACTCATAGTGGGCAGAGGCATCATCTGCATATCATAAATAAGCCTGTATAAGCTTGTGGGCTGGCTATCCTCAGCATTAATTAGTTTAACAGCAACTCAGCATTGTTGCGCGAATGCCACATGCTGACTTTGATTTTTATCTGCCTTAATGATCTCATGAACGCCAGGTGCTGCAAAGGTGGGAGATAAACCAATAATCTTTCAATTCCTTTATCTTTAACCTTGGAGAGCGCTGCTTTCAGTGCCACGACCTTGCTGTGTTTTTTCTCCCGCATGGCAGTTGCTCGACAAGCTTTTCTCTTCAAATTCTGCAGCTTTTGGCCATTCTTATAGGTGCTGTCGTTTTCTTCCTAGCGCGCACCTGTCTTCGCAAATGCAAGCAACGCGCACAAATTAGCTGCTTAGAAAAAGCATAACAGTGTTTGTGATGAGCAGCAATGTTTGCATTTACCCCTGCACAGATATTTAAGCCATCTGTTTCCATCATAACGTTTTCAAGGTCAGTGACAGGAGCTGCAACTTTGAACAGCTGCTTGTGCAGCTTGTTGTAGCCGTTTACGAAGCAGCTACCATCTTCTTCGACGACAGCAGCCTTGGGAATCACTAGACGGCTTACTGCAGCTAGCTTTGTGCAGTAGAAAACTGCCCACACCTTCCCAGTTATTTCGTCCTTTACAATTTCATGTTGCCAGTCCGTAGACGGTAGAGTCGCAGTCACCAGATCACCAATCGTCAGTGCAGTCGACGTAGTACTGGTTTCCGCCGAGCGGGAAAGAGGCATATCAGCTCATTCGGGATGACTGCCTCTACGCAAGGCTCGCCTGAGGAGGACGTACTGTCGCTGCAAGGATCTTCACACTTATCTGTCTGCATGACAGCACGTGTTTTTGGTGGGTCCGCATAAGTACACCAGGGTACATTTTCCATCAATGTTATTGCTCGCTTTTGAGCCAGTTGGACTTTGACTTTGGCCTGTATTTCATAATTTTTGGCTTTGAGAGTCGGTCTGAAAGGCCAGGAAAAATTCGAGGGACGGCACCGGGCACTAGAGCCCAGTTCCCACGGGGAATACGGACCTCTCGCCCGTTCACAATATCCGTGTACTCCTTGATAATATCATCATGCTCAGAATGACGCTCCCATACCTTAGACGTGTGAGAACGCCGCCTTTCCTCGCGAAGCAACATCTGCTCCCACCTTTTAAATTCGATTTCATCGCGAGCAGATTTGGAAAAATGATGACCGGCAGCATAGTTTCTTCTGCCACTTTTGCAGCTGAACGCAAAGCAGGATGGTATGTTTACCTCTCGCTTGAAGAAACTAAGTGCACATATTTCCCCACAAACACGTTTTCACAACACTAGCAGGACCACCACACGAAAAGCCACCTTGAAAATCTGACTTACCTGTCGTAACTGCAGTGAGCGAAACTCCCGGGACAGCAGACGATGTAGGAAAGCTCTACTGCAGCGGCACTGGTTCCCGCGACCACCACTTCAGCCACCTCCCGAGCGGAGCTGCGAAACTGAAACTGTTTAAGAACGTTGCTTCCAGATTATCACTAACAGCGGCCTACCTTCCGGATCATTTTCGTGACTTCATATGGCGCTTGTGAAGGAGTTTTGCCCACGCTAGAGTGCGTGCAACGATGGGGTGTTGTACGGACAGCGCAGTGTCCTAACTGCCCTCTTCAAGACAAGAATCTAACCGCCACGTGATACAGGAATGTGTTGTAGCCCGTGCTTCTTTATGGAGGGTGGTACAGCAGTATTTCCAGGTGTGGGAGGGCGGAGATTTTCAGCGAGCATTCGTTATCCTCGCGGCTGCTTTGAGCGTCTGGTGGTAGTTGCTGGTACTTTTGTGCTCTAGCGCAGTTTGTGTGAGGCTGTTACGTCACAGCGCCGTAGCCGTGCTCTTTCGCACGGGCGCCGTAGTGGGGAGCTTTTAAGCTTCCTTACGGAAGAGTTGTTATTCTCTTGGGGATTTAGAGTTCCTTCCCCAGTGGCCCTGCCTTTTGGCGACCGTTTCGGACGGGCTCGTAAGGGTTGTTTTTAGGTCGGCCTCGTTCGTGTAGCAAGGACGTAATTCTCGTGTATTGTCGGTTATTACGATAGCATAATACATGCCAACAGCGCAACCATTCACACACAATATCTATATAAAGAGCGTTTCGTCTGTCTTTACATAATTTTTAAAAATGGGCTCTTCGAATTAGAATAGCGTTTTTTTCGGCATTACACTGTCAGCGGTGAAGTACATCAGAATACGGCTAAGGCACGCTAACTAGCAGGCTGGTTAACTAATAATGAAAAGTTAAATTTTTAACTTACCGTAAGGCTCCTTAATTACTGAGAAGCTTGTATATTCTCTTAATTAATGTACATGCCAGTTTTTAGAAATTCGAAAACGCTGTTACCTTCGGTGCTGTGGTCGTAAAATTTTGGTGTTTTCCACGAGTTACGCACACTGGAGACAATAGCTGCAAGAGCATGTCTATAAGCGCATGCATTTTGCAAACCTTTTATTTTTTTACAATTTAGCATGTGGTTCTTGATGTTATAGAAATTAAAATGATTACACATCTGTTTGTCGAGTTGATCTCTTTGAAAGTACAGGTGCGCCATACAGCTTGACAAAAACTAGCTCGCACACACGTGACTAAACGAATTTGCTGTACAGTACATAAACGCTCAACCCGTTCCATAAACAACACGCAACAATTCACTAGCGGATTTAGATTTCAAGCTACGCATGGAATTCTAGTGCATGTGACAGCCGTTTGTAATACACCGCTATATCATATAGGGCACTTTATAGTATCAAGTTAATTTTATTTTTTATTATTTACAGTGCCGTCCAGCCCTACAAGGGGTATGAAATAAGGAGGGAAAACACAGCACACACAGCACACACTCAAAGAGAACACAGCACACAAAACGTCGGGCCTATACAGATGCCAAAGTAGCACAAAATGCATCAACGTTATTTATAGACGCTACATCTCTTGGCATCTGATTTCAAAGTTTAATGGTTAGAAGCAAAGGCAAAATTTGAACAAGATAATCATAAATGTGGTAAATATATTTTGAATGAGTGCTCGGTGGTTTGAGATATATGCGAAGAAGATCATAGCTATTCTAGTCGGAAAGCGGTAGGGCTGTGATACAGTTTTAAAACGTATACAGAAGCAAAGAATTGCGTCTTCTTTGCTGCAGTGCTTAAAGATTCAAAGAGTTTCGGAGCTGTGTATTACGGTCGCGAATGCAGCTGCTTGTTACAAAACGAATCGCATGGTTCAGTAATGATCCGAGTGACTGTGTTAAATAAGCCTGATGCGGATTCCAAATACTAGAGACATATTGCAGCTCCGGTCGGGGTCAGTTTCAGATGCGGCCATGTAGAGTGTTTTTCGAATCAGTCCAAGAGTTTTACTCGCCTTGCTGATAGTGTATTCAATGTGCTGATCCCATTCTAAGTTAGCTGTCATTATGACTTCGAGGCATTTAAACTGATTTGCCCCCTAAATCGAAGCACTGTTGAAAGCTTAAGAAAATCATAGCGACGTGTAGTGAATGTTATTACCTTGGTTATGTTGAGATTAATCTGCGTTAACCACATGTCACACCATGATGATAATGAATCGAGATATTGGTTTAAAAGAATAGATTCGTTAGCCTCTTTAATCTCACGATAAATGACAGAGCCATCCGCATAATGACGAATTTGAGAAGAGGTATTGTAGTGTATATCATTTGTGTACAACAGGAATACTAGCAGACCTAACACAGATCCCTGACGAACGCCATATTTTCCTGCAGTAAGGGATGAAACAACTTTGCCTACTGTGACAGCCGGCAATCTATCTATTATAAAATTCTATATACATTTAAATTGCTTCATTGAGATTTAATGTCCGAAGTTTAGCCAGTAGGCGGTGATGAGGAACGTGGTCGAATGCTCTCGAAAAATCAATAACCACGGCATCAACCTGACCTAATGAGTGAATATCCCGAGCGAATATTAGTGATGAGTTCAAAAGGCTGCGTTTCACAGGAGTCCCGCCGCTCAAAAGCCGTGCTGACTAGAAAAAAGCAGGCTGTTATATACCAAGCGCTGCATGAAGTGACTGTACAGAACGTCCTAAAGGATCTTACATGAAATAGACGTTAAGTATATTTGTCTGTAATGACAGCAGTCACCACGATTGCCAGATTTGTAAATAGGGATCACGTGTGCGAATGGCCAGTCATACGGTAGAGTGCCCTAATCTATAAATTGCTTAAATAGCTTAGAAAAAAAAACGGAAGAATGTGGGGCAGTAAGTTTTAGTAATTTTGTTGATATACAGCCGGGACCCGGACTTTATTTGTTGTGAAGACGGTGAATTGGGTTTTAAACTCCCTCTGGAGACAGAACCAGATCCTTAATTCCAGCTCACTGAGTATGAGGAGAGATACGTGAATTGGGAATGTTCCCTTCAGTGGTAAATACGCTGGCAAATGACATACTGAGTTGGTTAGCAGTCTCGAGTGGAGAGAGCAGATGGTCTCCGTCCCGTACAATAGGCTTATTTTTACACTTGCAGTGGTTGACGATTTTCCACACATGTTTAGAAATAGTATTTAGAACATCTGGGAATGTGGTGTTGAAGAATGTTTGCTTAGAGGTCTTTATTTCAGCTTCACAAATACGCGCTCTCTTTCTGTACCTTGTCCAGGGATCAGCCTTGTTTGTATGTATTGATGAGCGATAAGCGCGTTTTTTTTCCTATTAAGCTTTTAAGATGTGGGGTAAATCAGGAATTTTCAAGGTGGGGAAAACACTCACATTTAGGATGAACATATCTCTTGCGCGCAAATTATGTCCTTAAATAGTGACCTTTTATACTCGGCAGAACGGGTTCCAAAGTAACCTTTTAGCAGTGAAAAGGAATAATCAAGGAGCCTAGTTATTGGTGAGATATTTGCCTTAGAATGATTGAAAATTTTTTTATGTTGTGTTAATTTCCTGTGAAATCTGGCGCTAAATTGGTGACTAAATTGGATTAACCTGAGGTCACTTATTTCTTCCAAAACATTGAGAGAAATTGCGTCAGGATCTGTAACGCATACAAGATCAATAATGGCAATGTCGTGTACAGGCACTTTTAAGATCTGGTGTAGTGAAAACAAATGCAGAGTATGGAGAAAATTGTGACATTCCTGTCTGGACGGGCCAGAATTTAGAATGGTACTAGTGGTCTAATCAATTCCTGGCTGGTTGAAGTCTCCTGTTAAAATCATAGGGACGCGGGGGAACCTGCTTCCAATGGCTTCCGATTTGGTGGTCAGGAATGAAATGAAGTTAGAATCAGGGACAGGTGGACGATAGCAAACACCGATTAAAACGGCAGAACGTGGTGATATGGAGTGTGCCACGATCCAGCAGGTGTCAATGAAAGAAGGCAGCACAGGCACACTTTCATAGTGAATCGGTTTCCGAACAACCATGATGACACCACCACGACGCGCAAAACTACTGTATTTTTGTGTATATGCTGGATTCAGTATGAATCGTGAAAACACTGTAAGGTACTTTACTTCTGAGTCATCTTTTAGTGCCCATTCAAATATCAGTCGCACATATTGTCATAGAAGAAATCATATCCTCCTGCTTAGAGAAAATACCACTATAGTTAGCTACCACAAATGAAACATGGATAACATTTTCGGCCGTTTTAATGGGTTTTGAAGGCATCACATCGTCATGTCATTGTAAACCACAGGGATGATTAGATTCAGATGGCGTGATTCCTGAGGGGACCACTGTGCCGCAGCCGAATTTACAGAGTTATGTTTGTCTGCGAACTGAACGTTTGTCAAGTGTAGTTGTACTTTTTGGCCCTGGTCATGGAACTGTTTACCAAAATCCCACAATCGCCCTTTTTTCCATGCGCCTTAGACTACAAATCTGCCTCGAACCACATCATCTCATCTTTATGGTGTTTCAATTTGGACGAGCTAGAGAATACTTCCTGTTTGCTCTTGTAGTTCAGAAACCGAATGACGATTTGCATGTTTTAAGCACTTTTCGGACAACCAAGATGACGCGGTGGTTGAATGCTTCCTACTTGGACATCCGGTTTGCTTGAAAGAAATGTCGAACTATTTTCTTTAGTGTCGTTCCAAGTCCCTGTTTCCACCTCTGGAACTCCTTTCACAAGTAGTTTGTTGCGCCTAGATCTGTTCTTTAGGTCGTCCAAGGCTCCTGATAGCTGGTTAATTTTTGTTTGCAGTGTGTTAATGCTCGAAGATGATTCAGTAACAGTGACTTTTAACCTGTCCACATCATTAACGGCACTTTCTAGAGTGGATAGACGTTTAACAAGGTCGTCGGTTTGTTTCGCAGTGCAATTCAGCTGGAGCTTGGTATCCTTTTGGCATTCTAAATTTCTTGCGTCTGAAGCTTCTAGTTTGGCAAGAATAGCATCAAGTATATTGTTACCTTCAGCACCGCGACTGGACTCAACGCCGCCACAATACAAAAGCACACTAAGGGCAAGGAGAGCAGTTAGAATTATACATGCTCAAGGAACAGGGGAATGCAAAAGATGAATGAGTCGCTTAGGATTTGTTGCAGAGCACTGCTAAAGCAAGAACAAGCAAGTTATGCTGCAAAAGGTAAACTTGCTGTGTTTCAAAAAGGCATACACACTAAGCGAGAGTCTGGGAACAGTATCAATATATTGGTCTTGCGGTGCGCTGGTACAGCGCATGAGCAGCAATATACTCGCACTGTCTTACCGATGAAATGTGAAGCTTTTGGTGCCAGTCTTGATAATGATAATCAATTCTGTGCTCTCAACTTTGGAGCAAAACCATGGTGCAGACGAGGAGTCCAACGTTTTAGCCGTTGTTTTATGCCTGTTGTGCAGGTTCACCTTCCTGGGTGATGGAGTGATTCTCTAATAAAAGTGGATCCACCTGCTTGAATAGCCCCAGAAGTGACATCTAAAGCAGTGAAGGGCATCAACAGCCTCTAGAACAAAAGCTCCCTTCAACAAAAGGGGAGCCTTGCATTATTTGAGAAAGGTGCACAGCTGTTGATAAACCCGAAAGCACTTGCAGTGTGTTGTTTTCTTTTATGTAATCTGATTATATTCCCTTTGTCGTTTGCAAAATTCAGCCTTTTTGAGCAGACCATCATATACCATGTATTAAAGGGAAGCCCGCCGCTCATTTTTGCAGGTAGGCTTTTGGACATAATAAAATTGCTATTCCAGCATAGTAATATCAGTGTTGGCACATATCAGCGAATAGACGAATAACGGTAACTAGTTAGCTAGTTAACAAGATTCTAGTAAATAACTAGTTAACTGATAGCAAATAGTGATGTGTACGTCGCTGTAATGCCGACATGAGCGATACCATCAGCACTGTGGCTGAGCAGATTTAAGCAGATGCACATATCGTTAGAAAATTGGGCACCGGCAATGGGCAAACAAAAACACCTGCATATGCCACACGACCACCTCTGCTCTGCATAAGCTGCGGCAGCGAGCAGTGATGAGCTTTGTGGTGCAGGCAGATGCAGGTGTTTGCGTGGCACGTGCAATGTGGAGTGGCGTGCAGGGTGTCGTTGTGTGGAAGTAGTTAGCAGCGGCATGCATCGTGACGTGGTTTGGATGATGAATGTGGCGTGTTCGCCATTTAATGAGATGCATAGATGGGTGTCACTTTGCGCCATCATCGGTGCATAATTTCTGAATTGCACATGAAAGTGGAAAAAACTATTTGAGCCCCAGCTAAGAGGGCAATCACATTTTTGAGTCTTAAAGGCTGATTTGGCGTCTAGTAATGACAAGCTGTAAATTTCGAACTGCTGGCATGTACCCATCTGTCACAGGTAAAAGGAAACTATTAGAATTTAGTTCACCATCTTATTACAGTCATATTCTTTTACAATAGTATTAATAAAGACTATCTAATCATTGATGTCAATCGATTTTGATGATGTGGTTTGTCTGAGATTAATTCTTTGTCACGCAGCCAGAGAGGGATTTAATCATGGCACTTTGATAATATACATGAATTAACCTCAGGGTTGTGGCAATTGGTCGAAACTGTTCGCTGGAGGGCCACCTTCGATGGGGCATCTAGCGCTTCATTCGCGAGTTTTTCAACTATAGTTAGCATGATGCACCTATTTTTGACGTCCACCAACACAGATATTAGAGTGCTGCAAAAGACATCGTCTACCCCGTATAGCCTTCTTTTAGAAATTAGCAGCAGGCCTTCTTGAAACACCTTGTACATGGCTAGGGCAACTTTAAACAGTTGCGAAAGAAAGGAGTAAGTACTCATTATCAATCACCTAAACGCAGCCATGCAACCGCAATATAAATTGATATAAAGGTACTCTTTATGTGGCCTATTACACAGAGCCTCTAAAAATAAATTTCTAACTTTTACATTCCTTCTAAATAGAACAGCAGATGCCACGTGGTGAATTCTGAATAGTAAAATGTTTTGGTGTTCTTATTTAGTTGAGCAGAAATTTAAGGAAACTATTGTAGGAAGAACCAAGAATGACTATTTCATCGTTAAGTTTGTCTAGTAAATGCTGATATTGGATGCACTTTTCACTCAGAATATTAAATTCATTGCAAATGAAGTTATGACTGAGTACTGGTTGATTTCCAGGTGTCTTAGGGCTTCGCACAGGCAGTTATGTCTGTGGTATTTTGAAGAATGGCAGGAAAACATGACGTGGTACTTGGTGGATATTTAAATTGTGTTGAAGAATTCAACAACATTGATATGAAGCGCAGCTCATCAGCATCTTCTGAGTGGCTGGTGTGGGCCTGCGTTTGAAGCTCTTGAGACAGAATAAAAATGTAATTGTGCAAAGCTGTGTTTTCTAGTGCATGGGGATGGGGCTTTACTCGTTCCTTCTGAACAAGGCTGCCAGGAACCCCGGAATAGGGAGCCCCCCAATAATTTTCCAAAGGGGACAGCCCCCCCCCCCCCTTCCCGCCACGCCAGTCTCCAATTGCACTCAATATGCTAATATTGAGTGTTGCCCCGTGTGCTGGCGAGCCGCTAGCAGTGTACCAATATGCCACTGCGTCAGCATGCAGTTTTAACCAGTGTGCTGTGTGCAGTAGTTTCAAGTGTATACCATTATGCACTGGTTTAAAGTGTACCTATATACAGTATTGCACAGTACCAAACCGGCCCGCATATCAGGTATGGCACTGGCATACATTGTCCCAGTGGCACTGTGTTTTCTAATAGGGTAATGCCCATTTATTTCGAAAAACCGCTTTCATTCGAATTACACACAAGAAAAGACCTTTTCAGTTGATGTATGGCACTAACAACGTATCACTATTAGAAGTAACAGAGTATAAATATTTGGGCCTCTGGATAACTAGAGACCTTTCGTGGACAGAACATGTATATACTGTTGTAGTATATTCCTTGCGTAAGCTATTTTTCTTCAAGCGCTCAATAAAGCCATCCACGCCTAGCGTTCGCCATTTAGAGCAGAATTCTCTCGTCCGCCCATTGTTGGAATATGCTGTAATTATCTGGGATCCTTTCACCTTAACCAACAATAAGAAAGTATAACAAACACAGCATAAGGTAGTTAGGTTTCTTTACAAATCATACGGCCGTACATTTGTCAGCGATTTCTTCAGAGTGGATTACCTCCGGTGACTGCACGCCATCGTATCTATTGGTTAAAGTTCCTGTTTCAGCTAGTGAATGGTCATTATAAAGTTAATACTTCTTAATTTTTTACTTACTCATCAGGTTATAACACGAGACTGAAAAACGTTTTCACAATATCCCCTTTAAACGCGCGAAATAAGTGTTTTATATATTCTTCTTTTTTCTGAAAACAATTACAGACTGGAATAACCTAAATAATGAGATTGTTATCAAGAATGCTTTGCTGATGTTTGAAAAATTCCTGCAAATGTTATGAATATCAGTGTTTCTGTACTTGTATATTTTATAAATACCCACGGCCTTGTACCAGAAGGTAGTATGCATAAATAAATAAACAAATAAATAAATAAATACATAAAAGGAATAGTTATGAACGCCGGATGGCATGAATTATTCAAAAGCCACCAACTACAGCGTCTCTCATAGCCCGTGTGCAGCAGCGGAACGTAAAACTTGACACACCATGCCGAGAAGCGATGCGAGCAACACTTCCTCAATTAAAAATTACCTGCGCTCTCGTCCGGCTGGCCTCCCCGTTGAGGAAGGAAACGGTGGCAGGTGCCATCCGGGCAGCATGTTGAGGAACAGCATGCTACCCTCGTCCATTCCCGATAGGAGGCCAGGCCGGCAAGTGGGACTGCTGCTTCTAACGCTGCCAGTTCACTGGTTACCGCCTCAGCCGCGGCTCATGCCGGTGCGAAAGGCGGAACGAGTAACCAGGAAGGCAGAGCAACGCGGGCACCTCGTTTTCGCCAGGAAGATGCTCCTCGTGACTGCGACCGCAGTATAACAGGTAAGAAGTTCATGGGGAACTACAAATTAATATTTGTCAGAATTATATATCCGCGAAGATAACAACGTCTAAGATATATTGGTCCTGAATTCAGGAAAGTTCCTTCAATGTAAAACGCAATAGGTGTAGCACCCTTCTTTTGAGCTGTTGCTGTTTGCGCAGCTGCAAGAATGATGTCATTAATCTGTAGGAACAAATTTTCGTGTAAAGTCGGATGGAAGAGAGAGGAATGTAGGAAAACCACTGTTGCATCAGGACTGTTCAGTTTTCGCCCTGAATATAAAAACGGCGATAAAATGAAGATGGGAAGAAAGGTAGGAGACGGGCCCTGGCTGCCGATGGAATTCTACAATTTCTGGTAAAACGAAGATATACAGTATGCAAAAAGTGCTCTAGACGAAAACAAAAATGCAATAATCATAAATATGAGAGGTTACAAGGCGACAGTGTGAGGGGAACCGGACAAGCGTCACGTATACACACGCAGTTGCATGCCGCCGAGAAGATGAACCTGGCTGATATGAAGCCTGACTTATGGCTGACATTAGTAAGCAGCAGTGGGATACGCCTTCGTTATTTCCCTGGCTCTATAGCGGTTCTCACTTCGATGTAAAAAAAGAAACGCTACTAATATCTGTCCAAGCCTGATAACAGACCGGCCAACATTTGAGCATAACTGAGAGTAAACAGGAATACCAGGAAAAGGTGCTTGTGTTCACCCAGTCTTGCGTTATTATATCGACTTGAAGAAGGCGACGTATTGTCCAGTGCAGATTAAGGAAGATCTGCAAGAGAGATCAGAAGTGAGGGAACAAACCGGCATGTCTGCTCGAGTATTTTCAAAGTCGAATATAGGCGACTAGCTTGCGACGGCGTGAAAAACAAAGCACCTGCAGCATATCTTTTTTTGATACTGAGCTTTTGCCTCACCATTGATCATATTTACCGGTGGTGGCTGGTCAGTTGAGAAAAACCTTTGCTGAAACATTCCTCACTACATTCGAAACCAGTTAAGAATGTCACTGCTGCTATGTTTCCATAATGTCAGCCACGCATAACCCTCTTTTTCGCACGATTGCTCATATGATGCAAGTAAGGTTGCTAGGGTATAACCTTCAGGACTTGCTGTAAGCGCAAGAGTGTTTTCCCGTGAGAAGCTATAAACCCCGACACCACCGAATGAAAATGCAATCTTTTTGGACAGAAGGCAGACATGTACCATACGGCATTGGCTTTCCAAAAAATCGAGTCTTGATATTACAACTCAGATTATCGAAAGAGCAAGGCCAGCAGCCTTTGCCAATTTTGTTCCGGACCAATGTCACCAATCTTGTCTTACCGACGCTCTAACTGTACTTCATTAAATGTTTTCGTCTTGAAGCTTTTGAGCAAACCGCAGTCGGCGGAATTTATGTGTTGAGATAGCTTTTGAGAAAGTAGGTAAACATGTGGTCATTCCGCATTTTCATTGGCTGCCGCGCATGTTAAAGGACTCAGCGAAGAGAGGCAGTTTTGATGCACATTTGTGGCCGCTTCTAAATGGAGCCCCTGTTCCGGCGACTGAAGACGCCAGGAGTAATAAGCCCGGTCGAGTCTCCGTCAGTTTTCAATCAGGCAGACGTCCAAATAAGTTCCATGCAAATGTGCAGTCGTTTGCAGGATCTCCGTTAGCAACGATTCACCGTAGAGATCACAGACAGGGCATTGTGTTGTTTCGAGGACCAAAGAAAACATAAGCCTCTTTTTCATAATTCTGGGTAATATTCTCGACTGCTTTTTAAATGACACTGGAATATTATTTTTATGGCGTAGAAAGAGTCTTAGAAGGATTTTACAAAATTATAACATATTTGAGAGCATACCAGCTTTTGAAATAAAGCCATTGTAACACCTATATTGGTCCGCCGCTGTTTTGGTGAGATTGGTAGCTGCTGAGATTAGGGGCCGCCGCTGAGATTGGTGGCTTTGGTCTTCGTCTGCAGATCTGAAGGTCACGGGTAGCGATACTGGCCGCGAGGCCGTAATTCGAAGGAGACGAAATACAAACCAGTCCGCGTGATGTGAGACGACAGGGCTTGTTATAGGACCCTAGGTGGTTAAAGTCATCCGGAGTTATTCCGGGACCACAATTTTTCATTTTTTTACCAACAATAAAGTTTGTTTTCAGGACAGCACAAACTGGTGCTTTTCCGCCAGTGCGCCCACTGCATCTTGGAAATGTAGTTTCTTTTGCTTCTAATTTTTTACAGTTTTTTTGTCTTCAAGCACCGTTTACATTTTTCGTGAATATGTTTCCTTTTATTCTCAAATTGAAAACACTCCGTTATCAGCATTTCTTTCGAAGATTTCTTCGTTGTTCATTTTTGTGCTCTCTTTTGCTTCAAGGTGAATTGTTATAGACTAGTCCAAACGCCGGTGTTGTACCACATAAGCTTGCATCCACAAACGCTCCAGAATTGTAGCAGCTATATCAAGATAGAAAAGTATCATTGAGGTGCGTTCCTTGGCGCTCATTATAACAACGTCAGATTCATTACTCTGGAATTTACCCGAAGCGCTGTAGCGCTAGCTAGCACAACGTACAATTTTTCCTGGCTAAATTTGTTCCAGGACCGGGAAAGTTTGATCTCTAGCTGCACTGCTGCATGGCTTACAAGCGAATACCTCAATTATTTCGTGAGCAAGAGATGCACAGCGGAAAGGTTTCATGAAGTTGGAGTTCCTTGTCTTACGCTGCTTTTTAAAGCGAAAGCTTTACAACTCCCCTCCGTAGCTTCTTTGCCGTATGCGCGAGTTTAACCTTCAACCGAGGGGAAGCAAAGTGACAACTACGACGTCACTCAATCACCGCCGCTGAAACGGAGCGCTTGCTTCTGCTTCTATGGGCCATTCATTGGCGCTGGCGTTGACAGTGATCAAGACTTCGGTGATATTGAGCAAAGTGAGGGCTCATAACTGGGTCTCTGCATCAGTAGATTCCGCAGTCGCGCTTAGAGGTACGTGGCAGTGGTGAAACATGTAGGCTGCATGCATTAGCGTTGAAAACGTCGTGGAAAACAAGCGGCATTGTAGAAATAAGCCACAGAGTTCGATGGGTGACCAAAATTTGCGATAAACCTTTAATTTAATTGCCACCTGCCAGGGTGGTAGGTTGGGCTCGCTGCCTATCCAGAGTGCGGAATCAGCTCAACGTTGCCGACACCAAGCCGCGTCTACTTGCATGACACATCACAGCTTTGGCTCTCTAACCATGTTCAGCAGTGGTTAGACCGCAGCAAATATTCCTCTTCTCCTTTTTAGATGGCTCTAAGGTCAACTGACCTTACTTTAATATCAAAGCTGCCATTTGATATTTTATAACATTCGCATCAAAAGCTCAAAAACAATGAAAACATTCACGATACCAGTGTGGCGCCGTTATTACGATATAATAACATAGTTCGTCATGAAGCTCAGCGTACGACAAGACGCGACACAAAGATCAAAAAGAGAGGACGAAAATGTGTGCGCCCAAGAACTTATATGACTAGAGCGACAACTAAATGATAGCCGTTACTACATGCCTATTATATTTATGCAGAAGTTCGTTTTATTTCCTATGCTCTTATCTGTCCCATTTTATCGACATGCCCATCACTTCTGGACAAAAGCATTTTTGAGCGGGAAAACGTTTATGAAAGCATTTTTATATAATGTAAGATTTCAATAGAACAATCAATATATCCACAGATCACGCGACGGCAGTCTTGCATTTTATTCTATTAACTTTTTTGCTATCCTCTATGTCGTTCCCAACTGGTTTTCATGGAAACCTTAACTGTTCGATGCGATCAATGGAGATTTTGTTCCTTATGAGAAGTCTGGGCGATTACTTTCACTATTTCCAAAGAAGTATCTTACAATCTTATACTTTTAATATTTTTTGCCCGGAAAGCTTTGACATTTCCAAGTACAAGACATGCTGGTCGGGGCATCTTGACCCACATCCTTTACTTCACTATTCTTCTTGTCTTCACCATCCTGGCTTGTCATGTGTTGATTTGCGCTTTTATTGTTTATGCTATTACATTAAAAACAACTAAAATGATTATTTTCAGAAATCCATTCCATGGCTGTGCGTTTCGCCTGCAAAACAAAATCGCTAGTTCATTTAACAGAATATGAGGCAAAAAAGTGAGTAAAATCAAACAAATACGATTGGGAGCTGCATGGAACGGTAAGCCGACGGCCTCGACTTACAACGCTTTTGAAATCAAGGATAGATCTTGCGATGCCCCACTTCTAACTCGCATAAAGGCGAAATGCTAAGGATGAGAGGGGTCGTTCAGGCTAGTTTGCGATCGTTCATGTTTCCTGCACACCGCAAGGCACAGGAAAACGATAGACTCAAAACGGTAGGGAAAGATGCCTAGCGCCATCCCTGTCACCCGTCCTTGTACTTTTATGCATCTCGTCGCCTATGTTTTGCCCCGTGCCGTCAACGTGCACTAAGAAGTGCTATTGAAAGCAACATTTCATATATACGGCCCATCTAGACATCTGCGAAAGGGATTCTAGGTTATGAAGACATGCCGCTAATGAGATGATTGATTAACTCTAGTTATCTAGCAAAGAACTCAAATGTTCAGCTTAATCCTCTTCGCACACCCAACTGAAACTGCAAAAACGTGGGTTTTAGATACTCCAGCTACGCTATAATATTCACGTTAAAAAGAATCCCTTGAGTTGATCACTCAGCATGACGTTCCAACGCGATTGAACAACACAAAGGACAAGCGCAGAACGACAAAATGGCCGCTGTGTTGTCGTGCTGTAGTCCTTTGTAAACTGTTGGGCTCGAACATCATGCCGAAATTCTGCTGCTGCACGCATACAATGATTTCACTAAGTCATCCACTTTTCGGACGGTGCTCGCCGCCCCGATAACCGCTTCCCCTACGACACGCTTTAGATGCCCATCCTGACTATGGAACTTACTGCGCCATTCTTTTCCTAGTAACGATTTAATATTACTGCTATTTGTGAATCAGGCTCAGCGTCGAGTTTACACAATTTAGTCGCCATCGTTATGTGGCCCACCCCTCATGCAGCCGCTGGCGAGGTGGCAGGTAAGGAAGACGAACGAAGGCCGCATGCTGGCGAAGTAAACGACTTAGCGGAGCCTGAGAGGTGCCGGACTCCGCGCATATTTTCAGCCGTATGCTGGCCAGCCCCTCCGCAGGCAGCAGACTTTTGAACACCACTGTACACGAACACACAAGAATAGAAGCGCTGGTTTGAACGCATGCAGATAATTCGCAGTACTCGACAGAAAGCACGGCCACATAGTAGAGAGAGTAAATATATGTCGTACTGTTCAGCAGCTTTTCAGTATAATTTATTTATTTATTTATTTATTTATTTATTTATTTATTCAAATACCCTAAAGGCCCTCTTGGAAGAGGGTATTACATAGGGGGGGGGGGCGCACACGAAACACACTAATACGCAAACACCAATATTGGTAGTGGATTAAAGTTCGAATGAAGATAAGAATAAAGTGTGAAAATTGAAACACTGGGGGTTCAAGGACAACACAAAAAGAAAAAAAACTGCAATACAATGTCGAGCAAGATGCAAAGGTATTAATATAGCTAACACCAAAAACGCACAGAGACATCAAATTCAGATATGAGTCCACAGCATTTGATGAAATTGACCGGTGTTAACTTCAGTGGCAATATCTGATGGTTGGTTATTCCAGTAAACTATGGTTTTGGGGATGAATGATTGTGCGTAATGGGCCGAGTGACATGCTGGGCGTTTGAATTTGCAGGGGTGATCACGGCGAGGAAATATGACAGGAGGTGACTGAAAGAAGTCGTCGCGCAAACGATCATGATGATAAAGTTTGTGAAAGAGAGATAGGCGGGCGTGTTTCCGTCGTAGTGATAGCGGATGCAGATCAGCACGAATTTTTAAAAATGTAACACTTGATACGGAGAATAATCTGAAAAAATGAAGCGAGCAGCACGGCTTTGCAGGGATTCAATGTTACGTATAATGTAGTTCTGGCTTGGGTCCCAGATGGCACATGCATATTCAATTTTCGGCCTGATTAACGTGGTGTACCCGAGTTTTTTTTAGGTGTGAAGGCGCTTGCTTTAGTCTGTGTTTCATGATTCCGAAAGTACGATTAGCAGATGCAAGAGTAACGTTGATGTGATGATGCCATGTTAGATCCGATTGCAAGTTGATTCCTAAGTATTTGTACGTGGTAGTAAGTTCGACAACATTGTTACGTATAAAGTATGAAATTGGAATACGGGAAGAGGAGTGTGTAAATGACATGCACTTAGTTTTAGTATGATTTAGGGTCATTTGCCAGTCTGAACACCATCTGTTTATGGCATTGAGGTCTGACTGCCATGCTTGATGGTCAGTGTCAGTAGAAATGGTACGGTAAATTACGCAATCATCGGCGAACAGTCTTACTCTGGACGACATGCAGTTAGGCAAGTCATTAATATAAATTAGAAAAAGCCAAGGGCAGAGCACGCTCTCTCGTGGAACGCCGGACGTGACAGGAATAAAATGGGAGTTGTAGTGATTAATATTTGTGAATTGAGTTCGAAATGACAAGAAATCCTTTATCCATGCAATGACTTGTGCGTCAATGTTAAAATATTTTAGTTTCAGTAGTAGCCTGTGGTGAGGAACGCGGTCAAAAGCTTTGGAAAAATCTAAGAATATCGCGTCGACTTGGTTGCCAGCGTCAATACATGAAAGCAAGTCATTAGTAAACCCTGCAAGTTGCCCATCGCATGAAAATCCCTTGCGAAAGCCGTGCTGGTATTTGAAGATTATGTTATGTTCTTCTAAGTATTTAATGATTTGAGAATGTATGACATGTTCCAGTAGTTTGCAAACGGTGCTAGTTAACGAAATAGGCCGGTAGTTAAGCGGTGATGAGCGATCGCCAAATTTAAAAATTGGTATGACCTAGGCTGTACGCCAGTCATTAGGAATTTGGCCGGATGACAATGACTGTGAAAAAGAGCGCACAAGATTCCCGAAATACTTTGCGATGTACTTTTAAGCAACTTGTGGTTGAACCCAACGTGGTCAGATGCAGATGATACCTTACGATTATTAAGTAGTGATATGATACCGGACTCGGTAATATTTATCTGCGGCATGATGATATCGGAAAGTGTACCTATGTTTGGGCATGAAGTGACGTCCGCGCGGGTGAACACAGACGAGAATGCATTGTTTAATATTGGTGCACACTTTGACTCGGGAACAGTGGCACCTGTGGAATCGGTAAGCACAACGTAAGGGTGATTGCTTGGATTTATTACTTGCCAAAATTTACGAGGATTGTTATTCAGCATAGATGACAGGTCGTGGTTGAAAAAGTGACAACGACTGGATTTAAGTAACTCTTGGTATTCTTTATCGCACTGTTTGTATTTAAGCCACGATGGAGCAAGACTGGACTTCTGGGCTTGCGTGTACAATCGCTTTTTTTTTGTTCTTTAGACGCCGAAGTTGCTTGTTGAACCATGGCGTAGAGCTCCTACTCCTATTTGTTATGGACGGTATATACTTGCTAACAACGTCAGTAAACATATTTTTGAACGCGACCAAGTTTTCTTCAACTGTACGGGACAAGAAGTCATTAAGAAACTGGTCTGCAAAAAGAGATAATTGTGCATTCATTCCATCAAAGTTAGCTCTGCTATAGCATTTAATTTTTTTTTCAATGATCTTCCTACTGTTATGCCGACAAACAACGTTCCCAGTAATGACGTCATGATCGGAGAGCCCATCTAGGTGACTAATGTTGGCGCAAATGTCAGGGATATTAGTAAGGATTAGGTCAAGAATACTGGAGCATGCGGCAGTGCGCCGTGTGGGTTGCATGATAAGTTGGGATAATGAAAAATCTAAACATGACTGAAGAAATGCATTCGATTCTCTTTCACTCTCCGTGACAGATAGAGTTGCCCAATTGATGCGTGGATAATTAAAATCCCTAAGTATTAATAACACACAATTTGGAAATCGGTTACACACTTCACTCAAAATGCGATAGAAATCTTCAACAAAAGCACTCCCATATTAGGGGGGCGATAAAAAACACCTATAAGTATGTCAGTACTGCTACCGTTAAACAACACCCATACATTCAAGAAACATAGAAATTATGATGGGTACACAGGCCGCCATTGGAATCTGAACCTGGCAACGTTTAACGCTAGAACTTTAGCTAGTGAGGCTAGCCTAGCAGTGCTGTTCGAGGAACTCGCGGGAATTAAATGGGATGTGATAGGGCTTAGCGAAGTTAGGAGGACAGGTGAGGCGTATACAGTACTAAAGGACGGACACATACTGTGCTATCGCGGGTTAGAGGGTAGACGAGAACTAGGTGTGGGTTTCCTCATTAATAAGGATATAGCTGGCAACGTAGAGGAGCTCTACAGTATTAACGAGAGGGTAGCAGCTATAGTAATTAGGCTGAATAGGTGGTACAAGCTGAAAGTGGTGCAGGCCTACGCACCCACATCCAGCCATGATGACCAGACCGTTGAAAGCTTCTATGAGGACGTTGAATCAGCAATGAATAGAGTAAAATCGCAGTACACTGTACTGATGGGCGACTTCAATGCGAAGGTGGGCAAGAAGCAGGCTGACGACCACGCGGTAGGTGACTATGGGATAGGCTCTAGAAATAGCAGGGGAGAGTTATTAGTCGAATTCGCGGATAGAAATAATTTACGGATCATGAATACCTTCTTCCGCAAACGAGAAAACAGGAAGTGGACCTGGAAGAGCCCCAATGGTGAGATTAAAAATGAAATAGACTTCATACTATGCGCTAAACCTGGCATCATTCAGGATGTGGCCGTCCTCGGAAGGGTGCGTTGCAGCGACCATAGAATGGTAAGGTCTAGAATTAGCCTAGACTTGAAGAGGGAACGGAAGAAGCTAGTGAACAAGAAGACCATTAACGAGTTAGCCGTAAGAGGGAAAGCACAGGAGTTTAGGATAGCGCTGCAAAACAGATACTCGGCTTTAACTGAGGAAGATGATCTTGATGTTCATTCAATGCACGATAACCTGACATCAATAATTACGGAGTGCGCAGTAGAAGTAGGCGGTAGGACAGTTCGAAAAGATACCGGGAAGCTATCTCAGGTGACGAAAGATCTGATTAAGAAGCGCCAAAACATGAAGGCATCTAACACTACCGATAGAATAGAAATAACGGAGATATCAAAGTTAATAAATAAGCGCAAGGTAGCCGACATAAGGAAGTTTAATACGGAGAGAATCGAGCATGCTCTAAAGAACGGAGGTAGCCTAAAAACAGTGAAGAGGAAACTAGGCATAGGTAAAAACCAGATGTATGCATTAAGAGACAAGCAGGGCAATGTCATCAGCAATATGGATAAGATAGTTAACGTAGCCGAAGAGTTCTACACAGACCTGTACAGTAGCCAATGTAATCAGAACGCTAATGAGAAAGACAGCAGTGCACAGCAATGCGTCATCCCGCCAGTAACGAAAGATGAAGTAAAGAAAGCCTTAGAAGCAATGAAAAGGGGAAAAGCAGCTGGGGAGGATCAGGTAACAGCAGATCTGTTGAAGGATGGAGGGGACATCGTGCTAGAAAAACTAGCCACCCTGTATACGCAATGCCTTATGACCTCGACTGTACCAGAAGCTTGGAAGAATGCAAACATTATCTTAATTCATAAGAAGGGAGACGCCAAGGACTTGAAAAATTACAGGCCGATCAGCTTACTATCCGTTGCCTACAAAGTATTTACTAAGGTAATCGCTAATAGAGTCAGGGCAACGTTAGACTTTAATCAACCAAATGATCAGGCAGGCTTTCGTAAAGGATATTCTACAATAGATCATATTCACACCATCAATCAGGTGATAGAGAAATGCGCAGAATATAACCAACCTCTATATATAGCTTTCATTGATTACGAGAAAGCATTCGACTCAGTGGAAACCTCAGCAGTCATACAGGCATTGCGTAATCAGGGGGTAGAAGAGCCTTATGTCAAAATACTGGAAGATATATATAGCAACTGCACAGCTACTATAATCCTCCATAAAATCAGCAATAAAATTCCAATAAGGAAGGGCGTCAGGCAAGGAGACACGATCTCGCCAATGCTGTTCACCGCATGTTTGCAGGAGGTATTTCGAGGCCTGAATTGGGAACAGTTGGGAATAAGAATAAATGGAGAATACCTAAATAATCTGAGATTTGCTGATGACATTGCCTTGCTGAGTCACTCAGGAGGTGAACTGCAAATCATGATCAACGAGTTAGACAGGCAGAGCAGATCGATGGGTCTAAAAATTAACATGCAGAAAACCAAGGTAATGTTCAACAGCCTAGCAAGGGAACAACAGTTCACAATTGGCAACGAAAGCATAGAAAATGTGCCGGAATACGTCTACTTAGGGCAGGTAGTGACAGCTGATCCGGATCATGAGAGGGAGATAACTAGAAGGATAAGAATGGGGTGGAGTGCATATGGCAAATTCTCGCAGATCATGAGTGGCAGTTTACCAATTTCCCTCAAGAGGAAAGTGTACAACAGCATAATCTTACCGGTACTCACCTACGGGGCAGAAACGTGGAGGCTAACGAAAAGAGTTCAGCTTAAGTTAAGGACAACGCAGCGAGCCATGGAAAGAAAAATGATAGGTGTAACGTTAAGAGATCGGAAGCGGGCAGAGTGGGTGAGGGAACAAACACGGGTTAATGACATCCTAGTCGAAATCAAGAGAAAGAAATGGGCTTGGGCAGGGCATGTAATGCGAAGGCAAGATAACCGCTGGTCTTTAAGGGTAACGGAGTGGGTTCCAAGAGAAAGTAAGCGTAGCAGGGGGCGGCAGAAGGTTAGATGGGCGGATGAGATTAAGAAGTTTGCAGGCAAAGGGTGGATGCAGCTGGCAAAGGATAGGGTTAATTGGAGAGACATGGGAGAGGCCTTTGCCCTGCAGTGGGTGTAGTAGGGCTGATGATGATGATGATGATGACACATGATAATTCTTTTTTTATTGCAAATAGAACACCACCGCCTCTCCTATTTGACCTGTCGCAGCGAAATATGTTAAACGTCGCCTCGGTATCAAAAATGCTGTCGTCGGGAACATTGTCCGTAAGCCACGTTTCCGTGAACGCGATTAAAGATGCAGAGCATCAATCGATAAGCGAGGAAATGGGAACAGCTTTAGAGAGGATACTTCTGGTATTTGTATAAAGGAAAGTTAATGCGGTATTATGGCAAGGCTTATGAACTGACGGCAAAGAAGGGTTGATTACTTGAGCTGAGGCAGGAGAATGATTGGGTCATTCGTCAGCACTTCCGTGGGCGCCGTCCTCTACCTCTGGCGCATCATTTCCAGATGTTTGTAAACGGACTGCGCAGTTGGCATCCGTGTCCCAGATGTAAGCGTCATCATTTAGAATGAGCTTGGTGAAAGCAAGGCGGGGACGATCACCCTCCTTTTTTATTGACTTCGAGACTGCCAAAGCTTTCGGCGCTTATCGCGCACGGCAACAGAATAGTCCCGTGCTATCCTGAAATCTGTATCCTTCAGCTTGCTGCCATTGCTGAGCAAAGTCTCGATTTCTTTTTCATTGTAGACTTTAGCTATTATTGGCCGATTTTTCTCGGCTGAGAACCGACCCAGGCGGTGGGCCCTGGCAATAGACTGTACTGAAACCCCGAGTTTATTTTTACAAAATTCTCGAACTATAGCCCCGGTACTGTCCCACGTTTCTGATTGGTCGGTGTCTGCAATGCCAAAAAACAGTGCATTCGATCGTCGTGAACGGTTTTCAAGGTCATCAATTTTCTCTTGGAGATCACCGATCAGTCATCCTTCATTACGCTTTAGATCCGACTGCACACAACATGTTTTTTTCACGTAAAGAAAAGAGGAAACAAAGTTGTGAATTACTGGCAGTTTTAAATGCATGGTTGGGAATATGAAAACTGATACGGGTTGGCAATGCCATTTTTACAGTTCCATGTAGGCTCGCAATTAAGTGCCTCTGTTGTGCTGGCATAAACGACACAGTGACTACACAGGAATTTCTCGGCCGGAGCAGCTGCCTTTCATCACAAGGAAGACGTTCGATCTGATTGCGTTACTACTAGGCTTAAAATAAGCGTTCGACGAATTTCAGTTCGAAGCACCAGTTGGTAACAGGCTAATTATTGTGCACCTATCATGAATAATAATTAACAGCAAACCACCGCATTTGAATATTACCGCCTTAAACCTTCTCTAGCTCACCAACACTTTTTTTTTCTGCCTATTCCGATGCCTATGAAATGTGACACGAAGGCCAGGCTATTCCTGTACATGATTAGCCGGACAGAGCACATAAATAGAACCTTTTTTCTTGAAGCTCAGCAGAGCAGTAAAGGAGAGTAATTATACGGGGGAAGAACGCTAAATGCCATGTCTAGTATAGTACTTTGTGACCGTGTCAAGGACACTGGACGCTGTGGGATTGCAGTGCTGCTAAAAAAAGGCTTTAGTCTACTTTCTGGCGCTCCAAAGCACAGGTAGAGGATAGTGCTACCCTGCAAAAGACCTGAATAGAATCGGATCCTCACCTGCTCACAGCAGATGCCGACGATGAGGACTTTCTTGTGCTGCATAAGCGATGCCCTGAACTGGCGCCAGGTCCGGATCTCTGCGGTGCATGGAAGCCGCTTACCAGTGTCCTGGATCCAAGAATAGTGCCGACTAAGCCGACCTGGTGTGCAAGTCTCGCAAGCGGCCCACGGGGAGTGTCTCAGCCGAGCACAGCCAGCCTGCTACGGGGACGGGTTGTTGTTGTTACCCTCACACAATGACACTCATCCAGGGACGGGTAAATGAAGGTTCTAGATAAGCCTCACTGCACCGCGCGAGCTTCGCTATCGTGGCGCGCGGCTTAATGCGGTCTTTTTCGTGTTTCATTCAAGCTAACTTGAGCAAAATTAAAGCAACAGGGCCAGACAGCAGTTTTTCAAGCGTTCTCTGATCGCCTAAAAAAAATGTCGATTCTCGTTCTGTGCCTACACCCAACAAACTTTAATAGGCGATGACCAAAGTTTCAGTTCAGCTGTTTATTTGCCGAGACCACTGAGAGCACGTTTCAGCCAGCCTTCTTTTACACATATTTATAAAAAAAAGTATGAGAATTTTATGCGGTATGCCGACGCTTTGGATTCATACTGCTCAACAACAATGGATGTTTACCATAACCACTTTGCAGATTACTGTAACAAGTCCCCTGCTGTTAGTGTTTACACCAGAGAATATTACCGGCTGATGAGCACGAGGCGCTTCGATTAACAGCGCTGTTTTTCTATCGACAGCGTGTAATGTGGGCTGTTCGCAACGTTTTCCACTCAAAATAATCGAAGCAAGGTAAATGAGAAGTGATTCCGTCAATCTATATCATTTTTAGGTTCTGCGAGTAGTTCAAGTACCCTAAATTAGGCTCCTGAAAGCTTATAATATATTGGGTAGAGGCTAATCTTGAACCAGTGCGGACTTCATGCGAACAAATGCCATAAAATGCAAGCAAAATGAAGGAGTTTCTGCCTTTTACGGTGCTCTTTTGGCGACTACACGGCAACAGCCTCAATTCCAGAGCCACACTTAGCACAGAAGAAAGACAAAAGCCTGAGCCACAAATTCGACATATCAACCTTCGAAGGCTGCATCGAAACGTGACTGCTAGGAGTCCTCGTGACACCCAGTGTGCCACGCCGCTCTTTGTGCTGCATTTCACATACAGGATATTCATCGTATTCCAAAGGCTGACTTTTCGCACTACGCTTTGCGTCGAATAGCTCCGACAGTTGCCCCACATCCCCCTCCATAAGAGAAATGTCCTGCTATGTAATCTGTCGACAAAGGTAGGATTTGGTCCAGTTGGTACGACATACTTGTGGGCAAAAAAAAAACGCGACTTCAAACTGAACGAAGACAGGAACTGCACAGGAGGAGCGGTCCACTCGTCCTGAGCAGTTCTTGTGTTCGTCCTGTTAGAGGTCGTGTTTTTTCCTCCTAAGTAGATATGCTATATGCGCCAGGTGAGCCATCCAGCTTTCAAACTGCTAGCCGGCTAAGTCCGACAGAATTTTTCGCTTTCATTAGTTGAAGCAAGCCATACAGTATAAATGTAACTGCTTAAAGGGGCCCAGAAAGGGGCTCTCAAAAAGGTTGCGATATGTCTGGAATGTTAAAAGACGTCGCTTCATAATTATCCACCGGCGGGAATTATTTTAATGCGTTTTGTGTAAGCTGAGTTTCATGGAGACAAAACTTGGACTTCCGCGTCCCCCCCCCACTCTTCGCGCGTTTCCATCTCTTCTCGCACGCCAAAACGGCGGCGCTCCTCCGCCGGCCCAACCTAATCGGCGGCTCCCCTACCTTCGCCGGCTACGGCGCGCGCGGAGTGGTGCGGTAGCGCATGACGTCTGAAAGAGCTTGGCGCTGTGAACCAATGATAACCCCCGGCTGCTGACGTAGCTTGCACGATGTGACGTCGTATACCGGGTTTTCGCGAGAAAGCCCGGCAACGCGCGTCACCGCGAGGTGCAAAAGCGGCAATTTTCAAACTGTATTGTACATTTCCCGCTCACCTTTGAGGTCTCGTACCATGCATGGACGCTCGCTGGCCTGTACTCTATATACCACAAGCATTTTAAAGCCAAGCTCAAACACCCCTCTCTGTGATCCTTTAAGGGGTATTTCCAGCCAACGCGAAACATCGCGACTGGAATCGGCCTGGGTTGTGCTGACACATTCAGTAGCAAATATATGGTTACATATTTATGCAGTTTAATTAAGAGAGCTTCTTGAGTTCAATCTTCCAGTATTAAATAGAATGCTTGCCTGAAAATTTCTGTGATGCCATCGCACCACCGGATGGAACATTATGATGGTATCACAGAGCATACACTCTCCGCTCCAATTCTTTTCTGGTGCTATGCTGGTAAGCAGCGGCTAAAATACGCTTCTTCAATGTAGATAGCGGGAACTAGCACAGATCACGCCAGTAGGCCTTGCGGCCTTTTCAACTGCTAGCCGAAAAAGAGGTCTCTTTCCTTGATAATTCCTAATCTTGTCTTTTATTTCAAGGCAGGGGTGGGTATCTGTTCGGTAAGGTTAAGTCCAGTGATAACGGTTTTTTGGTTCCCTCTTGCAGTGCGTCTGCGCAAGTGCTCTCGACTTGTTATCACATGAGAGAGTTGTATTATATGATCATTTTTTCTAACAAAAATTTTTTCCGAGTCAGCGCTCGTCTGAGTTCCCTTTCTGTTTCATTGTGCGTCTCTGTTTGCGCTGTACCTTCCAGTATGAACCGATACCAACTTGCCCAACTGTCCATCCTTCTTCAGTGCATTTCTATTGCATGGAACACTTTTCATTGTTTTAACTTCGACCTTGCTAATCCAGCTAGCATAGCAACGCTTTACGTGGTGTCCGTGTGCTGAGCATGAGTGCTTGCATGACACATTAAGGGGGGCCGATGGTCACGGATCTTCAAGCCTTCTGCGAGCCTTTGCAGCCTACAGCAGAGCATTCCCGTAGGTTCTGTCACATTCTGCGGTCTAAGCTGTGGAGACAAGCTTGGTACTTCATTGTGTGCTTGTGGGTGGCATGTAAACGGTTTGGCAGCGAGCGTCAGCAAAACAAGTTGTACAAGGAATGGTTCAGCACCTCGGAGAAAAGGACAGAGTTCTTGTGAAAATCCTCTCTTCCGCACCTTCCCAGGAAGAAGTCGGTGGTGGCGGCCGGGAGAGTGCAGCTTTTGGGAGACGCTCAACTACCCCTCCCCCAACATCGCAAGCCACTTGAGAAGGTACCTAAGTACTCTCTAGAGCCTGTACTATCGGTGGTTGAAAGGTTGGCCTCGTCGAAAAACATCTGCTGGGAAGTCAACAAGGCAGTACGCCAAGCGTGAATGGTCTTGAGGCGCCTCCGAAAGTACCAAGTGGAAGTAAAGAATAACGATCCCTAGTAGATTTTTTCGAGTCCAACAATTAAATGTTTGTCTTTCTTGGGGTAGGGCATGGCGTATACTGTTTTGTTTATCAGAAAAGCATGAACCATTAAGCAGAGATCTTTCGCTTTGACTCTCTGTCGCTTGTTAGCTATTCGCCTTATGAGCATGGTTGTCATGTTAATTGTCGACTTAAATCGGTTTATTGTGTCTGTGTTCTTTCTATTGTGGTGTATTATAAGTTCCAGGGCCCTGATTTTATCAACCCTGGCTACCGGTCTCGCATTTACTTGTACGAGAATGTCTTCTGCGTTGGTATCGCGCTTGCTCGCCCCACGGACAACCAGAAGTTCGGACTTGCTTGGCGAGCATTTTAAGCATGCCCATTCGCGCATTCCTGGACAATATCGATCGCCTGTTGAAGATTTTGTTCTATTTTCCCATCGTTGTCTGTGTGCGTCCATAGGGGGGGAAATCCGACTGTGCGGCCTGCCCGTGGCCCCCCCTGCCACCGGATACGGGCCGGTGTAGTTTCGGCTACTAGGCTTTGTTCCGGTGCAACGCACAGCGGTGGGGATGGGCTGGCCGGGGCCCGTCCTCTGGGGATGCAAAACCCCATGGGAGTGGCAGCGACTCCCAAGCGACTGAGTGGGCCAGTCGCGCACGTGAGGTCCGATGCCTGAGCGGAGGCAGGCCTGGTTTCATTATCAGGTTGGACTCACGGAATTGGACTCAAAAACTGCTCGAAAATCAAAAAGCCTCTGCACGCGGGGGCGTGCGTGGCTACCGGCTGGCGCGTCGGTTTCTGGCCACGGAGAGGCCAGGTCCGCGCGGGGGTTTCCAGCAGAAGGGCTCCTAGGAAGCGCGGGGGACCTTAGTAGGACCGATGCAAAAACCGTCGATGTTGCGGAGTACCGGTGGAGTAGGCCCGGGTTATCTCACCCTCGGCCAGGCTCTTGGTTTGTGGCCCGGCCAGCCCGGCCCTGAACACTCCCTCCTCAGTAGGTGTGGAGCAAGCCAGGGGAGGAAATAAGTGCATGGTTGGTTGGTTGGAAGCACAGGTGGGTCCCCACGGAGGGGTGGGTCATGGCGCCGAGGGCTGCGTGCCGATAGGCTGACGGCCCAAGTCTCTATTGGCCGGATCACACCACACATACTTCCGGTGTCTGAAAAGCCGCGAAAAACACTCGACGGTAAGTAGCTGGGAGCGCAATGCAAGTCCGAACCGGACCCCTGAAAGTCGTGGAGGAGCCTGAGGCAGCTGCCCCGGGTTAGGATTCCCAGTCTCCGAGTCGGAGCTGTTGCGTCGTTGGGTGGTCGGGCATCCCGTGAGTGGAGCCGCACCATTGGAGAACATCGACGCTCTCCCTGTCCTGGCCAGACAGGAGTCGAGCGATGATAAAATGAGGGTCAACATCTCGCTGTCCCCATTCCCATCACATTACCCATAACCCTTCCCTCAGTCCCATTCCCACAACCTATGTCCTACCCCCTCCGCTACGTCCTAGGGGAGATCAGGGGAGTCTCCCCGGGCCCGCTCCCCCGGCTGTGGGTCGCTTAGTAGCATTACCCCATTTTTTTTTTTATTTTCCCACCTTCGGGTGGCAAAAGCCCAACATTGCCTTCGGGCCTTTTCATTTATATTACGATTGGGTTAAAGCCTGTGATACTTTAGTGGTACAGGCAGGAGCTCATTGCTTTACGTTTTTTTTTTTGGCAGCTCCACCATACTCTTTGTGTGCGTCCATATTGTTATGTCGTCCGCATATAGCGCATGGTTTATCCCTCCGACGCACATCAATAGTGGCGGTAGGTTCTTCAAAGCCAGGTTGAATAAGAAAGGAGACAGAACTGAGCCCTGCGTTGTGCGCTTGTCTCCCAGCATAGAAGTTTCGGACTTGATGTCTCCTAGATTTATTTCTGATGTTCTTTTGGTTAGAAAGTCCCCAGCGTAATCGTAGGTCAGCTTTTAAGGGGAAGTTGCCGCCAAATTAGTATTTCCTCATGTTTGACGTTATCAAAGGCTTTATGTAGGTGGACGCTCTGTATAGTGTTAGCACCCCCTTAGTTGGTCGGGTCTATGATGTCTGCTTTCAGCTGGAGCATGACGTCCTGCGTGTAGAATTTGCTCCTAAAGCCTAGCATCGTTTCATAAAATACCTCCTTTCCTCTGCGTGTTCCTGGAGTCTGTTCATTATTACATGCTCCATCAGCTTCCCCAGGCAATACCTTAGTAATATCGGCCTGAGATTGCCCAATTCGAGTTTATTCTCGGGCTTTGGAATAAAGATCACTGTGGCATGCTTCCATTTCAAAGGTAGGCTCCCTCGTTTCCATATTTCATTTAAGACGTCTGTGACTGCCTTGACCGAGATTAGATCTAGTTTCCTTAGCATTTTGTTGGTTACCCCATCTGCCTCCGCCGCCGACGTGGTTCTTAGTTTACTCATTGCTCTCCATACGTCCGCTATCGAGATGTCCTCATCTAGCCCTGCGCTCTCTGCTCCTCAGTTAGCTGGAGGTGAACCCATTTTGTCTGTGTTTGTTTTGTTTAGGTATCTCCTCTTCAGTTCCCCTATTAGGTCCGCGGCCGCTCCCTGGTATTTGTGAACCAATCGTTTCAGCTGCCCTTGCCCCACCGAATTAGTTTGTTCTGGGTCTAGCAAGAGGCGAAGAAGATGCGGCGTGTTCTTCTACCCCCGCTTCCAATTCATTTCATCGATTGGATTGGATTGCAAAACAATTATTGCGTCGAGAGCAGGTTGCATGAGACGCACACTAGATGGCCGCTAGCCCATGGCTGGCGGCGACCTTATTGGCCCGCTCAATTGCCCGCACTTGAATCTTAGTGTCCGTGCTGACCAGCACTGCCTCCCAACGCTCGGGAGAAGGGAGCTGTATCAACTCCGCCAGAGGCGGATCATTTGCACAGTTCCACAGAATGTGGTCGTATATGCGGCCCTTTCAACACATTTATGGTAGTTTGTGTCGTACTGACCAGTGCATGTGAGGGCACGCACTGCCGGATTCAGAAGCGAGCGTGTTTACATCGGCGCCAGGGAACTTCCGGCGCTTTTCCTAACGATTTGTGGGGAGGGGGATATGCTGGGTTAACAAGCTGGGAAACGAGGTGCGCCTCACACAGCTCCGAGAGTGTGGTGCGAAACCCAAGGACCAGCAACCTTTCCGTGGACGTACTATGCGGCAACCAAAGGGCCGCCTTGTAGGCCTGCCAGATTTCAGCTTCAACCATGCTCCTTTCCGCGAGCTGTAGCTGCAGGTGGAAGGGAGTAGACAACCCTGCTTAGCTCGAAAGCCTGCCCAAGTCGAAATAAATCTTTCTCTTTCATGCCTCGACTTTTCCTGGAGATTCGCATGCGTAACCGCATAGTCTGATTGAACGTGGCCTTATTGCCTCTTGATTGTTTCGGTGTGTTTGCGATTGTTCTGTATGTACATGCCCAGTGTGCCTATGGTTTGGATCTCCTTGACCGGAAGTCCTTGCACAAATACAATCAGAGGGGTCGGCGGGGTTAGGTTTGCGTTTCTACTGCGTGGGTTGGCCCTAAGAACCAGCAGTTTAGATTTCATGTGCGAGAATTCTAGTCCCGCTCCGGACGCGTAAGTTTCAATTATATCAACGGCCTGCTGCAGGGTATCCTCTGTTTGGCCGTCATTCGCAGTGGTTACCCACATGGTGATGTCGTCCGCGTGTAAGGTGTGCTGCAGCCCCGACAAGGCGGCGAGTTTGGGGGGTAGAGTAATGGTTGCAAGTTAAACATTAAGGGCGAGAGCCCCAAACCTTGTGGCGTGCCTCGGTTTCGCAGATTCCCAGAGGACTGGGCTCAGATTTGAGGCCACCTAACTCAAGCTCTGCGGTCTGCTCGAATAGGAATGATTGGACGTAACTGAATGTTCGTTCTCCCGGGTCTATTTTAGAGAGGTTCGTGAGGATGGCCTCATGCGATGCGTTGTCGAAGGCCTTGTAAAGGTCTAGGCCGAACACTGCGTTCGTCTCGGTCCCGCGTGGAGGGTCCAGAACGTCCTTCGTAACTGGAACAATGCGTCCTGCGTGGACAGGCTAGCTTTCAAGCCAATCATTGCGGGAGGAAGTAGGTTGCAGTCTTCCGCGTAATTTTGTACTCGTCTAAAGATGATGTGCTCCATGTGTTCCCGATGCAAGACATGAGGAAGATGGTCCACAGATTCTCGATCGAGAGTTTTTTTCCCGGTTTGGGAATGAAGGTCACCCGTGCATTCTTCCATTCCTGGGAGATCTCGCCTTCCCTCTAGTAGGGGTTCATTAGGTCTGTCAGAGTCGCGTCAGACTTGGGGTCTAGGTTTCTGAGCGTCTTGTTCGACACTCCGTCCGGTCCCGCCACGGAGGTAGTACGGAGCTGACCCAGAGCAAACAACAACTCGGCATCAACTATGTCTGCGTACAGGGTCTCATTGATGAGGCCCTCATAGGAGGGCAAGGGGGTCTGTATGTACGTGCTCAGATAGCGTTTTTGCTGTTCAGCGAGTAGCTCGGCGTGTGTACCCTGATACTGGTGAATAAGTCTCGTGAGTTGGTCGCGTTGTGTGGATTTTGTGTGTGGGTTGGGTCGAGCAGGTGGCGGAGCAAGAGACATAGCTTTTTGCATCCCATTTTCCCGTTCATATTATGAAAAATTTGACTCATTTTATAGAATATTTTGTCAATGAATTCTTCATTTATCTAAGCGCAGAAAATGTGAGGAAGGAAAAAAGCTAAAGTTGCGGAGGAGGGTGAATACACAGCCTACTATATGTGCCTCGCGCTACCTTCGCCATCTTCGCGCGGAGAGCGCGCTCGCCTTCACAAACCCACTCTTTGCGAGACAATTTCTGCGCCTTTCCTCATCTTCTTCCTCCTTTCTTGAAATGGAAACAACTTTCCATGTTTCCTCAGCGGGCGCTTGAAGCGAGCGGACGTGTTTTTTAGCTCTCCTTTCCTTCGGGCGCTCGGCTATGGCTTCGCGGCGCTGTGGGGCCTCCCCATGGAGGCCACAGGCATCGAGATCAAGCTACAGCCTGCGTTCGGCGGTGACGATGAGCAACGCAGAGCAGGCCGCTCACGCTCACGGAGACAAGCGCCATCCAGGGCAATGTCGTCCAGCACCAATCGGCGGATGAAGGCTGAGATCATTGATCTGTGTGTGAGGTGCCTGACGGCGGCGCTCATCACCACCTCGGAGAACCTCGAGTCTGTCATTGGGGCCTTGGACGTGTCGCCGACGCACCCACGCGTTCTAGCCTTGAGGGACGCCATGGCGCTTGCTCACCAGACGCAGGACACCATGGCGGCTCCCTCCCCGCCATTTCGAGCCACCCCTGCGCCTCCCGCCGCCATGGCTACTCCTGGAACCAGCTGTGATGCCCTCTCCCCCTGATTATGCTCCTGCGGGCTCAACGCAGACACCTGCAACCGAGGAGAACTGTTGCATCGCGATGGACGAGTCTGCCCTCTGGAAACGGCGCCGCTCAATGGGTTCCGAGGAGGAGAGGGACACGGAAACCATCAGGAACATCGCGGTGGCCAAGAGGGAAGCTCCAACCCCCCCCCCCCCCCCCCTCACTGTCGCCGTTCCCTCTTCCTCCACGCTCGAAAGAGAAGGGCCTGCCCAGCACGAACCCCATGGAGACCACCTCCAGCCTGCTGCTGATGCTGCTGCTGTTGCTGCTGAGGCGACGGCACCCGGAAGAAAACCAGGCGCGACCTCGCCAAATCTCGCCGCACGAGACCAGGCTGCGGCTGGGGCGTCGTCTGCTAGCAGCGAGCGCGCCCAACTCCGCGGCGCCGCAGCAATATGCCACAGACAGCGGCGATGCTGAAGCTGGGGCCAGCCTGGTCCCGTGGAAGCACCATCACTACCAAAACGCAGCGGCGTTAGAAAGCTGCCTTGGAGCGAGCCGCGGCTGCCGTGGAGATCCCGTCTACCCTGGTGTGGACGTTGCTGTTTCGACCGTCGAACCGGGGCACCGCCTTCACCAGGGAACAGGGCTGGGAGCTGGCCGAGGAGATCGGGCCCCGTCCGGGCGTCCTCGCCGTCCGGGCAAACACGCGGCGGAATGTGATGGCAGTGGACGCGGGGAGCAGCGATGCTCACCAGGCCCTGCTAGCCAGAGCGGTCATCCGCGGCATGCCGATCTGCACTAAGGAGCCCCTTCCTCGGAAACAAAGCTCTGGCCTGGTCTTCGATGTGGACGGGTGCAGGACGGCAGAGGACGGCGGCGTCAACGGTGCCGATGGTCTCCGCGTCGCTGTTGAGCAGCACACTCGCTCTCCACTTTGCGGCGCCGACACCACCGGCGTTCATCACCATATTCAAGCGCAGGCTCGCCGTCCGCCCCTGCCGTCCCCGGCCCCTGCAGTGGACCAAGTGCGCCAGCCTGGCGCATGCCACTGAGGTGCGCCGAGCTCCTGCCTGATGCGCGCGTTGCGGCGGGCCGCAGGAGCCAGGTGCCTGCGCAAGCAATCCCCGCTGCATTAACTGCGGAGGATGGCACGCGGCCATGGACCCAGCGTGCCCGCACTGGCAGCGATAGCGTCACGTAGTCAATTTAATGGCCACATCCATGGCACCGGTGTCCAGGAGGGTTGTCCGAGCCTTCGTCCAGGCTGAAACTCTTCCTGCCCAGCCACATCAGCAGGCGCCGCGCGCGCTTTTCTATGCGCAGGTCGTCAGGGCAGCACCCCAGCAGCAGCAGCAACCGAAGCAACGGCCGCGCCGGCAGAGGCAGCGGCGATCCGGTCGCCCGGCGTCCCGTGCAGCGCGGCCTGAGTCTGCGGCTGCTTCTCATGGCAAGCCGCCTGACGCTCGGGATGCAGAGGTCGCGCGCCTAAAGCTGGCGTTGCGTGGCATCAGCGCGCTTTTCCCGCAGGGCACCGATGGATACCGGGCTTGCTTAGAAGCAGCAGGTGCTCGCGCACAGCCATCATGATGGCTAGCTGCCGGGATCCCTCCCGCATAGCATCCATCCTGCAGTGGAACGTGCGCTTTTTTGGGGAGCGGTACTCCGAAATGCGACTTCGCATCCAACAGGATTCGCGGAAGTTATCGCGCTGCAGGAGATGTACGTACGTTAACATGACGGGAAGCCCCAGACGCGGCTACCTAGCTACATTGGCTACAACTCAGCCACCAAGTGCGAGGAACCCACCTGTGCCGCAGTGCCCTGTTGTGTCACATCTTATCGCCGCGGGAAATCAAGGTGCGCTATATATGTGCGACATGACGTCCAGCACACCCTCGTCGGATCGGCGGCGGCGACATCCGATGCCCAGGAGTGCGTGGTGGTGACAGTGCGTGTCGGTGGTGTTGACACGTCGGTGTCCAGTGTTTATGTGCGCTCAGCTGTCGCGTGCAACGCGCTGTGTTTTCGTGCTGTGTCTTCGTGCTATGCTCCGCGCCAAATCATCTGTGGTGATTTTAACGCCTGCCTTTGTGCGTGGGGCAATACGCTCCACTCCACGCGTGGAGACGACCTGCACGACGCAGCAACGCAGCTGGCACTCACCCTCTTGAATACCGGCGAGCCCACCTTTCGGCGACGCGGAACACCCGGCTCCTGCATCGACGTTGCCTTCGCATCCAGAGGGATCGAGACAACATGGCGCCGATCACCATCTGTCTGGGGCTCGGATCATTAATTCATCTTAATCGAACGCACTGCATTGGAGGCGCGCGCCAAACGCACTTACTTCATCCTCATGGTGGGTGGAACAACGCGAACAGACGACAGACGAGAAGAGAAGACAGACAAGCGCTGACTCGCAACTAATGTTTTTATTAAGAAGAACATACATTTTATATTAACAAAACACGCGATATATCAGGCACATAGCAATTGCATTGGCACTTTTCAAAGGTTACCTCGCTGAATTCAATGGTTACATCATGAATTATCTAAAAAAGAAACCTCCTTATCAACAAGAATCAAGGAAGGCTGGCTAACACACTCCGCTTGTCTTTTCCGAATGAAATATGCCTCCATTACTTCCCTGGTTGTTTTTTCTTTATGGCGAAACAAAATCTTTGTTTTGGTGACCAGGGGGCGGCATTTTTTCTTTTTCTCCTGTTTTCCGCACTCTCGGCAGTCATCTTTCAGATGGGAATAACTTGAATCCGAGAGCGAATTCAATTGTTCCCGCAACCGAATATTAATGCAACGACCGGTTTGGCCTATGTAAACTTTGTTGCAAGAGAGTGGAAGCTCATAAACGAGTGACCATGCGCAATCGACCAACCGTGACCTGTGCGCCACTTGGCAATGGAACGGGCTAGCTCTTTTTATATGTTCGTGGCGATTGCTAATCGCTCGGCATAGCCCACTCAACTTATATGGCGCCGAAAAAACAACGTCTACTTCGAAACGACTAGCCACATTTTTCAAATTGTGCGCTATATTGTGTGCATATGGAATAACAGCTAGATTTTTATGTGACCTTTCATTTTTTGGTTTTGCAAAGTCTGCCCTTACCAATGCAATTGCTATATGCCTGATATATCACGTGTTTTTTAAGTATAAAATCTATGTCCTTAATAAAAACATTACTTGCGAGTCAACACTTGTCTGTGTCTTCTCTTCCCGTCTATCGTCTGTTCGGGCTGTTCCACCTAAAAATGGTAAGGGCAGAATTTGTGAAACCAAAAAATGAAAGGTCACATAAGAATCTAGCTGTTATTCCATATGCACACAAGATAGCGCACAATTTGAAAAATGTGGCTGGTCGTTTCGAAGCAGACGTTGTTTTTTCGGCGCCGTATAAGTTCAGTGCGCTATGCCCAGCCATTAGCAATCGCCACGAACATATAAATAGAGCTAGCCCGTTCCATTGCCAAGTGGCGCACAGGTCACGGTTGGTCGATTGCGCATGTTATGTCGTTTATGAGCTTCCACTCTCTTGCAAGAAAGTTTACATAGGCCAAACCGGCCGTTGCATTAATATTCGGTTGCGGGAACACTTGAATTCGCTCTCGGATTCAAGTTATTCCCATCTGAAAGATCACTGCCGAGAGTGCGGAAAACAGGAGAAAAAGAAAAAATGCCGCCCCCTATTCACCAAAACAAAGATTTTGTTTCGCCATACAGAAAAAACAACCAGGGAAATAATGGAGGCATATTTCATTCGGAAAAGACAAGCGGAGTGTGTGAGCCAGCCTTCATTGATTCTTGTTGATAAGGAGGTTTCTTTTTTAGATATTTCATGATGTAACCATTGAATTCAGCGAGATAATCATTGAAAAGTGCCAATGCAATTGCTATGTGCCTGATATATCACGTGTTTTTTTAATATAAAATGTATGTTCTTCTTAATAAAGTCATTAGTTGCGATTCAGCGCTTGCCTGTGTCTTCTCTTCTCGTCTATCGTCTGTTCGCGCTGTTCCACCCACCATGAACTGTTACCAACTAGCCCAACTTTCCATCCTTCTTCAGTGCACTTACTCCATTACCAACTGGAGTGAGTTCAGGCGTGCGGTCGAAGAGGCGCCTGCCACTGGCGCCGATTTCTTTTCAAGTCTAGTCCGAAGTACCCTCGCAGCCATCCAATGACCAGAGGTAAGAATAAGACAGCCCACACCTGATTTGAAGCTGCTCGATCTGCGTGTGAAGAGAGATCGCGCAGAGCGACGGGCGCGACGGTCTGACAGAGCCGCCGACTGGACTGTCTACAACCTCCTGGGCGCGCCAGCGCACCGACACGCAAAGCTATACCACAGCCGTGGGCTTAACTATGCCAAAGGATCTAGGAAGACGTCAGCTCGCGGACGCTGTTTGACACCCTGCGGCGCATCGCCGAACCACAGGCAAACCGTCAACCGCTGGCCTCCCGCGCAATCTCCAGCGAGCTCAGCTTTAGCAGACCGGTTTGCCGACCAGTTCGCGCCACCCAGCCCCACAAAAGCACCTAACATATCTGCTCCTGAGAGCCCCAGAAACGACGCCAGTCCCTCTCCCGTCGCCTTGGAAGGTCCATGTGATGCCACGTTCACCGCAGAGGAACTGAACAATGCGCTGCAGCGCTGCCGCCGCCACTCGGCGCCCGGACCGGACGAGGTGACATACCAGTTGCTGCGATACCTGGATGCCCAGCAACGACAGATCCTCCTGCAGCAGATCAACCTGCTGTGGGAAAGCGGGTAGCTACCGGAGGACTGGCGAACCGCGGTCGTTTGTCTCATCCGAAAGGTAGGGCGCCCACCTACGGAGCTGAGCGGATACCGTCCAGTGGCATTAATATCGTCGGCACGTAAGCTCATGGAGCATATGGGGTGGCAGCGTCTGAACCAGCGGGTTGCGGAGGCTGATGTGACGAGCGGCAGACGGGTTTCCGTTGGATGCGGTGCACGGCTGACTCTATATCGCACCTTGTTGCAGCACTGGATAATGTCAGGGCGGCAGGCTAGGTAGCGCTGGTGCTGCTGCAGCACGTCTCGGGAGCTTTTGACAAGGTTCACCGCGCTACAATTCTCGCGCTACTTGAGGGGGCCGGTGTGAGCGGGCGCCTTTTGTGATACGTTCACTGCTTCCTGTGCTGGCGCACCTTGGGTGTACGAATAGAGGGTGAGCTCTCCGAGCCTCAGCCGGTGGACTTGGGTGTGCCGCAGGGCTCTGTCTTATCCCCAATTCTGTTTAATGTGGGCGTGTCGGTGGTGCCGCCCTCCCTCCCCACGAGCGGCCGACACCATGTGTTCATGTTCATATATATGCAGACGACATAGCTCTGTGGTGCCGGGGACCACCGGGCGAGGCACTCCGCGTGCGTGTCTTCAAAAAGCTATGACCGCAGTCGATGCCAGCTTCCGCGGCCTTGGTCTGTCGCTGAGCGCGGACAAATCGGTGGCCATGGCCTGCGTTCTGCGCTCGTAAGCGCACCTTGCACCACTGTCACTGGACGGGACTCCGATTCCTTGGCGTAAATCGGTGTGGTATCTTGGCCTGGACACCGACTGGCGCCTTTTCTTCCGCCCCGCGGCGACCAAGGCCTGTCTGCAGATGAAAAGCATCACCGCCGCCGTGCACAAGCACACCGCTCGAGGCCAGGGCATCTTCCAGCAAGCCGCGCTGCGGCTGTCAAATGCCGCAGCTTTGGGGGCGGTGCTCTATGCGCTGCCGCCCGTCACGGTGCGCAAGCCGTGCTGGAAGAACCTCGAGCTCCAGCTCCGCAAGTCCCTGCGCGCGTGCCTAGGCTTGCCCAAGAACTCGCAGTGCACAGCAACGTTGGCCGAGGCAGGAGCGTGGCCATTTGAGCTGCAAGCAGCGCGCAGGGCACTGAATCACATCGCCCGGCTTCACCGCGCACCGGACGGCTGCTCGCTGCTGCAGAGTATACGCTCGCACCCGTGCTCAAGAATGGGTGCGGCGCTCCTCGAGTATGAGCAATTTACTCAAGGCCCACCCCTCTAGGGCTCCTGTGCGGTCTGGCCTGCCGTCTCGGAGGTACAGCGATAGATCGTCGGCATCGCAGGAAAGCAGAGCACACCACTCTGCGCTGTGCAGCACCTGGCCAGAGCCGTCATACACGAGGAGCTCCAGGTCCATCTCCTCGTGTACACCGACGGCTCAGTGACCCGCGACAGCTCCTCTCTCTTGCGGCGGCTAGCATCCCCGCCCTGCACCTTCACATCCAGCAACACGCAACCTGCCTGCGCTCCTCCACAACGGCGGAATCGATGAGGATCCAGTTCGGGTTGGAGCTACTGCTCTCCCTCTGTCCTCCGCCGCCCAGGAGCGCTCTGCTGTGCGACTCCCACACCGCCCTTACCCGCCTGCAATCCAACGGCCGTGATACCCCACTTGTGCGGGAAATTCGCTCGCGCATCGAGCGCCTCGCGCAGAGAGCATGCGCCGTGCGTGCACAGTGGGTGCCCGGTCACTGCGGCATCGCTGGCAACGAAGAAGCTGACGACCTCGCGACCGCCGCACATCAACTACCTGCCTGCAATCTGCCCCTTGCGCTGGAGTACGTGCGTGCGGTCATCCACGACCATCTCCGAAAGCAGCACCCCGACCCACGCATCGTAGGAGCTGAGCACATCGACAGCATCCCCGCCTGTCGCGCACTTACGCGGTCGCAACGTGTTATGATCCTCCAAGCACGCATTGGCTGCGTGTGGCCCGGGGAACGACGGGAGCATAAGGAAATCGCGACGAGCAGTGCGTTGAAACATTATAGCACCTGCCCCTTCACTGTGGCGCGTTCGCCGAGGCTCGTCGCGATATGCTTGCGGCCTATAGGGCGCTGGGCAGTGCGCGCACCAGTGAGCAAACCTTGGTGGGCCACTGTGCATCAGAGGAACCGACGTGCTTCACGTCCCGTCTGCTCTCCGCCAGGTGACCGCAGTGACCGAACGCTCCGTGAGTTCTACCTTGGACGATTAAAAACTGGACGCCCCCTTCGATTGTAGTCAACCTAGTGCTGCGCGCGTGCTTTTATTGCTCTTTCATGAACTAATAACGCGCACGACCTAGACACATTTCTTATTGTGTGAATAGAGCTTGTATATTGTTACGAGGTGGCAAGCCAAGGAAAGCACAACATGATGACAGAATGAAGATATGATTTAATGGCTCAAGGCCTAGCGCAAGCACTCCGGCCCGCGCCACTGTCCTCTCTTCGTCTTCATAACATGACCCCGGTCCTCCGAGCGATCGTCCCGATCGATTGCTTGAATTACGAATGATGAGGTGACAATGAGCATGGCCAGCAAGGAAAGAAGAAGATGAAAGGCTTGCCACCAAGATGAACGAGATGATCTGGTGGACGGTTGCCCCCGGAGCTTCGAGTTCAGCGGTCCGTCGCCCACAGCCGAAGGTCAAGGGTTGAGGGGTCGCCGCACAGCCTGGGCGGCGGTGCCGTCTTGGTTCGGGTCGTAGTCGGGTCATCGTACGTCAGGTCCTGGTTGTCGTGTCTTGTGGTTGGGGCTGGGGACGGGGCGGGGGAAAGCGGCTGGTCAGTTCTGGCCAGTTCGAGGTAATAGATGGGACGGGCGGCGGAGCCCAGGTCTCCTCGGCCGACGACGAAGGCGAGCAGAATGCGGCGATGCTCCAGGGACTAGGATGACGATGAGTACCCAGCACCTCCCACCATATGTTACGAGGTGGCAAGCCAAGGAAAGCACGACATGATGACATAATGAAGATATGATTTAATGGCTCACGGCTTAGCGCGAGCACTCCGTCTCGCGCCACTGCCCTCTCCTTCGTCTTCATAACAATATTACCTCACTCCTATCCTCTCTTCTAGTCCCCTCAACTCTTTCATTTCATTCCTCCATTCTGTCTGCTATCCTTTATTTCCGCTGCCCCAGCTCAGGTGTTTCAGTATCGATGGCAGATGCCGGGGCTAGCAAAAATCTTTTCCTTCCTTTTTATTATTATTTTCATAAAAACCACTTACTACTACTACTGCAAATCACACCTAGCGTCTCGTGCAATTTAACTGTGCCTTTTCTTCTCATTTCGCCGTCTCATTCTCCTCAAGCTACGAAGTTTTCCTTTCCTTGCTCACCTTTTCCATCTCCTGTTTCGGCAACTGAGAATTGACTCCGAAAAAGCCTGTTCAAGGATGCTGAACCATTAGTTCACGGGTTGTATGGATGGGATTACATAACCCTTTAGTTGGCCAATCAGGACAGTCTGATACGGGGTTTTCGGCTCTTGCGATGATTTTTCGACACATGGCTTGAAGACCTTTTGCGGTCAAACTGTTGAATATTTCGCGTATTTTCACTGACCCAGTTTTAAGTTAGAAACTTGAAACAACGCAGCATAAATCGAATTGCTGTTGCGTGTATCATTTTTCAGAGTGAAAACTGAAGGCGAAGGTTCCGCGCCTATCGGCATGGGACCCCGGCTATTCTCATATTAGTTGTGCGTGCTGCCACCAAGAGCAGTAAGCACATTGGAATTTGAGGAAAGAAATTTTCAATACCTGTCTCACTTCTTGTGGACACCTGAACCGCCATTTGAGGGAAGTGTGATGGAGGGCGTGAGAGTGGGAAGTGAGAAATTGGCCCCGTAGCGATAGTGCAGCCGGGGTGAGTTCCACCCTCAAAGTACAGAATTACCTTTCCTAACCCGTAGGGTTAGGGAACGTTGTCCCCTCTCACCATAACTGTTTGCGCTAACCGTCGAGCCTTGTCTTAGAGCCATGATAAGACATAATGTCGTTCAAAGCCTCCCTCTCCAGAGCACTGGGGCCGGTAAGCTGACGGCTTTTGCTGATGACATAACTCTGTACTTGAGCAATGAGGACAGCCTTACCGAGTCTCTTCGGCTTTTTGGGCGATAACAGCAAGGTGTCTAAGGCTGCCCTCAACTTTGGCAAGACCAAGTCTCTTGTGATAAGCCGGCCAGATGTGCGCCCCAGCAGTCATATGCCCATCACGCACAGAGTGAACATTCACATTCTTCGTGTCAAGTAAAATTTTTATGGCATGGGAAATTTAGTATGGGACACGATTCTGGGCGCACGATCGTGATGGCCTCCGAATTTGATCTGTCGTTCCTGCAACGACAATGCCTCGCCCAAACGGTCTTTAGTGGCCGAGTATTGTATGTGGGGCGGATGACAGCCTTCTCATCGTGTTTGTTGCGCATTTAGGTTTCTACTAGGTTCCCTTTTCTGAGGAGGCCAAACGGATCTGGTGTGACCCGAGGCGCTCTGGCAGCGACGTTCGAGGGTTGGGTTCGCCTTTCCTTCGGTGTGCGTCGGTTGCCGACTTTTTGCTCTCCGCTACCTTCTGAATTTCTTGCGGGGGCATGATTGCCGGGCACGGCCACTGGCCTCCTCTTTTTTAGACCCGCGCCTCAGGGAACTCATTCCGGATGCACCAATAATTCAGGGTCCGCAGGCTTTCCGTATGCCTGTATTCTACGCAACAGCAATGGCATTCCATGGGCACGCTCGTTCCGTCCGCCCCGACATAGACGTTGAAGCAAACAGAGTAATGGAGTCCTTTCGCGCGTTGCTTCTATATCTGGTGCCTCCAGAACGCAGACGGCGGAAGGCGACCTCTTCGTGGCAAAGTTCTTAGACCGTTTCAGTTTCGCAGCTCCGTATACTGGCCGCTTACTAGCGTGCCTATCGCGGACGTCGCTTGAGCTAACGGGGCTGCAGTCGCGCTTTTATACACATCTCGCGCGTCGTCCGCTAAGCCCACGTAAAGACGGGCGGCGCCGCGCCCATACCTGCAATTAAATTAATTTTTTCCGGCGTGAGCAATCAAGAATATGGCATAACTGGTGTTGATACGTGCGAAAACCTGTTCCGCTTGGAGGGCACAAGGGTACAACCACTGGGGTTGGGGCAAACGTTATTTGAACGAGGCACTACACGAGGCACGCTTCGCCTTTTAGATGTCTATCGTCCCAACCTTCTCGTGTGTGTTACTGTATATATATATATATATATATATATATATATATATATATATATATATATATATATATATATATATATATATATATATATATATATATATTGCCGCGAATATTTCCAGTGTTTGTTCGTTTTTCAAATCTGCCGCGACACCACCTTATCGCTTTGTTTGCGACGCAAGACGCGACTAGATTTATCTCGATTGATCGCAGCCAGGCAAAGCTGATTCTACGTTGTTCCGGAATGTTCTAGTAACTTTGCGCCCTTTATCTCGAATGTTCGCTATCACCTTTAAATTGAGCACGGCCGACAGCGGCGGGCATTCTGTTCGACGACCGCCGAGCACGCTTGTCGCTTCGCCGCCGCCGAATGATTCAGTCCATTTTGGGTGCAAGTCAGCCCAATAAACAGTTCTTTTAGAAGACCCTTTCGTCCGTCTTCATCGCTGCTTCGACTGCCGTCACCACTACGTGACATCTGGTGGAGGTGCGGGGTAGCCTTCCATGTTCCGGACGCCCCCTTCAAGTCGTGAAGCCAGCCCTGAGCGCTTCGCACCCGAGGACGAGCCAGCAGCTCAGCGAGCCAGCCGACGTCTCCAGGGAGAGGAGCCTGAGTTCGGGAAACTGCCGGACCGCACCAGACAGCGAAAAGACGCGGCTACGAGCACCGCAACCTCACCGAAGATGTCGACACCGATCATACTGCAGCAGCCGCGGGTGCCGCCAACTTTCAATGGATCCCTAGGCGAAGACCCTGAAGAATGGTTGGACCAATTTGAGCGCGTGGCGTCATTCAACAAGTGGGATGATGCGGCAAAGATTGGACACGTTTTTTTCTCATTGGATGGCTAAGCACGCACGTGGTACGAAAACTACGAGTCGTCCCTTACGACATGGGAGCTATTCAAGAGAGAACTATTGAAGGTATTCACCAGTGTCGTGAGGAAAGAAAGAGCCGAACGACTCCTCGAGTCCAGGATCCAGCTTTCGAATGAGCCCGTCCGCAGTTACGTCGAGGAGATGAAGCGCCTATTTCGCCGCGCCGATCCCGGGATGACCGAGGAAAAGAAAATTCAGTTTTTAATGCGCGGCGTAAAAGAACAACTCCTTGCAAGCCTCGTCCGCCAGCCGCCAAAAACAGTCGAGGAGTTTATGCAAGAAGCACGCACGATTGAGAATACCCTCGACGTTCGAGCTCGGCAGTACAATCGCCCTTCCTCTGCCTGTGCAATCCGTTCGGACACGCCGGCCACCACCAGCGACAGCTTGCGGGAAGTTATCCGCGAAATCGTCCGAGAGGAGCTACGCCGATTACTGCTATCTTCCCCACAGCCACAAGCAGCGACTCTGATGGATGTGGTACGGGAAGAAGTGCAACAGGCACTTGGCACCCCGATGGCCACAGAACCCCAGGCCATGACCTACGCCGCTGCAGTAAGTACTGCTCAGCCCCAGCGACAACCCCCACGTCCTCCCCGAGATGAGCCAATCGTTCCACAACGCCGCCTCCCAGCCCCCGCCCGCCCAGCCTATGACCGACGCTCAAGCCCCAGGAAATGCGACGCCTGGAGGACTTCCGACAACCGGCCGTTGTGCTTCCATTGCGGTGAGGCCGGCCATATTCTTCGTCACTGCCCGTACCGACGTATCGGTCTTCGAGGATTTGCCGTTAACGCCCCACGACCACGCTTCGGACAACGTCCGCACGAAATCGACGAGTACCTGCGTCGAGAAGAGTACACGCCGAACCGCTTTTCGCGCTCACCATCGCCGTCAACCTCGCGCTTTGCGTCGCCACGCCGCAGCTACGCAGCCGCGGTACGAGGAAGGTCGCCCAGCCCCCCTAGGGGAAACTAAAGGCAGCAACCTCTGGAGGTGAGGTTGCTCACGAGCTAAACGCCGAAGATCCTCCACCGACCACGCCCCATGAAGACGCTGCACCCGCGACGCCGCATGAAGAACCGACACTCGCTGCACCGACGCCGCACACAATGAGAACCTCGAACACGACGCGAGCTACCTTGAAATCGACGCCGCCACCCAGAGGAGCTTCGACCACACGCCCAACCCGTGACTCGCATACGCGACGAAGCCGTGACCCGACGCCGAGAGCGACATGCAATGCAAGAGCCAGGACCTCCAACCTAGAAGTGACTATCGACGGCCGGAAAGTTACCGCTCTAGTCGACACAGGAGCCGATTACTCGGTGATGAATGGAACATTCGCTGCGCAGCTCAGAAAAGTCACAACGGCTTGGGACGGCCCACAAATTCGCACCGCTGGGGGCCACCTCATTACGCCATCAGGACGATGCACAGCGCGAGTGACTGTCAAATTACATACCTATCCTGCGACCTTTGTTGTGCTACCGCAATGCTCCCGCGAAGTGATCTTGGGTATGGATTTCCTTAATGAGCATGAGGCGATCATCGACCTGCGATCCAAGCTGATCACGCTTTCGACGGACGAAGCCATCGCTTCGATGAAAACTCGGGAAAATCACGTTGCCCTAAGTGTCCTGGAGGAAGAAGTGAGCGTCCCACTCCGTTCAAGCGTTATCGTGACCGTAGGCGCCACGAAAGCCATAAACACTGAAGCCATCACCGAGGGGAACATGCAGTTGCTACTAGACCGAGGAATCAGCATCGCAAGAGGCATCGCACATTTCCGCAATGGCCAGGCCGAAGTACTGCTGACTAACTTCAGCGAAGAATACCGGCATATTAACAGAGGAACGACGATTGCTTTCTACGACGAAATATCTGACGTACGAGATTCCTTCGCCCTCTCCGACCCCTCCGCAGAAGATCCGCCTGACCAAGAGAACTCGCCCACTTTCGACATCAACCCAGCCCTGCACCGGAACAGACAAGACCAGATCCGCAATCTGCTTCAAAACTACAGTGAGTGCTTTTCGACATCGCCGAAGGTGCGACAGACGCCAATTGCCAAGCATCGCATTATAACGGATCAACACGTCCGACCTCTCCGTCAAAGCCCCTACCGTGTGTCTCCGCGAGAACGACAAGCCATCCGGGACCAAGTCGAAGAAATGCTTCGCGACGACGTCATCCAGCCTTCAAACAGCCCATGGGCGGCACTGGTTGTTCTAGTGAGAAAGAAAGACGGCGCACTTCGATTCTGCGTGGATTACCGCCGCTTGAACAACATAACAAAGAAGGACGTCTACCCCCTCCCCCGCATCGACGACACACTGGACCGCCTCTGCAACGCCAAATATTTCTCATCGATGGACCTCAAGAGCGGCTACTGGCAAATTGAGGTCGACGAAAGAGATCGCGAGAAGACAGCATTCATAACTCCGGATGGGCTGTTTGAGTTCAAGGTGATGCCATTTGGTCTCTGTTCCGCACCAGCGACGTTTCAGCGAGTAATGGATACAGTGCTGGCAGGCCTGAAATGGCAGATTTGTCTGGTATATTTAGATGACGTCGTTGTCTTCGCCTCTAACTTTGAAGAGCACCTCAAAAGACTTCGAACAGTACTAGACGCAATCAAGTCGTCTGGCCTAACCTTGAAAGCAGAGAAATGCCACTTTGCCTACGAAGAGCTGCTGTTTCTAGGCCACATCGTTAGCAAGGAAGGAGTACGCCCAGACCCGCAGAAAACAGCTGCTATTGAACAGTTTCAACCGCCGGCCGATAAGAAAGCAGTGCGCAGATTTCTCGGACTATGCGCATATTACCGACGATTTGTGAAAAACTTTTCGCGCATCGCCGTGCCCCTGACCCAACTGACGAAGGCAGACGTGCCGTTTAAATGGGAAGCGCCGCAAGCAGAAGCCTTCAAGGAACTTCAGCGTCGTTTACAGTCCCCACCGATCCTTGCGCATTTTGATGAAAACGCCGATACTGAAGTTCATACCGACGCAAGCAGCGTGGGACTAGGCGCCGTTCTCGTTCAAAAAAGTGACGGGCTGGAGAAGGTCATCGCATACGCTAGCCGTTCCCTTTCCAAGGCCGAGGCTAACTATTCGACCACTGAGAAGGAGTGCCTTGCCATCATCTGGGCTACGTCGAAATTCCGCCCCTACCTCTACGGACGGCCGTTCAAGGTGGTCAGCGACCACCACGCGCTCTGCTGGCTTGCCAATTTGAAGGATCCCTCTGGCCGACTCGCTCGATGGAGTCTGCGTCTCCAGGAGTTTGACATCACCGTCGTTTACAAGTCCGGACGCAAGCACACTGACGCCGATTGCCTCTCACGAGCCCCTGTAGATGCACCGCCGCTGGACGACGATGAGGACGCCTTCTTGGGACCCATCAGCGCAAGCTCTTTTGCTCAGCAGCAACGCTCGGACCCCAACCTAAAAGGCCTCATCGAGTACCTGGAAGGCAAGGTTTCTTCACCCCCCGCTTCATTCAAGCGAGGACTATCTTCTTTCTGTGTGCAGAATGAGGTCCTTGTGAAGAAGAACTTTACAGCGAACAAAACAGCCTACCTCCTTGTTGTACCTACTTGTCTCCGCGAAGAAGTTCTACAGGCTTCACACGACGAGCCGACAGCTGGACATCTCGGGATTACTCGCACCCACCGCCGCATTCAAGACAAGTATTACTGGCCCCGACTGTCTGCCGATGTCGCACACTATGTGAAAACATGCCGAGATTGTCAGCGACGAAAGACTCCTCCCACACGACCAGCAGGATTTCTGAACCCCATTGAACCTCCCGCAAGACCCTTTCAGCAGATTGGCATGGACTTGCTTGGCCCTTTTCCAACATCAACTTCTGGAAATAAGTGGATCATCATAGCGACCGACTACCTGACCCGCTACGCCGAGGCGAAAGCCCTACCGAACGGAACAGCAGCAGAAGTGGCCAAATTTTTCGTGGAGTGCATTCTTCTTCGACACGGCGCCCCCGATGTGCTCATCACGGACAGAGGAACAGCATTTACGGCGGAACTCACGCAAGCCATCCTGCGCTACAGCCAAACCAGCCACCGGAGGACAACTGCATACCATCCGCAGACCGACGGACTGACCGAGCGCCTGAACAAAACCATCGCCGATATGCTCGCTATGTATGTCGATGCCGAACATAAAACCTGGGATGTCATCCTGCCTTACGTCGTCTTCGCCTACAACACCGCAGTGCAGGAGGCCACCCAGATGACGCCTTTTAGGCTCGTCCATGGCAGGGATGCCACGACCACGCTAGACGCCATGCTGCCCAACGTTACAGAAGAAGAGAGCGTCGACGTTGCCGCCTACCTTCAACGCGCAGAAGAGGCTCGAAGGCTTGCCCGATTACGGATCAAAGATCAGCAGCGGTCCGACGCCAGACGCTACAACCTACGAAGACGCAACGCGGAATACAAACCAGGAGACCAAGTCTGGGTGTGGACACCCATTCGCCGCCGTGGATTGAGTGAAAAGCTTTTGCGCCGCTATTTCGGTCCGTACAAGGTTCTTCGTCGGCTGGGTGAACTGGATCATGAAGTCATCCCTGACGCAATGACTGCATCCCAGCGAAGCCGCGTACGACCAGAAGTTGTCCATGTAGTCCGTCTGAAGCCGTATTATGCGCGCTAAAGGCCGCTGCATTTCCATGCTCTATTTTCGCAAGATCCGTTTTTTTCCCTTACTAGTCGCATTATTTGTTTTAATGCATCGGGTCGATGCTTCTTTGAGAGGGGAGTAATGCCGCGAATATTTCCAGTGTTTGTTCGTTTTTCAAATCTGCCGCGACACCACCTTATCGCTTTGTTTGCGACGCAAGACGCGACTAGATTTATCTCGATTGATCGCAGCCAGGCAAAGCTGATTCTACGTTGTTCCGGAATGTTCTAGTAACTTTGCGCCCTTTATCTCGAATGTTCGCTATCAGCTTTAAATTGAGCACGGCCGACAGCGGCGGGCATTCTGTTCGACGACCGCCGAGCACGCTTGTCGCTTCGCCGCCGCCGAGTGATTCAGTCCATTTTGGGTGCAAGTCAGCCCAATAAACAGTTCTTTTAGAAGACCCTTTCGTCCGTCTTCATCGCTGCTTCGACTGCCGTCACCACTACGTGACAATATATATAAACTTATGAAGGGAGCCGACCGTCACCGAAACCAATGTGCATAAGGGAGATTTTTTATTTTTTTTAGTGTAGCGCTAATCAGTGGCATAATAATACTTCTATTAATCTATCGCTTAAAGATAACCTATAAAGCAGCAGAAAAAACAACCATGCCGCCGGTGGGATCCGAACCCACGACCTCCAAATATGGCGTCCGGTGCTCTTACCAACTGAGCTACGGCGACGGCTGTCCAATCTGCTGCTCTCGTGGGTATTTATATTTAATGTGTGTAAGCGAACATTGAGAGTATTCACCAGCGCCACCCTCGTCCATTGCGGCGGACGTAGCACGTCCTGCATTACCGCGAGTGTGACGGGGAACGTCATCTAACGGCGAGGGCGGAAACTGCGAGAGCCCTCTTATTCCACCTATGGTATCAAGACTGCCGGAACCGAGACCCTCGTTAAGCAATTAGCAGACAAGGTTAAGGAAATGAGGGACTCGTTTTTGACAAACATATGAAGGGAGCCAACAGACACCGAAACCAAGGTGCATAGGGAATTTTTTTAATTTTTTTATGTGTAGCGCTAATCAGTGGCATAATAATACTTTAATCTATCGCTTAAAGAAGATTACCTATAAATCAGCAGAAAGAACAACCATGCCGCCGGTGGGATCCGAACCCACGACCTCCGAATATCGCGTCTGGTGCTCATACCAACTGAGCTACGGCGACGGCTGTCCAATCTGCTGCTCTCGTGGGTACTTATGTTTATTGTGTGTAAACGAACATTGAGAGTATTCACCAGCGCCACCCTCGTCCATAGCGGCTGACGTAGCACGTCCTGTATTACCGCGAGTGTGACGGGGAACGTCATCTAACGGCGAGGGCGGAAACTGCCGTAGCTCAGTTGGTAAGAGCACCGGACGCGATATTCGGAGGTCGTGGGTTGTGATCACATCGGCGGCATGGTTGTTTTTCTGCTGCATTATAGGTAATCTTCTTTGAGCGATAGATTAATTATTATGCCACTGATTAGCGCTACACATAAAAAAAAATTAAAAAATTCCCCTATGCACCTTGGTTTCGGTGACTGTTGGCTCTCTTCATATGTTTGTCAAAAACGAGTCCCTTATTTTCTTAACCTTGTCTGCTATATATATATATATATATATATATATATATATATATATATATATATATATATATATGTGTGTGTGTGTGTGTGTGTGTGTGTGTGTGTGTGTGTGTGTGTGTGTGTGTGTGTGTGTGTGTGTGTGTGTTTGTGTGTGTGTGTGTGTGTGTGTGTGTGTGTGTGTGTGTGTGTGTGTGTGTGTGTGTGTGTGTGTGTGTGTGTGTGTGTGTGTGTGTGTGTGTGTGTGTGTGTGTGTGTGTGTGTGTGTGTGTGTGTGTGTGTGTGTGTGTGTGTGTGTGTGTGTGTGTGTGTGTGTGTGTGTGTGTGTGTGTGTGTGTGTGTGTGTGTGTGTGTTTTGCGGTTATAGCACGGCACATGAATCAGAATCTGCGACAAACCTCTGTCAGTCCGCAAGAATTGATCTGCGTTCTGAACACCCTATCATACACCGTGCGGCCGAATCTGTGCAACGAAAGAATCTTGTTTCATGTGTTCCTTAGGTTCGAATATTTGAACTTCATATGAACACGGAAAGACAAACTTGTTTATATATTTTATTGTACAGTTCATTTACGGCGATTTGTTGGTTGAACTGCGCCATTTTTAAAAACAACTAATATATCGGACTCTTGACGAGAAATTTATTTTAAACGTCAAACGCTTCCATTGAAACAGAAAAAAACATGTCTTGCTGCAAAAAGCGTTCCATTTATGGGTGCTTAAAGCAGTTTTGCTCTCTATCTCTCTGACTGCACTTGAGCAGTTGCCAACATTTCAGAGTTCATTTTCCTGGAAAAAAGAGTGCATCCTCTTGAAAACGCAAAACTTGATCACTTTAGCAGTTACTTCTCTGCAGTGAACATTACAACCGACTGCAGGCACAGAAGACTCTTCAAGCATGTCTAGTACCTCCCAGAACAGGTCAACAACTACAACGCGTTTCTCAAGGGATTTGTGAACAATGCTCTCCATCTTCTTTATCACTGTGTATAGTCTTAGCGACAGCTCGCGAAGGCGTCCGCTTGAACGACCTCAGGTCAGTCAAGTGCCCCTTGGCAACATATAACTTGGACTAGCGTGTTATGGAGCAGCCGTGAGCGTGACCTGGGAATCCTTAGAATGAATTGCCTTAGTTATCTTCTTATGCATATATCCTGCTAATTAATAGACAACCCTTTCTTCTAGTCCGGCTCTTTCATATCTATGGTCGCCCAGGTCATCACTTTCACCCGAAAGATAGCTGATACCACGAAGCTTCACAGTTTTTCTTCCACAGCGTTCCTGCGCTCCGCTGCAGCCTTTGCCTTTTCTACGAGGCTGTCATGCAGCGACACGAGGGCACTTTGAGCGGCTCCAGAACAGTACCCTTTCACTACATTCTTCACAGGAGCGAACAGGGACAAAAGCCTATAAATCTGGCTGAACTGTATGATCGTGGGATGGTCATCATCGGCGTGAAAAGAACCAACAATGCCAAATAATCTCTGAAAAAAACATGATAGCAAGGCGGGCGAATTGGTGATACATATTTAAAAATAACAGCGCGAAAAACGGGCACTAGAGGGTAGAAAACAAAGGGCAAGCGCTCTGAATATAGGCGAGCAGGCAACAAGCAAACAAAAAAACCACAAGGCATGTGCACTATGTAGGGTCAGGATAGGCAACCTCACTGTCACGCAGGAGCAGGGGTGGTTTGCAGATGCACTATCTTGGTTTCTTTCTCATTTTGTAGGCTGCTACGATTTCCCTGGTTAATTGATCGGAGTATTTATACAATATGTCACTATAGCACAAGGAACGAAAACATGATTGACTCTCTCGGCAATGATCAACCAAATTCGTGGAGCGGTTAGACTCTAATGAGTTTAGATGTTCTCTAGTCCCCGTTTTCTGCGCTGTTATTCTTTAAATCTGAAAAAAAAGAAGAAAGCAGGCGAAAAGTTTGTTAGTAATTGCCCCAGCTTAACTCTAATTGTTTTTCTTTAGAACACGCTGCCGCTTATACAATGCTACTTCAAGAAAATTGCGCTCTTCAGAACAGGCTGCCGCTTAGGCGGTGAACATTAAAACTCCTATGGACGAATTACGGAGGTTCAGAACGTCCGCCGAATGTCGAAGGAAGTTCCAGTGCCCATTGCGCTATACTGTGCTACTTCAAGAAAATTCAGCTATTTTCACCGTTTCATCACTGTGCACTCGTATGTGTTACCTCCAAGGGATCTTGGTTCAGCTTGGCCGTCAGCGAATAAGGCGCACCTGCTTTGTGCAGCTAATCGATTATGTCTTAATCCGATAGCAAGGTTGCTCGTACACAATTCTGTCGTTTGATTTGAAGCAAATACGAGCATGTTTCCTTGTTGGTGGTTGTGATCTGTTTCATCAAGTAGATGGAGGAAGCCATTGATGACCTGCCCGAAGAATACAATGATTATTACTGAGTCAAACCCTTGTGAAGAAAAAGTGTATATCACGACGAAAAACAACACAGAGCCCTAAGACTAAAATCACATTAAGGAAAAGTACCTGAATCTTCGGCGAGTTCACTCGGATCCATTCCGCAGGGTTTTTTGTATTCAGTGCACCGATAAGATCACTCATTCTTCTCTTAAAGGCCTCTGCTTCCTTCGTGTGGACGAGTCCTTCAAAACCCTCTGCAATGTAGACCTGCAGGCCAATGGCACTGCTCCGACTGAAGAGCTGCAGGGAAAGTATATGTTTGATGACACCACTCCCAACACTGAACGCGTTGAGATTTATTAAATTTTGTGTATTTTTCCATTGTAGCTAATCTGCACAGCAATTAAAATTACCGATTGGGCGAGTTGGTGGGACATGATTTGAAATTAATACCGCGGAATCAGACGAGGACATGAGAAGAAAAACACTGACGTCCGGACGCGCGCTGACCATCATCTTCTTCAAACAAAAGGAAACCACCCTCTACTGACGGGTGGCCGCAGCCACAATGTTGACCAGTGTGATGGAAGAATTGTGCTAGGGTGGGCGACATAGAAAAGAGACCAATGTAGAGGAAATACGTTCAATCAAAATTGCCAATTGGGCCAGTCGGTGGGACATGATTTGAAATAACCAGTATGGTCGTAACCTTCATCTATTAATTCACATAAACTTTTAAGCAAGCCTGCTCAATAGTTGGAATCGCAAAACCCAAGCAGCCCAGGTGATCGGCCCAGTATTGCAACAGGATGGTCCCATCCTGGTTCTTGTTGGGCCCGCTTTGCCAATAGGGTTCCAATGTTGGGCCATTTACTTGTGCTGCTTGGAAAGCAGCGATTATACCGCAGCTTTTGCATGCCTTACGTGACCTAAAATCATGTGCTTGTAAGGCTGTTGAAACGAAACCGAAACGATCATTTCCAGCACCATATCACTGACCACCGAAATGACAGTCGCTGCATACTTGTGCGGTTGGATAACTGCACCCAACACAAGTTGCGCACAATGTTTCCAGGTTCAGTTCCTTTCGTGGGATAGGTCGCTATAGATTGCACCTTTTCAAGCATAGGCACAAACATAAGAAACCGTCAATCTTATATGTCGACTTACTGAAGTTGCACGCCTAGCGCTGTTTTATTTCAACTATTATAAGAGTGCCAAATTCCTAGCCACCCATTCTCCCACCTAACTGATTTTGTATTGCTTCCAAAGAAATGGGGTTGAAGCAAAACATGCAAGGTAGGCATTTAAGGGCTTTAGATAGACGACTCATAGTGGGCGGAGGCACCATCTTCATGTCATAAATAAGCGTGTATAAGCTCGTGGGCTGGCTATCCTCAGCAATAAATAGTTTAACAACAACTCAGCATTGTAGCGCGAATGCCACATGCTGACTGATTTTCAGCTGTCTTAATGATCTCATGAACGCCAGGTGCTGCATAGGTGGGAGATCAACCATTACTCTTTCAATTCCTTTATCTTTAACCTTTGAGAGCGCTGCTTTCAGTGGCACGACCTTGCCGTGTTTTTTCTCCCGCATGGCAGTTGCTCGACCAGCTTTTCACTTCAAATTCTGCAGCTTTTGGCCATTCTTATAGGTGCTGTCGTTTTCTTCCTAGCGCGCACCTGTCTTCGCTAACGCAAGCAACGCGCACAGATTAGCTCCTTAGAAAAAGCATAAGAGTGTTTGTGATGAACAGCAATGTTTGTATTTACCCCTGCACAGATATTTAAGCCATCTGTTTCCATCATAACGTTTTCAAGGTCAGTGACAGGAGCTACAACTTTGAACAGCTGCTTGTGCAGCTTGTTGTAGCCGTTTACGAAGCAGCTACCATCTTCTTCGACGACAGCAGCCTTGGGAATCACTAGACGGCTTACTGCAGCTAGCTTTGCGCAGTAGAAAACTGCCCACACCTTCCCAGTTATTTCGTCCTTTATAATTTCATGTTGCCACTCCGTAGACGGTAGAATCGCAGTCACCAGATCACCAATCGTCAGTGCAGTCGACGTAGTACTGGTTTCCGCCAAGCGGGAAAGAGGCATATCAGCTCATTCGGGATGACTGCCTCTACGCAAAGCACGCCTGTGGAGGACGTACTGTCGCTGCAAGGATCTTCACACTTATCAGTCTGCATGACAGAACGTGTTTTTGGTGACTTTGGCCTGTATTTCATAATTTTTGGCTTTGAGAATCGGTCTGAAAGGCCAGGAAAAAGTGGAGGGGACGGCCCCGGGCACTAGCGCTCAGTTCCCACGGGGAATGCGGACCTCTCGCCCGTTCACAATATGCGTGTACTCCTTGATAATATCTTCATGCTCAAAATGACGCTCCCATACCTTAGACGAGTGAGAGGGCCGCCTGTCCTCGCTATGCAACATCTGTGCCACCTTTTAAATTCGCTTTCATCGCGAGGCGATTTGAAAAAAAACTAATGACTGGTAGCATAGTTTCTCCTGCCACTTTTGCAGCTGAACGCAAAGCAGGATGGTATGTTTGCCTCTCGCTTGAAGTCACTAAGTGCACATATTTCCACACAAAAACGTTTTCACAACACTAGCAAGACCACCACACGAAAAAATAGCTTGAAAATCTGACTTACCTGTCGTAACTGCAGTGAGCGAAACTCCCGGGACAGCAGACGATGTAGGAAAGCTCTACTGCAGCGGCACTGGTTCCCGCGACCACCACTTCAGCCACCTCCCGAGCGGAGCTGTGAAACTGAAACTGTTTAAGAACGTTGCTTCCTGATTATCACTAACTGCGGCCTACCTTCCGGATCATTTGCGTGACTTCATATGGCGCTTGTGAAGGAGTTTTGCCTACGCGAGAGCGCGTGCTACGATGGGGTGTTGTACGGACAGCGCAGTGGCCTAACTGCCCTCTTCAAGACAAGAGTCTAACCGCCACGTGATACAGGAATGTGTTGTAGCCCGTGCTTCTTTATGGAGGGTGGTACAGCAGTATTTCCAGGTGTGGGAGGGCGGAGATTTTAAGCGAGCATTCGTTATCCTCACGGCTGCTTTGAGCGTCTGGTGGTAGTTGCTGGTACTTTTGTGCTCTAGCGCAGTTTGTGTGAGGCTGTTACGTCACAGCGCCGTAGCCGTGCTCTTTCGCACGGGCGCCGTAGTGGGGAGCTTTTAAGCTTCCTTACGGAAGTGTTGTTATTCTCTTGGGGATGTAGAGTTCCTTCCCCAGTGGCCCTGCCTTTTGGTGACCGTTTCAGACGGGCTCGTAAGGGTTGTTTTTAGGTCGGCCTCGTTCGTGTAGCCAGGTCGTAATTCTCGTGTATTGTCGGTTATTACGATAGCATAATGCATGCCAACAGCGCAACCATTCACACACAATATCTATATAAAGAGCGTTTCATCTAAGTCTTTACATAATTTTAAAAAATGGGCTCTTCGAATTGGAATAGCGTTTTTTTCGGCATTACACTGTCAGCGGTGAAGTACATCAGAATACGGCTAAGGCGCGCTAACTAGCAGGCTGGTTAACTAATAATGAAAAGTTAAATTTTTAACTGACCGTAAGGCTTCTTAATTACTGAGAACCTTGTATATTCCCCTAATTAATGTACATACCAGTTTTTAGAAATTCGAAAACGCTGTTACCTTCGGTGCTGGGGTCGAAAAATTTTGGTGTTTTCCACGAGTTACTCAGACTGGAGAGAATAGCTGCAAAAGCATGCCTATAAGCGCATGCATTTTGCAAACCTTTTCTTTTTTTCAATTTAGCATGTGGTTCTTGATGTTATAGAAATTAAAATGATTCCACATCTGTTTGTCGAGTTGATCTCTATGAAAGTACAGGTGCGCCATACAGCTTGACAAAAACTAGCTCGCACACACGTGACTAAACGAATTTGCTGTACAGTACATAAACGCTCAACCCGTTTCATAAACAACACGCATTAATTCACTAGCGGATTTAGTTTTCAAGCTACGCATGGAATTTTAGTGCATGTGACAGCCGTTTGTAATACACCGCTATAGACTATAAGGCACTTTATAGAATCAAGTTAATTTTATTTTTTATTATTTATAGTGCCGTCAAAGACCCACAAGGGGTATGAAATAAGGAGGGAAAACCTCATTATACACTCAGAGAGAACACAGCACACAAAACGTGGGGGATATACTGATGCCAAAGTAGCACAAAAAGCATCAACACTATTAGTAGACGCTACATCTCTTGGCAGCTCATTTCAAAGTTTAATGGCTAGAAAAAAAGGCCAAAAATTGAACAAGATAATCCTAAAATGCGGTAAATATATTTTGAATGAGTGCTCGGTGGTTTGAGATATATGCGAAGAAGATCATAGCTATTCTAGTCGGAAAGTGGTAGGGCTGTGAAACAGTTTTAAAACGTATACAGAAGCAAAGAATTGCGTCTTCTTTGCTGCAGTGCTTAAAGATTCAAAGAGTTTCGGAGCTGTTTATTACGGTCGCGAATGCAGCTGCTTGTTACAAAACGAATCGCACGGTTCAGTAATGATCCGAGGGATTGTGTTAAATAGGCCTGATGCGGATTCCAAATACTAGAGACATATTGCAGCTCCGGTCGGGGTCAGTTTCAGATGCGGCCATGTAGAGTGTTTTTCGAATCAGTCCAAGAGTTTTACTCGTTTTGCTGATAGTGTATTCAATATGCTGATCCCATTTTAAGTTAGCTGTCATAATGACTTCGAGGCATTTAAACTGATTTACCCCCTAAATCGAAGCACTGTTGATACCTTAAGAAAATGATAGCGACGTGTAGTGAATGTTATTACCTTGGCTATGTTGAGATTAATCTGCGTTAACCACATGTCACACCATGATGATAATGAATCGAGATATTCGTTTAAAAGAATAGAATCGTTAGCCTCTTTAATCTCACGATAAATGATAGAGCCATCTGCATAACGACGAATTTGAGAAGAGGTATTGTAGTGTATATCATTTGTGAACCGATATCATTTGTGAACCCAGGATGTGAACAAAGCGTTTTCCAGACTCAAGAAGAAAGCAGGGGGCTGCGACCAAACTGTTCAAAATCAAGGTCTTTTTTGCAGCAGAAAAATACAATGATCTAGAAGTGAGAGCGGAAGAATTAGCGATGCAGTGCTATGTTCGCAGATTCCGATACAGGCAGTGAAGGACGGTATTTTATCACAGACATGTTGAGAGGACTAGAGTCGAATGAAGCGCCGCCACGATGACGAAGGCACCACCACGATGACGCAACACGTGCCGGTTCGGTGCACGCGAGCTTGTGTCGGCGCAAGAATATGTAGCCGCGATATTGTCCTGTAGAAGAGCAGACAGAAGCGTGCACATCGTAGAATCGTAAAGTACGTAGTGCCTTAGTAGACCTATAGTTAAGAGTTGTTGGGTGAGCTGCAGGGAATCTAGCCGCGACCGGGTAGGAATTGTGACATTATTACGTCAATGTAACAAAATGTGTACTTAGAAAACAATACATTCACCGATACTTCGCTGAAAAGGAGTCTTATGTTCGCCTGGTGAACATTTTCGGCCGTTGTGTTCTCAAAACATACCGTTTGGGCAACAGAGCAGGCGCTTATTAAAGCACTGAAGAAAAAATACATAACGCAAAAAGACTAGCGAGAGGGACACCGCGCCAGCATGACAATTCATATATGCAGTGAAGAAGCTCATTGGGTCCACTACAATGTCGCTCTCACGCGACTCCTTTATATTCCCCCGTTCGCAATATGTTCAGGTTTTCTCATTGGCCAGGGATAGTTATTAAACATAGAAAAGTGTGTAGCGCCGACCAAAGTTCACCGTTCGGTGAAATGCCACAACCTGTTCATATTGAAGAGTGAAGAGAAAGATAGGATGCAGAACTGGCAGATCGGGGACATCCGTAAGCATAAGTATCCGTACCTTTCGAAATGAGGAAACACTTGAAAATGCAAAGCGGTCCGCGGCCCAAGAGTCCAGAACCATAAGAAAGCATACTGATTGTTGCAGCACCTGTCGTGCACCCTTTTCTGAATGCGGAAGAAATCCGCGACGAGTTGTCGCTTGATATTTCTACTTTGACAGTACGCCGCGCTTGAAAGCAGCTGGGATTCTAAGTTAGGCCGCTGCAGAAAAGCCTCTCCTCACTGAGCGACAGCGCCACCAATGCCTGCACTTCGCACAGGACCACAAGCAGTGGTGCACATAAGAATGGCACTAAGTAATTTCTTCTGATGAGTGCACTTTTTGCACCCGGTGGGATCAACAGCGCCGGGTGTGCCGGCCCTTGAATTCCAGGTAAACTTCTGAATGTCATAGAGAAATTTGGGACTTTGCATACGCCGAAAGATTGTGTCGACCTAATTATCGAAATTATTCCCGCAAATAGACTTGATTAATATTCTCTATTAAAAAATAAAGCACTGCCAGCCACAACAATGTGAAGAAGCAACTTCTCATTATCATCAATACGAACATGCGTGTTTTTATGCTGTTTGCGATATGGTATGATTTAAAGGCATAGAATTACTGCTGTAAATTCTTATTTACCTTTCTATAAAACAGTTTTACAAATCTTTTGCCGGTATATTCAGTTTCCTTTAAAATTGCAGACACCAAACTGGCTATACTCAGAGCGTACTTTCATGTGGCCGGTGCGCAGTCTTCGTGTGGGCTGCCGTGAGGAAGGGTGGGCTCGGACCTCTTGTCCGCATTTATGGGAAGTTCACAGACTCCTCTAATAGTTCTCTGCTGCAAGACACCATTCTTCCACTTGTGCCAGATGGACCCTTCACCGATGGCTGCTCCTCTTCCAGCAGAGCAAAGGGGCTTTTGCACATCGCACGTTACGTGACCATCTTTCTTGAAGGTCTTGGCTAGCGCACGCTGCAGTGGCCCCCGAATGCAGCGGACACAAATCCCGGAAATGCAGGGGCACGCAAGAAATCGTACCTGTCTGTACGAAATTTGTCCAGGGCAAAAGCGCACGCGCTGTGTAGCGCCATTCGTGAAGAGTGGGAAGTCCTTCAAGCTAACCGCGAGCATATCATCTCTCTTAAAAGTTCTATGCCAAAAACGCAGCCGGAGACCACTTCCCCGGGCAGTCAATTCACCCTAAATTTACAGGGACCACAGAGGGCACATTGCGTCAATGCTGTTTTCTTTGTGACTCTGAAGAATGCACAAATTTTTGCTCTTTCGTGTCGAACCTATGAGAACGCAGATATCTGCTCGCATTGTTTTTTTCCCCATCTAATGTCTTGTTTTATTTAATGTGCAAAGTGACCTGTTTACCTAGTCTGCTGTAATGTAACTAAAGTAAACCATTTATCGGCGGAATGCCTTTAAGTTTGCAGTGCTCGTTGCTATTTGAACATCACACGGTATGTTCAAACTAAAAAGAAAATGCAGAGACAAAATCCTTTATGCGGCGCCAGTTTGTCGCCAAGACACGTGTCATATCTGATCGGCACAAAGCGAGCAGAGCATGCTGACCCCGCGCCCTGCCCCCCCCCCCCCCCCCCTGCCCCAACTACATTCCTGACATACTGTATAAAGAAAGCGACCCCTAGCGTCAACCGCTGCATATAATCAGCTTGTACCTTACAAGCCAGGAAAAAAAACCACCTGCAAGCATCACTTACGAGCACTGCGATATCTCGACACCGGTAGTACAACGTCAGGCGGCTCGGCGCTGCAGATTTATCTCATTTTAGCCTCATCTCGCATGTTCTGATATATTTTGGCAATCGCCCAGGCCGAACTACGAGGTCACGGTGAATAAAGGTTTGATATCGATTTAAGTTCACATCGTCTAAGTCATAATTTCGAGGGTCGCTTGGATCAAATTTTTGGAAATGACCCGGGCCAGCTTTCAAGGTTTCCATTGTGCCAGGCACGGTCAGTTATCGTTGAAACTTTATTCTGGCCCAAATCGGCGAAGGTCAAATTTCGAAGGTGGCCAGGCCAAATTTTTGGAAATAACTCGGGCTAAATTTGAAGGTCGGCATTGTTACGGGCATACTGAATTACGGTTTGACATTGATTTTGGTCCAAATCGTCCGAGGTCATAATTTCAGGCGGCGCCCGGGCTAAATTTTTTAAAATGGCGCGGGTCAAATTTGCTGGTTGCCATCGTGCCGGGCATCGTCAGTGATGGAAAAATCAAAAATTGGTTTTTGGGAAAAGAAATGGCGCTGTATCTTCCTCACATCTCGGCGGACAGCTGAACCGTGCCATAAGGGAAGGGATGAAGGAGGGAGATGAAAGAAGGAAGGAAGAAAGAGGTGCCGTAGTGGAGGGCTCCGGAATAATTTCGACCACCTAGGAATCTGACGTCGCACAGCAGACGGGCGCCTTTGCGTTTCGCCTCCATCGAAACGCGCCCGCCGCGGGCGGGCTCGAACCCGGGAACATGGGTCCCGGGGGCCACCCGGGTCATATTTTTGGAAATGGCTGGGGTCAAATTTCAAGGTTGGCATCCTGTCAGGCGCGCTCAATAACGGTTTGACATCAATTTTGGCCCAAATCCTCCAAGGCTATAATTTTGGTGGGCGCGGGCCAAATTTTCGGAAACGACCCGACACAAATTTGAAGGTCACCATCATGTCGGGCGCGGTAAATTATGGTCGGCCATCGATTTTAGTCCAAATCGGCCAAAGTCAAATCTCAGGGGTTCCCCGAGTAAAATTCTTGCTGCATGGTGTCGCAGTTGCTTGGCAACGAGCGATACACAAACGCGTGCCCACTAGTTCCGATCGTCTACAGCTCGAGACAGCGTGCTGCCTTCCTTGGTTGGGTGGGTGGCGATTCTGCAGAGAGCACACATTTTTTGGTAACTCTACCAGACATATCTAGTTTTCTAGTGCACTCGGCTGTGCTTGCGGGTTTTTTGCATTAAAGAAACGTGACTTTTGATGCGATTAGTGACGCGTTGCTTTTTTGAGAATTTTCTCACGAATTACCTTGGAAAACTTTCAGTAGAGGCTCCCAACATTTAGTGCATATTGCCTGTTTTTCTTCCTAGACTTGGCAGGCCGAGCCTTTTGACTCCCGGCTTCCTTTATACTTCTTCAAGCGTATGAATGGCTTTTAAGTATCTTTTTTAGACCGATGGTGACGAGAGCAGCTTTTCGTCCTCATCTTGTTCAATCAACCTCGTCATTGACGAGACTGTCATAGTGCCTGGGCAGGAGCCGAGGCCGCCATCGGCATCTCCTTCGTCATCGAGGTTTAGTGTCGGCACAAATGTTTCGCCTAGGCAGGAGCCAAGGCCATCTCCTGACATGGAAACTGCAGTCGCGGTCCTCTTCTACATCGAGAAGTAGCGCCAGCACTTCTAGTACCCTGTCTTCGGATGCTGAGATGGTCGCTTTGAGTTCGAGCTTAAAGAGTCCACATACGTCGACTACGAACTCTGACTTTTCTGCTGGTCGGCCAAGGAGGCCTCGTGCCTCCTCTGGTCCGACCCTACGGAAAAAGTAATGTGGTTTCGCGCAGCTCGCGGCTCGCATTGTATTGCCAAGACACCACAGCACCTAGTTTTATTTTTCACTTCCAAAATGACTACTGTTAACATCATTACTCATAAGTGCAGGGGTTCCGCAATGTTATGAAGCAGGCCGAGGTGGACGCTTTTCCTCGTTCATCGGGCTGCGATATCATCTGCGTGAAAGAAACCAATTTTTCTCGCCTCAGTGATGTGTAGGAATTTGAGCGTAGGTTTGGTATTGATGCTTTCTTTTCGTACTCCAGCGCGTGTTCTAACGGTGTTGGCGTCCTTGTTTTGAGCCCCATCCTCCTGCGAGACCATCATGTTACCTACGATGCGCTAGGACGCGTGCTGGCGTTCGACTGCACGTTTAACACACTTCGCCTGAGAATTCTCTGCATCTATGCACCTGCGCATTCTAATTTGGTAAACTCATTCTTTAAAGATCTAGAGGTGTATTTGCGTGAAGGACGTAACGTTGTGACGTTGGGCGATTTAAACTGCGTGCTCGAAACGGTCACTGATGTGCAGGGCCCTGGTAGGGGCAGGCACATCCATATTTTGAAGGCTTGCCGCAGGTTTCCACTGAACTTCATGATGGCCTTAGGAATCCGCGAACAACAGGTCAAATCAAGGATGCGTTATACTCCATGAAACGAGGATCAGAGCCTGGGCCAGATGGCCTTCCTGTGGAGTTCTATTTAAAATTCATGCATATTGTAGGCCCCTTTTTCTCGGATGCATTTAAAATCTGGTTCACTCAGATTGTCTTTCCTGAGTCATTTAAAACAGGCCGGATTTTCCTTATTCGTAAAGTCTCGTTTCTTGGCATATCTGACAGATTGGTGCCCCATCAACCTACTAAATGCAGCGTACAAATTATTAGAAAAATTACTCTTTCGCCATGTACGGGCTCTCTCCCGTCGCTCATTTCCTGCCTCCAGGTTTGCTCCTTCCCGGGTCGTGAAATGCTAAGTTTGTCTTCCATAACGCGAGATATCCTAGAGTATATATTATACGGCGGCACGCACAGGGTCTTCCTGTTTTTCTTGCTCAAGAGAAGGGGTTCGACTTTTTAGAGCATGAGTATATTTACAGTCCACTAGATGCTTAAGGTTTTCCACGTTATTTCGCGCTTCTATTTAAAGAAATTTACAGAGATATTTTTTCAAGCACTCTGTTCCTCGATGGCCTGGGAAGAACCGCATTTGATGTTGGCCGCGGCATCTGTCAAGGATGTCCGCTCTCTTCCCTTTTCTTTTCTCAGCCTTAGAGGCTTTCCTTTTGGCGGTCAATCGCCACTCCCTTATTAGAGGTCCGGCTTTGAGAGGCAGTCAGGCGGTACGTGTCACTGCTTATGTAGATGACATCAAACTCTACTTAGCTGATGAACGCAGCCTATTCGAAGCATTAAAAGCTTTTCGTGAGTACGCGTCCCTGTCTGGGGCTGCTCTTAATCACTCGAAGAGTCGTTGCTTTTTGGTTGGGTCACCTCAGATACGTATTACATGCGAGATACTTTTGCAGTGGTGTCCGCAGATTCACAGTGTAGGCGTGACCTACTACTGTGCTGGAAAATGGGATGGTGTACGATCTTCGGTTGTAGAGGGCATAACAGCGCGTGTGCGGAGGGCGCAGACATCTGACCTGCCTCTGCTTGAGAGGCGCCACCTGGTTCACTCCGCCATACTGGGTGCCTTCTGGCACCTTTGCCACATTGTTATACCACCCCTCCGAGTCATAAGGCTGGTGCTGAGTACAGTTCTTTTCCTTTTTTGGAGGGTTAGGCGGAACCGAGCTTGTGGCTCGTGCTCTTCTTGGGCACGCACGGGAGAGAGGCGGTTTTGCCTTTCAAGCTTTGTCCATCACGTTTTCGCTGTTAGCTTTGAAGGGCATTTTTCGTATCCAGCTCGGGGACGCGTCTATGGTGCGTACCCTGGCGCGGTACTTTCTGATCCCTTTTTTGCACTTTACCGATCCCGCAGCCCGTGTTAATCATGGACCTCAGTCAGAGCAGCCTGCAACGTTCTATGCTGCGTCAGTGGCCTTTTTCAGGCATCAGGCATCTAAGAGCAGTAGCACCTGATGTCAACATTGTTTCAGACCATGTGATTGACATTATGGGCTTGCTGTTGTTGCCTCTTGTGCGGGCGGCTCGCCGCTCATCGATGCGCCGCGTTCAATGGGCACGATGAGCGTCGACGCTTCCAGACCATCTACGCGACTTTGTTTGGAAACTTGGTTGGGCAGTGTTGCCTACTTGTGATCGGCTACAGCAGTGGGGTGTTTTACGCTCCAGTACTTGTCCGAATTGCCCGCTTCCGGAATCTAATCGCCACGCAACGGTCACCTGCGTGGTCACGCTTGTCTTTTGGCGTGCGGTTCATGTGGGATTTCGTGGGATCACAATTTCGAGCTATGTCTTCCGCGGCCGCTTCCCCAGCGGCCATTTTGCTCGCCTGTTAATTGTTGCGGGTATTTTTAGTTCATGGCGCAGTCGATTCGCCGTGGTCGCTGGTGGCCTTCCACTCCGCGCTCTGTATCCAAAACTTGGCTGCCTTCGATGGCTGCTCATCAATTTCTTGTCGAAAGAAGTCTTTTTCTTGGAAGAGGAAGAGCTTCTCGGGCGCTGAGTGGTCATGCCCATTAATTTCTGTTAGCAACGATGGTCTGGTTCTCGTTTTTAAGCCAAACTGGTGCTAAGCCCTTTTTTCTTTCTTTCTAATTTTTACGTATTGTTTTTCAGTTTCAGATTGTTGCTGTTTCTCTCTTCTGTCATTCAGTCTGTAAGTATGCTGTCCCGTTTTACGTCGCCCACGAGCAATTCCTGTTAGTTACCCAAAAATGCTTATGCTACCTCTTTAAATGGCTCGCTTTACATGTTTAGCGTCATGTCTACTTGTAAATATCAGTGTATCCAGTAACCTTGGCATGTGTACATATGTAAGTAAAATCTGTTCTAATTAGAATACCCTTGTTGAAACATTTTTGCCGACTAATCACCGAGTATAACTGGTGTGGTTGATGTAGAAACGCCGATGTACCGATGTGCTTCAGGGTAGGGGCGTTTCGTGTTTTGTCGCAATGGTATTGTGGACTCCTGAAAAGCCGTGGTGCTTGGTGCCGCCGTCCCTGCGGGGACCAGCCTCCAGATTGTCGTCGACGCGCAGGCCTTAGTAGTTGGTTTACGCAAAGCTTACCGTGTCGAGGCTATGGCAACTACCAAAGTATGCTGCGCGTTTGCAGGTGGTGTGGCTCCTCGGTCAACTTTCGGGCGCAATGCTCGGCGCCTTCCAGCGGACGCTGCGGTGATGACCATCCTACCGTTACTTGTGTTCTGCGTCGTACTTATTCAGACGAGCCGACTGGCGCCTTCTCACCGCTCGCACCAGCGACAGCTGCTTTGCCGACCTACTGTCCTGGGTCGACAACGAACCGAGAGCGGGCACAGTCGACTCCGCGGAAGTTTCCTCGCCATGCAAACTGCTGCGTTCGGCACCTTGTTCGGAGGTGGAAGGAACGCCTAGCAAAGACGTGGTGGTCGTGAGGTCTGCGGCTGGTCCAACTGAGCTTCTTAGTGCTATTGTTAGTGTTGGTGCTGTCTATGCGTTCGCAACTGATCCAGCGATTGCCCCCCCCCCCCCCCCGCCCCATCGGGTGGGCAGTGCACTATCTAGGCGGTTCCTGCTGCCGCTGGGTCGGCGCCATCATGAGCTGCTGGGCATGTCTGCGGAGCTCGCATAAAAAAGCTGTAGCCGATACCAGTGGCTGCGAGTACCTCCACAGTCAGCGGTTCCCTGGTAAAACAAACTGGTCGAGCCGTAGGGATGACGACAACGGTCGGGATTGTGGGCCTCTCGAAATTTCGCGGTGCGCTGGCGAAGCAAACAGGACGCGTGAAAAAGCTGCCTGCGTTGCGAAAGGAACTACAGAAGCCACCAACGGCAGCACGCCAGCTTACGCTTGAGAGCCAACAGAGCGACTTGGATGATTTCAGCGGCTGTTTTACCCTTGGTGAAGGAAATTCTCCAACACTCTCTGAACTGAGTGAGTGCGATGTAAAGATGCGGCTTCTGCGAGAGATGAAGCGTTGGGTTCAATCTGCGACCTCTGATTCTAACATAGCACAAGACGGTCGCCCGGAGGAGCAACCGTCATGAAGTACCCTCCTTCCTCTAGAGGGTCGGGAAGCCCCGCTTAATGTGATTGCGCGGGGCCTTAGTGGTGGCGTCTCAGGCAGCATGTCTTCCTTACCGGGCTTCAAAATCTCATACTCGATATGGCATACACTCTAAAATCTCCTCCTTGAATCCCCAGGGCTTTCGTAGCCTGCAGAAACAGACTGAAATAATTTATTTATCTTTAAGAGTCCCGAATGCTGTTCCTTGCTTCCAGGAAGCAAATTTTAGAACCCATTTTGATGAAATGGTATTAAAACTATCGTTTCAATTTGAATGCTTATTTTCTTTCGCCACTTTGAGTTAAGGTGTTGTAGGAATTGTAGTGTTCATTGAAACCTTTCGCCGCGGCGACCATTATTTTTTATATGAGACGAATTTGGACGTGTGGTCGCGTCTTTTCTAAACTCATATTGCGTATCTTGCACATCTAAGTGCTGGCGAACGCCAACCTCAGCAATGATTTTTTCCCGGTCAGGATGTATGCAAAACACCTTGATGGCCACCATATCATAACAGTGGGCGATGTAGGTGCTGTAGAGACGCCTCCAATCTTCTGCGGGTTGCCGCCGCGGTCAACCAGGAGGTAAACGATGCGATTTGCGCCCTTCCTACTTCGGAGGTGGTCAGTACAGTTCTAGAGCCGATGAAGTGTGTCAGCGCCTGGGCCGTAGGGGCCTCCTGTAGAATTCTATTTTGGTTTCTGCGACATCATCGGTATTGCACTCACCAGTGTTCACCAGTGCTTTGAGCATTCAGATTTTTTAGCCAGTCATCGGAGAGGGCAGATAATATTTCGGCCAAAACATGATCCCGGGCTGTCTCGTCCGTAGGAGTAGATATCAATCACGCTTCTAACGTGGATTACAAGCCTATTGCAGCCATTGTGGCCCGACGTTGGGGGGGTTTGATGGCATCTTTATTGTTTGCCATCAGGTGTTCTCTGTCCTTGACAGAGAAATTATAGCTTGTCGTATACCACGCGCGACATTATTGACTACAAGCAGAGGCGTTTGACTAGTGGTACACTTCTGTCTTCAGGTTAAGAATAGGCTTTCAATCAGATAGAGCATGGCTACACATTCAGCCTTCTTGAGGCTTTCAGTTTCCGGTAAATTTCGTAAGTCTAATTAACAGCATTTACGAGCGCATTCAAAGCCCACTGATAATGGACGGGTGAGGAAGCGCCCCGTTCCCTGTAAAACATGTCACTACATGTCTGGAACGTGACTCAGAGCTAGTGAGGTGTACGTCTCTCAAAAGAAGGTTTAATGAAGCCATCAACGTCAAATAGAAACAAATAATAAATGGTTTACATCACACAGATAAACATGCAAAAATTGGCCAGAATTTCCCCACTCAGTTGGTGTTAATAACACCGCCAAATATTTCTAATCAGAGTCTTTGGAGTCCGTGTACAGTCTAATGTAGAATAATAAAGACATTCCAATTGGTACTGAAGGTGGATGGTGGTGAAGAATGTCGCTAGAGGAGACGGGGCCTGCGGAGCGTAGCCGAAGGAGCGTCTCGACGGTCCGGATCGTTGCCGGGGTGCGTCGGCCGAGGAGGGCGGCCTCAGTGCGTGTTTCCTACACTGGCGTCAAGGCTCGAGTCCCGACTGGATTGTTTTCATTATTCTCCATTTGATTGCTACATGGCTTCCAAAGACTGTAATTAGAAATTTTTGGGGTTGTTCTTAACACCACCTGCGCATGGAAACTCTGCCCGATTTTTCCATGTTTATGTGATTAAGCCCTTTTAATTTAGTTTTGTAGTTGATTGTTTCATTTAAGCATGTTTTGGGAGACGTACACCTCTCTGGTGCTGACTCGCGTTTTACACAGGTAGTGACAAAATTAATGACTAGACTGCCGGGATCCACATTCGTCATTCTGTCTTAACATTAATGTCAACACGCTCGTGTTCTTGCTAAAGCCAGGAAGGCCGACCTCCACAACCTTACGCTGAGGGCCGAAACGCTCGTGTTAAAGAAATAGGAAACGATGGCTCTGAGATGAAGAAAAGAAATCGAGATACAAAGTTGCAAAGATACAAAGATACAAACAAGTTGCGCAAAGAGAAAAGAGAGTCGGCGCAAAAGCGGGCACTTGAAGCTGAAGAGAGAGCTAAGCGGATGGCAGAATGAGAAGAAAATAGAATGGTACGGGAGAAAGAAGTGCTCGAGCTCAAGTTCTGTCTTGCTAACACTAGTGTTGAAGCCGTGCCAGAGGCTACAGGATCTACTTCGGGTGCAACGGCTCCACGGCCAACAGCTGTGTGTCCAAGGAAGCTGATGGCTCCTTTTGACGATGAACGTGACGATTTGGATGTTTGTTTGCATCGCTTTGAGAGAATAGCAGTAGGACAAAGATGGGATAAGAGCGAGTGGGCAACTGCTTTAAGGCTCTGTCTGTTGGGCGAGGCCTTAACAGTTTTCGGGAGATTGGCCGCATCAGAGTCGACAGACTGCGATAAGGTGAAGAAAACGCTTCTACTAAGGTTGCGGATAACCGCAGAAGGTTTCAGTGAAAGGTTTAGGGGTGGCAAACCCAGTGATGCGGAACCAGCTAAGCAGTTCGCATCGAGATTGTCCAACAACTTTGAATGATTGCTGTAAATGGCCCAGGCAGAAAACTCGTATGCAGGGGCGAAAGACCTCATGGCGGAAGAGAAATTTTTGCCCTGCTGTCAGCCAAGGTTGGCCGTATTCCTAGAAGAGAGAAAGTTGAAGACAGTAGAAGAATTTGCAGACTATGCAGTTCAGTTCATGGAGACTGAAGGCCATAGAAACCTAGCCAAGGTTAAAGAAGACGTCGGCAAAAGTTCCGATGCAGACGCGGTGAAACGAGGAGCGTAAAGGGGCACATTTAAGCAGCCCCCGAAATGCTTCTTGTGCAGCTGTATTGGGCACCGCGCCGTGGTCTGTAGGTTTGAAGGAAGCAGACGGTGCAAAGCGCGCTCGTCTGCTTCACTCCCTCCCAGTGTCTATGCCGGTTTCGTCTGCTGCATGCCATGGTTTGAATTCGTTTTCTTTCTTGATGCGGCATGTCGCACTCACTCATGACAACGTGGTGTCCGACGTGGCTGGACCCTTTCACCTCTTCTGTTTGTTCATATGTTAGAGCTTTTTTTTAAAAGAGCCGCCATTAGAGACCAGGTCATTCGTTGTCTCCCCCTCGATGGCTGTCAGGCGCTGCCAGTAACCGCTTACGCAGACAACATAATGTTGTTTCTATGCGATTGTGCAGGTCTCCAACATGTCCATCTTTTTGACAGGTACGACAGATTGTGTGGGGCTGCCCTCAATTTTTAATAAGCAAATATTTGGTAATTGGCCGGCCAGAAGTGCGCTTCATGGGTGCTCTGCTAATTGCGCACAGCGAAAGCGTCCGTATCCTCCGCGTTGATTATGAAGCACATGGGGTAGCAGTTTAGGTGTGGAATTTGTTCCTCGATGAAGGTGCGCTGGAATGTGGTAGTGGTCAGTGCCTTTGACCTCTCCGTGTTGGAGCGCCGCTACCTTGTCCACTCCTTTGGCCGAATATGGTGCGTACATTACCACTAGCATTCAGCTCATCCGCCTGTTCGAGTTTCGTGTTCCGTTCTATCTCTCGTCAGTTCCTTTTTTTTTCAGAAAGGGTCGCATGGAGCTGGTGTGCCGTGCTGCACTCGGGCAGCCACGTTCGACGGGTGAGTCCGGCTTCCTTTCTTTGTCCGTCTGCTGCAGGTTGCTGGCTCCACGATACATTCTTCGCTTGTTGGAGGGGACTGAGGGCCCAGTGCGGAGGCTCGCCTTCTATTTTTTGGGAACAATGGTCAGGGAGTTAGTACCTGGTGTAACAGTCAACTGGAGCCCGCAGGATTTCCGAATGCCCGTTTTTTTAATTATGTATGGTGGGGTTTCATCGTCAAGTCCACCGTATGAGCCCAGACTTGAAAATATGGGCAGAGTGGTAGAGTCATTGTGTGCATTGCTTCTTCCTCTGGTAGCCTCCAGACCGTAGACGACGGGCGGAGTCTACTTCCTGCTTGTCGTTATCGGCGTCTTTTCTTCCGGGGCATCTATGTGACTATATGTGGCTCTAGGAGTGGGGTGTTTTGCCTACTCAATACCGGCTACAAAAATGACGCTCTATGCTAGCGCCCCTGATTGTAATGCTCTGAAACCCTTGTTGAGATGATCCGGAGTAGGAGGCTGTGCTTGAACAAGCACAGCTGCCTCCACATAAATGCTCGTTCCGGGACCAGGACAGGCACATCGAACGCAAGGTGTGAGGAGAGGAGAGTAATAGCAAGCGAAAATTTTTTCAATCTGGGCTGCTATGCGAACCGTGCTGTCAGCAATGGGATGGAGTGATGGAAAGAACTAGAGAAAGGACCACCCTATTGAAAAATCTCGTATATATGTGTTAAATGTGTCTCATATATACGCAATTATTGGATATGTGTACACATATATGCTCGTATGTATATGTGCTCATATGGCATACGTGTTACTCAACACGTATGGCGAAACACATATATACGGGTGATACGTGCCTCATATATACGCTATTGGATATGTGTCTCCCCCCGTCCCTCGAATATACGAGGGCCACGTAACCTTCGTACAGATACGAGGGCCTCGACATGGGAATACAATGGCCTTGCAACACGTACTCTGGTGCACAGTTAATAGCTCTGAATATGTAGGCTACCTGAATGAGCTTGCAACCCTTCAGTGCAGCAAATGCTGCATCCCAGCACTAAATACCAGGCTGCAGTCAATAAAATAATTTTTCTTGCAGCCTTTATTTTATCATTTTTATCTGACTACAGTCATTCACTACAGGGGCAGGTGCAGGCGATGATTACTTGATGTCCCTCAGCATATCCGCCAGGTAGCAATTCAACTGCTCTGCGCATTTTCTCATCCTCGGCAGCTTGTGCAGCTTTGATGTATGCATCAAATGCATCTGAAAGAGTATTAATCATGACAAAATTGAAGACATGCAGGTGCTGCAAAATAAAGGTATTTAAGTCATGCACACTTAAATAAACAAATGCCTTTGTCAGTCAGGAAATGTACCTAAATAAAAGAGGCTTACTGCCCACAGCTGCTAGTTTTTCTGAGCTCATCCGAGGCTTCTGCATGGCACCAGCCTTAAGGAATTGCCGGCATACTGAGCCGGTGATGCTCCTTCCCTGAACGCTCTTTCCACTAAAGCTCTTCGGGGAAGGAGCATCACCAGGAAGGAGCGTCACTTTTGTGGGGAACCCCACAAAAGTTTTGTGGCGTCCTTGCAAAACAAGAAGTCTCGACCTCGGGAAAGAAGCCAGCGCCACTGCTCTGCACTGACAATTTCCCTCCCGAGGCTGACCAGCAATAAAACAGCTGCACATATGCTTTGTATAAAGCCCTATAACAGATTGGAGAGAAAGTTATTATTTGCCACATTAAAACTGCTAAACTCCTATTCCTCAGGACTCCCATATGTATGAAAATAGAGCAGCGCGTAACAAAACAGGACACAAGGGAGAGACACGTAACGACACGAGCGCTAACTATCAACTGTTTATTTCTTGCTGTCGCTACGTATAAATACATGAGCCACAACTCGAAACGAAAAACAAAAAAGATTGATGAGTCAGCCTTTCGCTGGTTTCCATCGTTCTAGATAGGAGAGCTCTTTAGCTGACAATGCCACTGATGCCACGCTCACACACTTGCCACCTGCACGCAAAATACTACGAGCCTCAATAATCTCTCGAACAATCTTATCATTGTGGCGGGTTATGATTTGGCTCTTCTTAAAAAGTGGCATGCACGAATTTGGAAGGTCCCGTTTCTCAGCCTCGACCTTGCAATGACGACAGTGTTGGCTTAGGTGGCCCGATTTGCTTTCATTAACATTGTAGTCATGTTCTTTTAGCCTGCTATTCACACATCTCCCTGTTTGCCCAATATACTCATGGCCACAAGACAACGGTACGACCACACCGCTAGCCGCGAGAAATCATGGAGTCTGCGCTTACGTCACGTTTCACGTCACTGCGTCCTGTAACGTCATAAGAGTGCGCCGTGAGGTCATAAAGTTCCCGAGTATGAATCGGAGTGGCGAGAAAAACTTTTTCAACTTTGAATCCAAATTTCTTTGAAATAAATGCACCTTTCATTCCCGAACAGGCGGCAACAAAGCCTTGAAATGCCGAACTATCAGATTTTGCTAACAAAAATAATTTGATAGAGTTCTCCTAACTGCCCCTTTAACAGAACCTGCGCTTATCCGCTAACCAACGTATTAGGTGGCGGCATCTATGCACGCCACTGGAACCCCCCGCCCACTCACTGAATAAAAAAAAACCTGTGCCGATGCTCGGAATCGAACCAGGGCAATTGTAGTTTGAGGCGGATTCTACCACTCCGCCACGACGGCTCAAGATTTAACCATGAATAAAGGCGCATCTAGTGAGTGCATTCTTCCGATGCAGAAGTCTCCGCGCTTTCGCTACGTATATGCTGGCCTAACAGAGCTAGGCCATCAGCATATTTTTCTTAACTGCCTCGTACCCTGTCTCCCGTCTCTAACAAAGAATTTTGGTTAAGTAGTTTGAAGTTGACTGGCAGAGCCAGGAATGTTTCGCTGGGCGAGTGTGCGAAGACACCAGCGCTCTTTGTACTACGCACTGCCTTGTACGATCACCGACCATCGTGCCATCATGGTTTTTCATCGACCGCGGCAATCATCTGACCAGCCTTAATAGGCTCCTTCAAAGGTTAACTAGCACTTGAAGCGGCACTTGGAGTTCCTCTGCTGTTCGGCGCTTGTAAATTGAGACGCCTCAAAAACAAAACCATGAGGCACACAAAGCTCATAGACGCGAAGCGCCATAACAAGCATCGGCTTTCTTTGCTTCCAACATTCAGGTTGTCTTTTGTCTGTCTTCCTTGTGTGATAAAAGTGCACTATCGGTTTTAAAACAAAACTTACTTCAATATTGACCCGCGCATCCTTCTTATGTCAGCCTCAGATTCGCAGCTTCATGTCGGAAGGAAAATTCCTCCAAGGTGGCGTCTCTTTTCCAATGACGTCATTACGCTTGTACTTGCGAGGTTGCCCTGTGGCGGCGATACCTGTATTTTGGCTCTTGCTATTTTCTACTTTACAAGAGCTTTGTTTTTCAGTAGGAGGGGCGTTTTTGTGATCAGGAGCTTATATTCTATCGATACAAGGCAACCTCAATTTCTCCTCAGTGTTCCTTTAATTGCCATCTCCAGGGGATATTAAAGCACTTTGAGTTTACTATCACATTACACTTCTTGAAATTTGTCTCAGTTGCAAGAAATAATTCTGCAAAATAATGAAACGTCAACAACTAGAACACAAACAAAAACTGCATTTCGACCACAAAGCCATCGCTAAGCAAAGCTGCTCTGAGCTGCCACAGGTTAAAATTGTGCCTAGGGCTGATCTGCAGGCAATTTTTTTGTGCTTCATATCATTCGGACAGAAAATTTCCCATTTCCGAGAGGTGTGCAGAGATGCTCATCCCCATGTTTCCAGTTTCTAGATTGTTTGCCTGCATTTAACAAGGATGAGAGCTAAAAGCATTTCAAGCTTACAAAATCATTCTTGTAAGATCGACAATTGGGCTTTGATGCCCCAGCGCCCCGTGCTGAAGAAGGAGCAAAACACAGGCGGAAGACGAGGCTGACAAAGTTCAGTTTGGCGCACAGGAACGCTTGGCTATCGAGGTGCGCTGTACTAGCAATGATTGTGGCCGTCGACACTTCTTGTTAGCACGGTGCACCCAGCCCCTCCACAAGTGTAAAGACACAAATCAAACAAGAAGTATGGACGGCCACAATCTTTGTTAGCACGGCGCACCCCGGTAGCCAAGCGTTCCTGAGCACCAAACTGAACTTTGTCAGCCTCGTCTTCCGTCTGTGTTTTGCTCCTTTATTAGCACTGGCCGATGGGGCATCAAAGCCCACTTGTCTTACATTCTAAATATGCGACACCTTCATACCTGGCTGCTGACCTCAGCAAGATATCCGGGTTCTGTGGGGCAGCAGGATCCATGCTAGTGGAAGACTGCAAAGTATGAAAAGTGTTCACATTTGCTACAAAAGACTAATGTACAAGGTAAATTAAAGGGCAACTTCAGAGTATTTTAAACATATTCAGTTTACTATCACATTACACTTCTTGAGCCTGGTCAGAGTCCTGAGAAATAATCTTTCCAAATAAGGAGCAAAGAAATAATAAAATACCATTAACTAGAACACAAAAAAACTTGATTTCAATCAACAGATCAAAATATGATGTTAAAGGGTTTGACTGGTAACACTGGTGACTCACATTCTGTAATGCACCAACTAGCTTTAAAGGAGTATAAACACCCATCTTTTGGGTGTGTGTTTTTGCTTTCTAATGAGGCATCAGGCATTATCATACATGGATTACCTTGTGGTATTCTCCTATTCTCAAATCTAGCAAGAGAATAGCAGTTCACAATTGGTAGCAAGGTAAGGGAAGTGGTAAAGGAATACGTCTATTTAAGGCAGGTATCAATAGTGACAACTGATCCGGATCATGAGGGAATAACTAGAAGGATAAGATTGCGATGGAGCGCATATGGCAGGGTCTCTCAGGTCGTGAATGGCAGTTTACCAATATCCCTCAAGAGAAATGTGTACAACAGCTGTATCTTACCAGTACCCACCTATGGGGAAGAAACGTGGAGGCTAACAAAAAGGGTTCAGCTTAAGCTGAGGAGAACGCAGTGAGCCACGGAAAGAAAAATGATAGGCGTAACGTTAAAACAGTATAATATCTACAGTTTGGGTGCGTGTTTTCTTGTTTGTAATGATGCGTAAGGCATTATTATACATGGAGTAGCAGCTAGTAATCTCTTACGACTGCTTAATAATTCATAATAGCATTTCTTTTTCGTCCAGTTTCGGCTTCAACGCTTGAACAAGGACAATGACGTCAATGTGTGCTTACACGTCACGAGACATGAAAAAACAGCAATATAATCGCTGCTTGCACTTTTGTTGTCATTTCAGCAATTGAGGAAGGCTGATTTCAACACTGCAGTAAATTAAAACAATGAAGCAGCGATTCTATGGACACTTTTCCATGGCTCACGTGAAGGAAAAGCCCTCTTTGACGTCAGGGCCATCGTTCGGCTGTTCTAAAACTGAAACAGCATGACAGAAAAAAACAATTATAAATTATTTAGCGGTTGTAGGCAAACATCACATGGTGATTCATGCATAGTGGCGTCTTCTGCATCATTGAAGAAAAGGAAACATGCCACGAAAATTAGGTGTCTATACTCCTTTAAGAGACCGGAAGCAGGAAGAGTGGTTGAGGGAAAACACGCGGGTTAATGACATCCTAGCCAAAATCAAGAGGAAGAAATTGGCTTGAGCGGGGAATGTAATGCGAAGGTAAGATAGCTGTTGGTCCTTAAGGGATTCCAAGAGAAAGAAAGCATAGCAGGGGGCGGCAGAAGGTTAGGTGGGCGTATGAAATTAAGAAGTTTGCAGGCATAAGGTGGGCGCAGCTGGCAAGACATGGTTAATTGGAGAGACATGGGAGACGCCTTCACCCTGCAGTGGGTGTAATCAGGCTGATGATGATAAAGATTCTCCCATGACTACTAAATAATTTATAATCGAATTTCTTTCTCGCGGTGTTTCAGTTTCAAGAGCTGAATGGGGACTATGACGTCAAAGTGAGCTTATAGGTCATGCGAGGCATGAAAAACAGCAATATAATCGGTGCTGCTACATTTGTCATTCCGACTATTGAGAAAGGCTGGCTTCAACATTGTACTGAATTAAAACGGTCAAGCAGCAATTATATCACATTTTTTCCATGCTTCACGTTACATGTAACCTCTCTGATGTCACAGTCTTCACTCCGCTGTTGAAACCGAGACAGCATGACAGAAAAATTCGATTATAAATTATTTATAGGTCCCAGGCAAACACCACATGATGATTCATTCATAGTAGTGTCTTCTGAATCATTGTAGAGAAGGAAACATACCACCAAAATTAGGTGTCTATACATCTTTAATGGACCATTGGGCTTTTTCAAATTGCTGCGCTAGGAGAGCCTGTTCGCTGCCAGAAAATTCACTCCTGACAGGAAGGTGCATCATGCTCACATGAACTGGTCGCCGCCAGAACCAGCCTGCTGGCAATCATTGCGCCAAGGCCGTCCATGGATCACGGAAGGCGAGTGCCCTCTGCTGCTTTGCGTGCTGTGGCGTCTCATTGCTCGCATGCGTACGGTAGAAATCTGATCCTTGGGAGCGAAAGAAAGGACGTTAGTTATTCAGGGCAGCTGCGGACTCTTGCACTCAGATGCATACATCGGCGGCAACAACGCAAGTATATGTCCTTCAGTGCATTGTGTGCATTCGTGAGGTCTGCATGTATGCTCCGAGATATCCTCAAAAGAATATGTGACGGGCAGTCACACTCTAAAGACATGCATTTGACACCACACAGGAGGATGAATTGGACAGCGTTAATTGGAAAGACATGGGAGAGGCTTTTGCCCTGTAGGTGTAGTGAGGCTGATTATGAAGAGGAGGGAAAAACTGCGCATGTACTGCTCAAACAACATGCTGTGGTCTCAGATTATTGCATATTTGTTAAGTACACACTAATTACTTGGGCGCCAATGATCGACCCTGCCTATACTGACTCTCCTGTGGTAGTTGAAATTTCTGTTTGTGAACTAATTCCTGTGGGCTGTAAGCAGAAAACAATCAGGATATGTTCCGCTCAACTGCAGTCTGCCACCCTCCAGCTGTTAATATTGCTGCCAGCAAGTAATGCACGCATAATTTTGACAAGCGTGCATATCAGCTGGTTGAACATTTTTCTGAAGTGCGTGTACTGTACAAATATAGCTGCACATCGTGTCTGTATGCTATCGCTTTTACTGCAAAGCTAGCACTCGAATGAAAGGCATTACAATCTGGTCTTGCATATCGGCCCCGCACTGTGTGTGCAGGCATGATGATCCACACTAGGAAATTTTTCTTTTTGATGAGTCAAATGCAAGGTGAAGTATGCATACGGTATTTCTCAGGTATTTTAAGCACTTGTGGCAGAAGACCCGAGCACCAAGCTTTATGGCAACGACCGAATTGGCACACGCAAGGTTATGCTTCATCTTCAGCTGTCAAATGAAAATTACCTCCGTAGAGAATAAAAATTTTTAACAACAAATTTGGCAGAGTACACATGCACGCCAGCCGGCAGCCACTACTTAAAGGGCCCCGACCACCCTCTGGCTGAAAATGTCCTCTACCAAGGTTGTTGTGAGGCACCGTCCCCGGAACACACAACCGCAAATAATTCTTTAATAAAAGACATTATATTGGAGTTACATATATGGCAAACTAGCTACTTTTCCATGCTCCTCTCCTTCCATTCCCTCTCAGAGGTTTTTCTCCCTTCCGCTTGGTCTACTAGCTTTAGTCCTCCATCCCTGCTTGTTCTGTGTGGCTGCCCTTCCGTTTACAAGAGTAGACAGCACACCTTTTGTTTGCAAGTCAAATGGAGAGCTTTCGGTGGCGTCCGCGTTGGGCCTGTTATGAACGGAATGCACACCAGCCGAAGAGGATTAAGATGCAGATCCCATCGACAGGGATGACCACAGTGGCGCAGCAACAGCAGCGGCAATTCCGACAGCGTCATCAGGTGGACGACGACTGCACAAAAAGGATGACTAGCTGGGAAGGAGCCTGTTTTTCCTACGCTCGGCTCGATGCAAATGACCTTCCTCATTTGACTGGTTCCCTGCAAGAAGCGAGCGACGATGGACAGATCACGGGAAGAGGGAAACGGTGCCTTCCAGTAATTATTCGTGTCTTGACAAGAGCCGCCCCGACCGGAGAGAGCCCACCGCAGTTGTAGCCCACAGGGCGGCACCGGTGTTTTCGATAGACACGTGAATAATAATTATCACCCCTCGTGATTAATAATTATGAGAGGCCCTATCCGTGTCTCACGCGGCCCGGTTCGCTTTGGTAAGCCGCATAACCGAAGAATAGCAGGGCTTATAAATTTCCAGCAATACATATATTTAACCAGCATCATGGCACTGAGAAAACAGGCCACCGAGTTTCAAGCCGTAGCTAAGACAACGTGCTGCAATGAGAGAAGTGCGCTGTCCCTCAACGCCGTATCGGTGGGCTCGCTACAAAGCTCTCTGTTGCTGAAGGCAGCCTGGCTGCTCCCCTAAACAATAAATATTTTAGACAACAATGCGAGGGGGCAATACGAAAAATGAAACTTTGACCTGACATGAAGCACACAATATATGAGAGAACAAAAAACATAACGATGCTTCCATTCCACATGCGGTTCTCTAGTGTCCTACGCAATCTTTTACAATGGTAGCATTTAAGCAATATCTCTATACTACAATTCAAAAATCCGCTACAAAGCTCTCTGTTGCAACCATAAATATTTTAGACACACACAGACAGAGAGGCGTCTGGCTCTGAAGTATGCTGCTATGTAATGTACATATTGCGACTGGTAAGCGTGCGAGTGGCAGTAGCAGAGGCATCCGCAGTAAAACTTCAATCAGCACATACATGTATCTGTGCAACTGTTGTTGCTGGCTCATACTTTTCAAGTTCCATTGCAGTGATTTTTGCTCTTCGACATCCTCTGGATAAGCTCCGCTTTTGTTACTGGAACACAAGAAATGAGAGATAAAATAATGAAAGCGACAGCAAACACAGGGCAAGCTACGGAAACGAATCAGTTAGTGTGTCGCGTTCATTGCTTTCCAAAAATCATATAATGCGAAAAATGAGCTGATCTGAACACAGCCGATTTCTCCCTGCCTCATGCAATTACTTGAATTCATGAAAAATTCACGAAATATTATTTCGCTCAGAGTGACGCTCACGTCGAGACCTGCTACAACGCGACCACGCAGTTTTCCCTTCTTTGGGAAGCGTGCGCTGGGCTGCTGTGTGCTCGGATCGCAAGCACAGAGGAAGTGGTATCGTAAGCGTTCTGCAAGTGCTCGTAACAGTAAAAAAGCATGTGCATCGACTTTATGTAAAACGCCACCAAGCTTTGCTAAAAGCGTTAGGCTTGACTGTACACTCATCACACGTTTGGCACTTCTGAAATCTGACCACGAAGCGAAGTAACTGCAAAACTCACCTCCAAGCTCCATTACTTGAGCGGAATAGAATGCCTTCTCATCTTTTCCGCCGCGCCAGTAGGCGTCCTTTTTTCGCCAGGTCGCTAACGCCAGTCGGTGAGGCACCATGGAGAGGTGCAGCGCAAAGGAAGCAAGGACGACATAGAGACGTGTACGATAGCTTTTGCACCGTCGGTCGAAGTATTTCACGTATGCATAGCTCGCCGCAGCTGATGAACCCATAGTGGAAGTGTCACATGTGGCTGCAAAACACACAGTCCAATAACTGTAACAACCACGCACACCGACACGAGTGATCAACGTTGGACGCAAACGACCACAGACTTGGATTGGCTTGGCGACGCGCACCGCACAGGGCGCTGCATACTATGATGATGATACCTCTTCGTTACAAACCAGAATAATAAATACGTTTTATTCGTTCAATTTCGTCTGTTTATTTCCTGCGGCAGAACTTGCGTCTCCGACCGTGATCTCTATACCCTCCATGTCGCAGCCTCCTCGTGCAGCGCATCCGGCCATCCAGTTGACTGCTGATTGACCGCATGTAGTAGCAGACGACGCGGGGCTCTACGCACCATGAAATACTTATACTTGAAAAGTTACAAATACTACTTTGAAGGGGGAATAGTTATCAGGTCCGTGTCAAGCCCTGCCACAGAGCGTTGGTCCAACATAAGCAGAACCAACTATAGAACCAACTAGCCCGTCAATTCGGTCTTGCACCTGTGACTGCCCATGGAGTGTGAATAGGGCGGCTTAGTGTAACTCTATAGGCTCTATCATGTATGAGCTTTATGGTACCGCTTAACCTAAATGTCTGAAGTGTTCTGCGATTTTTGATCGCCACTGCATTACACAAAGTAGTCGCTATGTGACAAATCGCCTTCGGTTTCGGTTTCAAAGCTCGTACCTATAGTGGCTCGCGGTGCCTGATTGTGCTTTGCGCTTTTTACTTAGTGCTTTAAGCAGGAAGTTTTGTGTGGCTTACGACAAACAGGAAGCACTATAAAGTCTGGGCCTAGCCGTCAGACGACGCTAGAACATTTTCAGTTTCGGTTTCGATATATAAAAGCTCCTGTTGCCCGGTTATTGATCATAAATAACGCTGGGCCCTTCCCTGTTCTCTGCGCTGTAAACAGCAACTTCTGTGTTATCTACGATAAAATAAACACTTCTTTTAGAACTCTCCTAAATGCAGCAAGTGCTTGAAAAGTCTGTAATTGCTGCAAAAAAGTATTTTCTGGCACGGTGCGTAGTAGATATCATAATTATGTACTATATTGCCACTGACCTGAAATCAGCGACTTAGGACCAGCAGAGGGGGAAATATAGATTGCTGAATAGGTAAGTTGATGCACTGAAAGAATTTATGTTAAGAAATCAGAAGTGTGCAAGGTACGAGGAGGAAGAGGCTCTCAAAAATAAACTGCTAGTGTGCGCTAGAACACGGAACTGGGTAGCACAACCGCGCCCTCGATCGAGGTGCTTCGATCGAGGTGATCGAGGAGCTCTATAATTATAGTTTCGCAGTGTTCTCTGGCACACCGCTGTCGCGTCCGGGTCGTAATGGCAGCGGGTGAAGGTTTGGGCTATGCTCGAGACAATTAGTATAGCGCAGGGACTCCGGAACTCTTTTTTTTTTGTGGGGGGGCAGGACTTCGAACTTATTTTGTTATTTATTTATTTAATGCTCATTTACATAATAAATTGTATATATATATTTTTTTCAATGTTCAAAGCTTGATGCAAAGTATCACGTTGCGGTGACGACACTCCAGCTGTCAGGAAGACAACAAAAAGGCTTCCAAAATTAACTGTTTAAGGGGCTGACTCACGCCCACTAAGAACTGAATTACTCGGCGGCTGCAATAGGCTTAATTACGAGTGCTCGGCGGTCATCGACCTGAATGCCATGCAGTTCTTGGTCGTGCTGAATTTAAAGCTGGCAAGGAACCTTCGAGATAAAGAACCAAAAGCAGCAAGAATCTGGAAAAATGTGGAATCATTTGCACGTGGCCATGATCAACGGCATAAGTCTGGTCGCACCTCGTATTCCAAAACAAAATGATAAAGCCGCGTGCCGGAGGTTGTAAGTGCGAACGAACAAACGGTGCAAAGATTTATGGCAATATAAAATTAATTGAAATGAGGAGCTTATAGGTGGGAAGCTGCACGCACGAGGAGTGATCAATTCCATTAAAAAAGCCTGTGCATAGTTTGTTTAAATTCTGCTAATCATGATCATGTACACGGTCAGGTCGACATATAGTCGACCGAATTCTGTAGGGACATGACCGGTTTAGGTTACTCATATACCAAATGCTTTACAACTGGCTACTAAGCCAAGCAGCTCATGCAGTCCCACTGTGCTTTGAATTAAGAGTCCTAGAACTAATATGTGTTTCAATTTTCAGAAATCTGATACAAGTAGAAGCAAATGGAGATTGAGGGGGCACTTCCCCCCTGAAAAATGTGGGGGGAGGTGACCTTCCCCATTGCCACCCCCCTGTTCCGTGGTTCTTGAGTATATCCCACCTGAACTCGGGTAGGCGGCCCTATAGATACGTGATCGGCACACTGGAGTGGGTATATCTCGCATATTGTATATCTGATATTGGTCGCAAAGCCGATGTATATTGGTAAACAAGTTTAAAAAATCCGAGGTGTTCTGAGAGATGTTCGATCCAATGAAGCATTCGGTCGGGAAAGACCTTTGAAGGCAGTTCGCAGTGTATACCGGATTGTTTTTTCCGAATATATAGCTTTCGTCGAACTATAGGAACTTTTTGGAATTCTTTTATTGGCATATCTCAAATAAACCCTTCATTTCAGCAAGAAAGAAAAACACACAAGGGGAGCAACCCTATAGATACGTGATCGGCCCGCTGGAGTGGGTATATCTCGCATATTGTATATCTGACATTGGTCGCAAAGCCGATGTCTATTGGTAAACAAGTTTGAAACATCCGAGGTGTTCTGAGAGATGTTCGATCCGACGAAGCATTTGGTCAGGAAAGATGTTTGAAGGCAGTTTGCAGTTTATATCGGATTGTTTTTTTCCGCATATATAGCTTTCGTCGAACTATAGGAACTTTTTGTAATTCTTTTATTGACATATCTCAAATAAACCCTTCATTTCTGCAAGAAAAAAAACACACATGGGTAGGCGGCCCTACAGATACGTGATCGGCCCGCTGGAGTGGCTATATCTCGCATATTGTATATCTGATATTGGTCGCAAAGCCGATGTCTATTGGTAAACAAGTTTAATACGTCCAAGGTGTCCTGAGAGATGTTCGGTCGGACGAAGCATTCGGTCAGGCAAGATCTTTGAAGGCAGTTCGCAGTGTATACCGGATTGTTTTTTTCTGAATATATAGCTTTCGTCTAACTATAGGAACTTTTTGGAATTCCTTTATTGACATATCTCAAATAAACCCTTCATTTCTGCAAGAAAAAAAAACACACACGTGTAGGTGGCCCTAGTAATAGAATGGTTAACAGAATAACAGAATGGTTAGAAAGGGCCAATGCAACATATTTTTACTAAGAACAGAAATTATGTGGACATGTCCTTAGTGTCCCTTTGAGAAGCAGTATTTTCTTCTGGGTGTTGTGTAAATATAGTTGAATACAACTCAAGAATGAAGTGGCAAATGCTTCTCTATAAATCACTTCGCAAGTTGTTTGCATGGAAGGTACGACAACCTGAGCCAATCAGGATGGCGCACACTATATAATTGGGTTGCTGCATGCCTACCACACCCATTGCCTTGTGACAGGTAGCTCCATTTCTGTGAATGAAGGTGTACTAGTGTTTAGGCTGTTTATTTCTTCAGCAAGTGACACTTGATGTCTTTTTATTTTTATGTTTGTTTTCCGATGGGTAACATGTTCACACAGTGAAGAGGGCATATATGGCCCACTTTTCGTTTTGTCATTACCTGTCCATATTCAGTTCTTTAGTTGTCACGTCACAGTTGTTTGGATGGACATTTATTCACTCCATTGTGGTCTATGCCCAAGGAAGCTGAGTCAAATCCAGGCGAAAGCAGCCAAATGTTTATATAGGTGAAGTGGAAAATACGCCTCTTTGCTGTGCTTTGTCAGGGCATATGCAGTTGAAGTTAATCTGAAGCCCTCCACCATGGCGTTTACAATATCTCATTAGAGACATTGTCATTCTCATTTTTGCTAATCTCATTGTGGCAGTGCTCGATGTGCTCGTCTTGTATACGCAGACGTTTAATGAATCACATTGGCCTGTTAACGGGCTCACATCTCATCGTCATCATCAAAACTCGCATGCATTGCTGGTTGTGTCCTCCTCCGTGCTCATTACAATGCCTGGTCCTTTGAGAGGTATCTGCCACTTCATTTTTAAGTTGTATTTGAGTATAGTAAATATGGAGAAATGTAACTAATATTGTATGTCACTTGCTGCTGTGTTGTTCGTGTGGTCTGTGTACAAAACTCTTACTCTTGTTCCATGATATATTATTATATATGTAGTGTTTTTGTTTATTATGTAGGGTTGTTTCATTAAACAGATGGTATTGGTGGATTCTGTTTATACGAGGTGTGATCAGTGTATTTTTTACCTCCTGGTCTGTAACACATTTATTACCTCATGAAAGGGAAAGACGTTACAATGAAAAGAAAGTTTGATGTTCCCACTTTTCATGATATTTTCATTTTGCACATGGCACCACTGATATTGAAGTAGTCACAAGGAAAATGTTAGTATACATCTGTGTACGGTTATAACAGTTTTTCGAAACCAAATTTTGAATGGCAGAAGGTGTTCTCCCTATCATTATCCACCATCGAATGAGTCCAATTTATGATAATGGGTATGTTATGTTTCCAGTCTGAAGGTGGGTACAAACTGTACGTACATGCAAGATCCAGCTGTGTTGAGTGTGAAAGACGAGGAGTGCAGTGGATGCCTACTCTCTGCCTCTCGCATCTGAGCTCGTGGCACATGTGGATGAATTTATTTGTGATGATTGTCATATTAAGCAGACGGTTATTGCGGGCATTCTTGAACTTGAGGATGCAGAAGGACCGTGCACTTTTTCTTATAGTTTGTCCTAAAAAATCCATCATTAAATGTGACAATGCTTGACATGACAACAAGTTAGGTTGCAATACCGCCGTGTTGAATAAGCTGCAGTTTCGGGATGTTCTGCATCACCCACCAATAGCTCTGACCTAGTGCCTTGTAGCTACTGGCTATTCCGTAGCTGAAGAAACATTTGAAGACCTTTAGTGTCCAGTTGTAGCCATCAGCCTCATTCTTCTCTGAGGGCATGTAAACAACAATAGTGCATCGATGACGCAAGGGCATCAGTGTATGTGGGGGACGATATCAAAAAATGAATTACACCTCTGAAAAAAGACATCTGAAGCTTTGTTTATAATATCTTTCACTTTCAGTAATTACCATGTTATAGACAAGGAGGCAAAATATTCAACACACCTCTCAAGCTTCGGATATATGTATGGGAAATTTTTGCATCTGTATAGTCACTTCCTTATTATTGGAAGCTACTTGAGTCATTTATGCCATGAACCAATGTTTTGTGGCCTTATTATCTACTATGTTTTATATGGTGTCCTTGGCTTAATTTTACTTTTCCTGAGGGTGTTCTAAACTTTTTTTTCGAATGTGTGCGCTTCAGCTGAGATGTAGCTTTGAAACATGACAGTATTGGAATGCCATATGCTTGCCCATTCATGTGCTAAGCTGATACAGCGTAAAATGGTACTATACACGGGATTTAACATCCCACCACGTTAGAGGGATCTAATTTGATCACCTGTGTTTTTTAATTATGAGCTCAAGTGCACCGCGTGAAAGACAAGATGAAAAGTTATCCATTTAATTTCATACGAGCCTTATAAAAGACACACATATTGTTACGTGACGGATAACAGATTGCGATGGAATGATTTAATGGCGGTGGGCCTAGCGCGGGAGCTCCGTGCCGCGCCACTGCCCACTTTGTCGTCTTCGAGTCCGTGACACTACCCGGGGCTGCCGAGCGATCGTCCCGATCGCGCGAACTGAAAGACCGGCAGTGAAGACGAAACGCAGGGCGTGACGATGAGCGTGACAGGACGGATGAACACAGAAGAGAAGAAGATGTAGGGTTTGCCGTCACGATGAAAGAGATGAACAGATGATGATCAGATGAGCGCTGGTCCAGGAAGCTTCCGGGCCGTAGCTAGCTAGGTCACCTTGAGCCGACGGCCGAGGCCCATGATCACACCGAACGGCATGGGCAGTGGCTGTGTTCGAATATGTTGGCGGCTTCTAGGGTCAGCGGGGTCATAGGTTCGAGTAGAGGCGGCGTCATCAAGTTGTCGTGTCTTCTGGTCGGGGCCGGGGACGGGGCTGGGGTGAACGACATGGTCGGTTCTGGTCTGGCGGGCTGGGGCACAACCGGGCGGTGCGGGCAGGAACACACGACCGACGACCACGGCACACGCAGGACGCCGAAGCTCCAGAACCAGGATGGGGATGAACTCCGCACCTCACGCCAAATGTTACGTGACGGCAAGCAGGTGAAGACAGTACTACATAACAGATGGCGATGGAATGATTTAATGGCGGTGGGCCTAGCGCGAGCGCTCCGTGCCGCGCCACTGCCAACTTTGTCGTCTTCGAGTCCGTGACAGTATCAGCTGACTGAGAGATGCAGTTCAGCCATATGAGTGATACGAGAGCTGCATTATGGCTCAAATGAGTGATACGAAAGACACATCGCCCATTCGGGTGATACAAAATCCATATTTCGGCTCAAACAACTGAAACGATAGACACGTATCAGCACATAGAGGCAACCGAGGGACACATATGCCCATACGAGGCATACGAAGGACACATATCAGCCCATACGAGGGATACGAAGGACATATGGCCATACGAGGCATACGAAGGACACATATCAGCCCATACGAGGGATACGAAGGACACATATAAGCCCATACGAGGGATACTAGGGACACATATCAGCCCATACGAAACACATATTGGACACATATCAACGCGTTAGACCACATACTAGACAGATATCATCTCGTATGACCACATACTAGACACATATAAATTCATACGAGACACATACGCATCCATACGAGATTTTTCGATAGGGCACCCTTGTGTACCTGTACGAATTAGTTTCTACCGGAGTAATGCCGGGATCTTTAATCTTCACTGACATCGCACAGCACAGTGACTTATTTTTATTTTTGCCTCCATCGAAACGAGGCCGCCACAGGCGACCTTTGACCCACCGTGCTTTTGCTCGACAGCCAAGCGCCTTACCACTCTGCCACCTAACGAGCTAAGTAAAACAAAAATATGTGTTTTGAGGAAATCAAAACGCACAAATTCTACACGGAGTGGACACCGCAACCACTCGAACCGTCACGCTATTGCTAGGAAGCGCAAGACGTTACTTCTAAGCATCCGTGGCATCCGAGAGAAAGAAAAAATTGCATTTGAGGAAAGGGAATGCTCAGTAATTTTCTCACTTCTCGGTGGACACCTCAGCCGTGAAGCGACAGAATACATGGAGAGAACAAAAGAAAGAAGTAAAAACCTAGGCGGATTCCTCAGCTCCACCTTTACAGTGTGACGCGACATTGACATGTGTTCCTGACTCTTTACAAACATACTCATCAGATACAGTCGAAGGATGCGATTTAAAGGGAAAGACCCCAAAACTTACATATCAACTCCCACTTGTTCGTAAGCCATTCAAGCGTGCCTTGAGTGGCGAGTTTGGCTCCCAACCGAACGATCCGGGGATCGAACCCCACCTAAGTTTTTTAACATAATAAAGTCAACTCATTAACTTTAGGAAGGTAAATCATTTCAGACAAGCAGCTACCTTTAATTCTCATTACATTGCATGTTGTAATCACTTTCACTCCAGGCATGGTCAGGTTTCACATGAGCGTTGTGGGTTCTTTAGAATTCCTGCGCGAGGTCATATGACGTGATGACCCTGTCGAGCAACCACGATATTCACGTAACAACGCCACCAACGCCTGCTTCTCCGCGACACGAGTTCCTTAAGCTATCGCGTTAAAAAAGGCAGCAATGGAAGGCTCCGGTACATTTCGAACAGCTGGCGGCGTTCTTTCAGAAGCACGCCCGGTAAGGTTAGCGGCGGAGGGGATGAAACAAGGGGGTGGTAGTGTAAGGCAGAGCAAATTAGCGCTTTTGTCAAGAGCGGAAATGGCGCAGTAACGGCCTCACCTCTCGGTGTACATGTCAACCGCGTTTTAAATGAGGGGAGGAATGGAAGTGAAAGAAAAGAGAGAGGAGTGACGTTGTGACTGCCTGGAATATTTTCTACCACTCGGCACCTCGGCTTTTTGTCGCACCTTTGAATATCATGCCAGATTTCTCGGTCTGAGAGAGCGACGATTTTTAAATAGGAGTCGTTGTCCTCGCGGCCAATTTGCGCGTCTGGTGAGAGTTGCTGGTGCTTTTCCGCTTTGGCGCAATCGCTGTGAGGCTGTTTCGTCAGAACGCCGTCACCGGGGCGCCTTCGTGGGGAGCTTGTAAACTTGCTTTCGAAAGAGTAGTACCTTTGGAGGAAGAGTTCTTCGTCGTGCCATTTCGAGTCCGCTTCGGACAGGCATGTAAGAGTCGTTTTCCGGCCGGCCTGGTTTGTGTAGCCAGGTCGTAATTCTCGTGTATTATCTATCTCTTATTCAGATCACACAGTGTACGTCAACATCACGGTTATTCACATGTATTCACTGTATGTATATATATCCACCTAAATGCACTAGATATGCTTTTATTGTCAATCACTGTATTTGTATTCATTCCTATCAAGTATTCGCTGTATATAGTTTCATACTCATCACTGATGTAATAGGATGGAAAGTTGCGCTTGTTGGGTTACGTACATTTTTAAAGGAAAAAATACAGAGCAAACATAGACGACGGACGAAGAAGAGGTGCGCACCACAAGCGCTGTCATCACTGCTGTCTTGATTTTGCTCTCTGTATATAATTTTCATGACTAGCGACTAGCATGTAAGTAAGGACCCATTCTGTGTGGTGTGATGTTCTCAACTTCTTATGTCTGAAATGGACACTGTTCAGTTATCATTGTGCTGCACTTTCGTTGTTCTTGCGTCTCGTGATCGCTCGTGTCCGTTCTCAACGTGAATTAAACTTATTATAAATCGAGTATAACCGGCCATTGTAGGGTGACTCATACGCTCCGCTTTAAAGGCGTGATTTTATTGCGGCTTACAGTCCTGACTAGTTACAAACACACCCATTAGTATATAGCCGAAAGATGCCACTTCACGTGATAAACCACGTGGCTTACACATGAACTCCCTTGTTTCCAAGTCGGTCATGAGTACCTTATGAGTCCTAATCGAAAGCGGGTCTGGCTCCCAACTGAAAGATCTTGGGAATAAATTCAGCCTAAAGTTCTTAACATAAAAATTAAGTACAATTACATGTCATGTTTTAATCACGTTCCTTCCACGCATGACGTTACATTTCACGTCAGCGTTGAAGGCTGTTTCTAATTCCCGCGCGAGGTAATGTGGCTCTGTTGTCACGACCCTCTCCAACGATCATGACTTTCGCGTAATAACGCCACCGACGCCGGCTTTTCTGCGACACAAGCTTCTTAACACTGTCGCATTAAAATAGGCAGCCATGTAGCGCTCCGCGTTCTGGGCATACGGTCTCTCCATCTGTCCGGTGGACCCTCCACTGCGCGCTTAGAGAACTTCAAGAACTGGCAGGACTGGGAGATCCTGATGCACTGAAAATCCGTCCATACAGAACATCGCCATCGGCCGGGCTACCAGTGTTATGAACGTAAGGAACATAAACTCTTGAGTGCAGTAGGGTGGTGAGTGGAAAGACGGGTGTGCCTCCAATTCCTTTCCGATGTTAATTTTGCATTGTAAACATTTATTGCGTCGACAGCAGGTTGCAGGAGACACGTACTAGACGGCCGCTTGCCCATGGCTTGCGGTGACTTTACTGTCCCGCTCGATTGCCCGTACTTTAATCTTGGGGTCCCAGCTGACCAGCACAGCCTCCCATCGCCAGGGAGAAGGGAGCTGTATAAACTCCGCCAGAGGCACCTGATTCGCGCAGTTCCAAAGAATATGGTGTTATGCGGCTCTTTTCCCGCAATTATGGCAGTTTTGGTCGTACTGGTCAGGGTACATATGGGCAAGCACTGCCGGATTCAAGAGAGAAGGATTTTGCCGTCGGCGCCAGATAACTTCCTGCGCTTTTGTTAACGATTTGCGGGGAAGGGGATATGCGCGCCTCTCGAGCATAAAGTGATGGGTGATGTCATGAAATGAGATAAACCTGTCTCTCGTGAAATTCGGGTCGGAGGGCCCGCTCACTGCCCGGTCGACGAAACCTCGGGATTTAGCCTGAGCCGCCTCGTTCCCCGCATTAGACGACTGGGCTGGGAACCACATCAATTCAATTTCTCGAATCGGAAGGGGATTGTTTTGAAGGATGCGGAGTAAGGAAGATGTCATACGGCGCCTCGCAAAATTCCCAATGGCTGTTTGTAGTCGCTGAATATAATATCAGCATGCGTGTTCGCTATAGGTACAGCTATTGCCGCTTCCTCCACCGTCTCGGAAGAGGTGGTCTCTGTCGACGCGGCCGCCAACGGGGCGCCGTTTAAGTTCACCGCGACCAGTTCAAGCGCTTTTCTCGGTGTTTCTCGGCATTCCGCAATGTCCACGCACCCCACGGTGTCGTGTCGGCCGTACTTGGTGTGTAGGACGCGAGCCCTCGCTGTGCGTCGGGCTTAGAGGTGCACTGGATGCATGTTCTTCGGCAGGGGTTTCATCAAAAGAGCTTGCCTGATGTGCGTGGGTAACTGCGTTTTCGCGCGCCTCTGTGAGAGCTATTCGCTAGGATGGCCCTTCCCGCACTCGTACGAATGGGGCGTCCGAGCTGGGAAACGTGGTGCGCCTCGCACAGCTCCGAGAGTGTGTTGTGAACCGCAAGGGTCAGCAACTTTCCATGGACGTTCTGTAGGGGAGCCCAAGGGCCGCCTTGTAGGGCTGCCGTATTGTAGATTCGACCTTGTTGCTTTCCTTGAGATGCAGTTGCAGCTGAGGGAGGGAGTAGAGATCCTGCTCAGCACGAAAGCCTGCACAAGTCGACATAAATCTTTCTCTTTCATGCTTTATTTTTGCTGGAGATCCGTCTTATTAGCCGCACAGTCTGACCATGGACGTGAGCCTGTTGGTGTTTCTGTGTTTTGCGATTGTTCTGTATGTAGATGCCCCAGTATGCGTATAGTTTGGACCTCTTTGACCGGAAGTCCTTGCACATATACAATCAGAGTGGTCGCATAGTCCTGATTGCATTTCTACCGCGTGGCTTGGCCTTAAAACCAGCAGTTCCGATTTTGAGTGCAGGCATTCAAAGCCCGCTTCCGGCGCGTAAGTTTCAAAAATATCAACTGCCTGCTGCAGGATATCCTCTATTTGACCGTCATTCCAAGTGGTTACCCACAGGGTGATGTCATCCACGTATAAGGTATGCTGCAGCCCCGGCAAGGCAGCGAGTTTGTGGTTAGTGCAGTGAGTGCAAGGTTAAAAAGGAAAAGCGATAGCACCGACCCTTGTGGCGTGGATCTGTTACACACAGGAATGGGCTCTGATTTGAGGCCACCTAATGCAACTTCTGAGGTCTGCTCAGATAGGAATGATCGGACGCAACAGAATGTTCGTTTTCTCGGGTCTATTTTAGAGAGGTTTGTGAGGATGGTCTCATGCGAGACGTTTCCGAAAGCCCTGTTCAGGTTTATTCCGAGCCATGCCTTCGTCCCGGTTCCGCGTTGAGGGTTCACCATATCCTTCTTAATCTGAAGCGTCGCGTCCTGCGCGGACAAGCTAGCCCTACAGTCAATCATTGTGGGAAGAAGTAGGTCGCGGTCTGCCTCGTAACTTTGCAATCGGTTAAGGATGACATTCTCCATGAGTTTATCGATGCAAGGCTTGAGGGAGATGGGCCGCAGATTCTCGATCGAGAGTTTCTTTCCCGGTTTGAGGAAGAAGCTATGTCACCCGTGCATGCCTCCATTCCTGGGGGATCTCGCCTTCCCTACTCCAGTAGGTGTTCATTAGGCCTGTAACCGCCGCGAAACACTTGGGGTCTACGTTTCTGAGCGTCTTGACGACACTTTTCGTTCCCACCGCGGAGGCGGTACTGAGCTGATTGGATGGCTCTGGAATAAATTCCACCACCTGTGAGTTTTTAACCTGCACTGACATCCGTACAGTACACGGCCGCCTTTGCGTTTCGCCTCCATCGAAACGCGGCGGCAGCGTTTCTATGGCGGCGAAGCGCAACGGCGCTCGTGTGTTGTGCAATGTCAATGCATATTAAAGATCCCAGGTGGTCGAAATTATTCCGGAGACCTCCACTACGGCACCTCTTTCTTTCTCTATTCTTTCACTCTCTCTTTTTTGTCTCATCTCTTGAAAGAAGAAAGGTAGAGAGAGGTGCCGTAGTGGAGGGCTCCGGAATAATTTCGACCACCCGTTAAAGATCCCCAGGTGGTCGAAATTATTCCGGAGCCCTCCACTACGGCACCTCTCTCTACCTTTCTTCTTTCACTCCCTCCCTTATACCTTCCCTTACGGTGCGGTTCAGGTGTCCAACGATATACGAGACAGATACTGCGCCATTTCCTTTCCCCAAAAAAACAATTATTATTATCATCTCTTACGGTGCGGTTTAGGTGACCGCCGAGATGTGAGACAGATAGTGCGCAATTTCCTTCCCAAAAAACTACTTTTTCTAATATAGCCAAAGTTACGAGGAAGGGGAAGTGCGCCGCCGACCACTCATGCCTCGCGCTACCTTCGGCATCTTCGGGTGGATAGTGAGCTCACCTGTGATCACTAACCCGCCGTGGTGGCTCAGTGGTTAGGGTGCTCGACTACTGATCTGGAGTTCGCGGGTTCGAACCCGACCGCGCCGGCTGCGTTTTTATGGAGGAAAAACGCTAAGGCGCTCGTGTGCTGTGCGATGTCAGTGCACGTTAAAGATCCCCAGGTGGTCGAAATTATTCCGGAGCCCTCCACTACGGCACCTCTTCTTCCTTTCTTCTTTCAATCCCTCCTTTATCCCTTCCCTTACGGCGCGGTTCAGGTGTCCAACGATATATGAGACAGATACTGCGGCATTTCATTTCCCCAAAAACCAATTATTATTATTATTATTATTATTATTATTATTATTATTATTATTATTATTATTATTATTATTATTATTATTATTATTATTGTGATCACTAAATGGCACTATGTGAGACAGTTATTGAGCCTTTCCTCCTCCTATTCCTCTTACCTCTTTCCTAGAACAACCAATTGTTCATTTTTCCGGCACACCATACCTAGCGTCTCATGCAATTTAGCTCTGCCTTGCCTTGTCATTACGCCTTGTCACCCTCCTCAAACTACGGCTTCTTTCTTTTCTTACGAGCCCTCTTGACAAGAGCCCGGGCCGCCCCGGAGGCTACAGGGGTCCCGGAGTAAGAATCTTTCGTAATGATTGTGAGGGCCCGGCCGTTCAAGCCCGGTCCAAGCAACACCTCTTTTGTAAATAGTGGAAATAAATGTTTTGCACCACCACCATCTCCTTTTCCATCTACTTTGTCGGCAGCTGAAAACTGACTGACATTGCACAGCTAATTGGGCCAATGCGTTTTCGTTTATAGCGTTAAAATTGAACTAGAACTCTTTGGTTGGGCAATGAGGACAGTCTGATCCCTCGTTTCTGGGTCTTCCGCTGACTTTTCGATACACTGCTTGAAGACCTTCCTGCGGATACACTGTTGAGATTTTTCGCATTTTCAGTCGCCGACTTTTGAGCTAGGAACATGAACAAACACACCAATGTTCAGCTTGCTATTACGTACAATTTTTAAGGCGAATGTTTCATACCTACAGTCATGGGACGCCGGCTATTTTTATATCGGCAGTCAATTTTGTCAGCATGAAGTGTAAAGATCTAGTAACTGTCCCACTTCTTCGTGCACACATGAACCGACATGTGAGCGACGGGTGAAGGAGGGCGTGAAAGTAGGAAGCGAGAAAGCGGCGCCATAGTGATCGCGCAGAAAGATTGCACCAGCTTCGCATATGGCTGGAGCGCAGGACGCGACGAGACACTTCCGCCTGACTGCTAGCTAGGTTGGTTGGTTGTGAAACTTTATTTCCAGCGGATATAGAGGAGCGACACGAAGTCGCCCCCCGCTTAAACGGCGGCCGCTATCCCTTGGGCAGCGGCGGCGTCTTCAGCCAGCTGGAGGAGCTTGATCTGTATCCCCGGGTCGGGGCTGAGCAATAGAGCCTCCCAATGAGCAGAGTCGGTAATGAAGTGACTCGCGGGAAGGGACTGCGGGCAGTTCCAGATCATATGATTTAGATCGGCTTTCGCATCACAATTTTTGCATTTGTTTGAGTAGAGTCCTTCCGAATAGAAGCTACACAATTGGGGATTTGGATAGGTGTTAGTTTGAAGTTGACGCCAGGCTTTGGCCTCTTGCTTGGAGAGCGTTTTATCTGCTGGGGGGAATCTGAGTCTTGCAAGCCTGTAGTCCTGCAGGATTTCTCTGTAAGAAAACAACCTGTCCTTGCCAGAGTATAGGGCGGGTGGGCTGCACGACCCAGCTCGGCGGGACAGTTCTCGAGCTAGGTTATGAGCCGCCTCATTACCAGCAAGGGAAGCATGAGCAGGCGTCCAGATTAGGCGAATGCGCCGCGTGGGCTGATACTTTAGCAGAATCCGTGCTGCTTGTGGGGAGATTATTTCAAACGTGTAGTTACGTATAGCCAATTTTGAGTCGCTGACAATGGTTTCTGCCGAGGATCCCACAATGGCTAGAGCGATGGCTGTTTCTTCTCCAACATGTGTGTGCTGAGTGCGTATAGTGCCCCCAGTTTTGAGTGTACCACGTTCCGTGGTGACCACAGCTACCATCTTGTCAGCCGAAGAATCTGCCGCATCTACATATACCACAGAGGTATCATTAATAAAGCGTTTGCCTAATGATTTGGCACTCTCTGCACGACGTTCAGCGTGGAAATCTGGGTGCATGTTCCGAGGTAGTGGAGGAATGACCAGAAGCTGGCGATATGTTTGGGAAGGTCAGTTGTGGGTCCGCCTTGTCGTTCGTATGTTATGCCTAGTGTGGACAGAATGTGTCTGCCAGTTGGTGTGGCCGATAGTCGTTCGTACTGCGAGACGGTTACCGCTTCAATAATCTCGCTTAGGGTGTTATGAAGACCGAGACCTAACACTTTCTCAGTCGCTGTGTGCATGGGTAGCCCAACTGCCTGTTTGACGCATTTTCTGATTATGGCCTCCACGTTTTCTTTTTCAGCTGACTTGAGATGTAGGTAAGGGCATACGTAAGCTATGCGGTTTATCACAAAGGCTTGTACTAAACGGAGAGTATTGCTTTCCTTCAAGCCCGAGTGGCGGTTACTAATGCGGCGAATGAGTCGCATAATTTGCTGCGAGGTTCCCTGAAGCTTCCGAATTACGTCACCATTGAAGCCGTGTTCTTGTAGAATTAGGCCCAAGATTTTAATTTTGGGCACTCGAGGAATGGGGACTCCGCGAATACTGAGTTCGATGGCCGGTGGGGTTTGCGCAAGGGATCTGATGTTGCGGAATATGAGAAATTCAGATTTGGCTGGAGAGCACCGCAGCCCCCTAGGGTCTACATAGTTCCCCACGATATCTATTGCATGCTGCAGTCTCTCCTCGATTTCGGCATCATTGCCCTCGGCGGTCCACAAGGTGATATCGTCAGCATAGAGGCTGTGGTGGAGTTGCGGAACCTGCGCTAATTGGTGTGGAAGTTTCAACATTGCAACGTTGAAGAGAAATGGTGATAAGACCGATCCCTGCGGGGTGCCCTTGTTGCCGAGGGGGAAGTCATGCGAGTGGAGACCTCCTACTTGAAAATGCGCCTTTCTACCTGAGAGAAAGTCGCGGATATAGTTGAAAGTGCGGGCTCCCACCCCGAGTTCATGCAGGTTCTCCAAGATCGCATCATGTCTGACATTGTCAAAGACCTTTTCCAGGTCAAGTCCAAGAATTATTCTGGTGTCCCGCGTTTTTGCCTCAATAATCTGATGTTTGAGTTGAAGCATTTCATCCTGCGTAGAAAGTTTTGGTCGAAATCGAATCATGGTTGGAGGGTACAGCTCGTTCTCCTCCATAAACCGGTTGAGGCGGGTATGAACTACGTGCTCCATGAGCTTACCTACACAAGACGTGAGCGAAATCGGCCTGAGGTTCTCAAGGCTGAGTGCCTTCCCTGGCTTTGGGATGAGAATGATCTCTGCCGTTTTCCATATTTGTGGGATGGAGCCCTCCGACCAGCATTTCTGCATATACTCAGTTAGTAATTGTAGGGACACTTCATCCAGGTTGCGGAAGATCTTGTTCGATACTGCATCTGGGCCAGTGGCGGATTTGCAGTTTAGCCTGGCAATCTCTGCCCTAACCTCATCCACAGTAATGGGGGAGTCGAGCTGCGTGTTTTCCGGACCAGCATAATCTGGGAAGGCTTGGATAGGAGCATTGCCAATATATCTATCTTTAAGTTCAAGGAAAAGGTCCTCTGGTGGGCCTGCATACTCATGCACAAGCTTCTGCAGGTTCTGCCTCTGGGTGGTTCTGCTACCTGTAGGGTCAAGTAGATGACGGAGCAAGTGCCAAGTCCTAGAGACTCCCATATTGCGATCCATTTGGTTGCATATGTCATCCCAGTTTTGTTGAGTAAGTTTAGCTGCATGATCCTCGATCTCCTTGTTTAGCCTAGCTATTCTTCTGCGCAGATTGCGGTTCCACCGCTGTCGTTTGAGTCGGTTCTCGAGTCCTCTCTTTGCCTCCCATAGGTGAAGAAGCCGGCTGTCCGCAATCTCCAGGTGGTCAGCCTGGTCTAACGTATGGGTTACTGCTTTGGCATCTTGACAAAGATCCTGTGCCCAGATCTCTATGTCTAGTATTTCGGGGGTATCAGCTTCTCGGGCGGCTCTTTTAGCGCGGAACGTGTCCCAATCGACAAGGGTGGGGGCTCGAGCGCTACGACGTTTGGGGCCAGTTGAGGTCACTATTTCCAATATGTAGTGATCGCTGCCGAAGTTTTGCTGAGTGTTTATCCATGTTGGAGTGCCCGAAGTTTTAGCAAAAGTCAGATCGGGAGACGTATCCCTGGAAACACTGTTACCGCAGCGGGTGGGGACTAGTGGATCTGTAAGAAGAGTCAACCCACACTGTTGTGCGGTGAGCCACAGTTTTCTACCTTTAATGTCCTCCTGTGCGTAACCCCAAGCCGAGTGTTGGGCATTAAAGTCTCCCGTGAAAATGACGGGGTGATTGCCTGCGAGCTTCAGGGTCGCCTGAAAAAGCGGGGCGAAGCTTGCTTTCCGTAACTTTGGGCTGCTATAGACATTCAGCACAAACAGACTGTGGTCGGGTTTCCGAGGCGGAATTAATTCGACTAGCACGTGTGTGACATTTGTGACTGGGGTATCGTGCTGTACTACCGTAATATTTCGTTTGACAAGAGTCGTGACTCCAAGCGTTCCACCCCCCGATGAAAAGGATTGATACCCAGCTAGCTTGCTATTAGTTTGTGTCTCTTGTAGTGCGATTAAGTCCGGTCCGTCCCTATTGTTGAGAAATTGTTGGAGTACAGCTCGTTTGCGGCTAAATCCTCGGCAGTTCCACTGCCAGATAGTGTAATTGGGTTGTGGCGCCATGTTGTTGCTAGTCGGATACCGCTTCAGAAGAAGCGGGTTTGCGAATTTTGTGAGGAAGGAGCCTGCTCTCTGCTTCCTGCTTCCAGCTGCCTAAGTTAATTAATTCCTGCCGGTGTCTGCATAATTCTTCCATGATGGAAGTCATTGTAATCTGCACTTGAATGAGGGTGCTGTTAGTCTGCGTTTGCGCTTCTTCAATTTTGTGAATGGTGTCGGCTAGTGTTTGGCCTTCGGACAGGGAATCGCCTGCTTTTTGCTTAGGCGGGGGTGCCCGCGTTGATTCAGCATGCATGTGCGCTCCGGCGGAGGTTGAGGGGGTAGGGTTATTGGCGCCATCGGTCGTAGGCGGTGACCCAGCCTGCATTTGTTGCTGTTTTAGAGCGGCATTTTCTTTCTTTAGGTCCTCGACCTCACGAAGTAATTTCCCTACCAGCACTTTCAGGTCTGCTAGCTCAGAGGGGTTGGAGTTAGATTTCTGGGAGGCTTTATCTGCCCAGCCTACCTTTTGCGTGCCGACGGCGTCCTGGTTCAAACCTGGGTTCCGTGGCTGGTGTGAAGGAGTCCTGGATTTGGAGGCCGACCGGCCTCTCGGTTCCAGTCGTGGAAAGGAGCTGGATCGATTTGTTCGTCCCCTGCTTTTGGAGCGGCTGCGTCGCTCTTTAGACTGCGGCGACTCTTGGCTATGCTGGGTCAGATGTTGGCGTTCCTGTTCCCAGCGGCGTTTGCTGACAATGTATGGAGTGCGGTAGATTTCGCGGCATTTGTTGCTGCCCAGTTCATGGCCCTTACCGCACAAGGCACACTCAGGCTCGCAGCTATGTGTCTCAGGAGGATTGGCCACGCCGCATCCGCGGCAGCGAGCGTTTTTCGGGTCCGGGCAAACGTCTCTGCGATTTCCGAGTTGTCCGCACAAAGAACACACTTCGTATTTTTTTTTTGTAGAGGCAGCAGCGAATCATGCCACCACCGAAGCTGATCCAACGGGGATCTCGCTCACCGTTGAAGAGAATGAGGACCGTCTGCGACTGCGCACCCATGCGCCGGACTCCATATATTGGAGGATTCCTTGGATGCTGAAGGTTCGCAAGGATGTCAGCGTCCGATAGATGTTTCGGAACGCCTTGGATCACTCCTTTACCACTGCCATCCGGCGTGGCGACATACGAGGTGATGGCGATCTTGTTCTCGCCGTAGATGAGCTCCTTGATGTTTAAGTAGCGTTCCACTCGTACCGCGGAATGGGTGGCCACCAGTATGGTGTGTTGCTTGAAGTTAAGTAGCATGCAGTCTTCAGATGATTCTGCCAAGTTGAGGCCCGCGGCGTCCCGGATGAGTTGAAAGATGCCGAGTTGGCCACAGCTCTCGAGTATACGGAGGCCGCCCAATGGCCGGAATATCACCTTGGTTAGGCCCTTGGGTAGGCGAGGTGGGTTCGACGCCTCCGATTGTCGAGCAAGTCGTCGGCCAAGCTTTTTCGCAGAGGAGTCGGCAGAATGCCGCATGCTGCCCTGTCCCTGGGCGCGATCGGTTCCATTGTGTGCCGCGGGGTTATTCCTTTGGGGTTCGTGACCGGAGCGTTTCGATTCACCGACGGTGAACCAACCATATTGGTGCGAAAATTCTTCGGGGCTAATGTCAGTCCCCTCCACGGTGACTTCCATGTCCAATGTTGGAGAAAGATCCCACTCAGATAATGCGGCACAGCCCCGTCAGAGCGGGGTCGCTACGCCTGGCGTGGGCCTAGCGGGCCGTGCGTACCGGCGAGAGCCAAAACGCAGAAAAGTCCGCAGAAACAGGCAAAAAGGGACTTGCCGATGCGTCCGACGGCGTTATCCGAGCTTCGAAGACGAAATCCAGGCAAGAGCGGTGTTGACCGTCGCTGAATTCAGCGGTGGGCATGGGTGAAGCGAGGAGCGTTCGCGCGAGCGTCCGATCCACGCCACGTCCGAGCCGGTTCTCCTGCTAGCTAGGGTCTTTCGGCATAATGGTCTGCTGTAGGCGACAGGACGCAGCATGCGTTGAGCAAGGATGCTCGTGTCTCGAGCTATGCTATGACTGGCGCCTTTGCTCCACCCATCAGGAGCCGCCTGAAACATGCTTCTTTCAGTACTCAGGGTATGTCTTAAGGCGCTGCTGTCTGCTAGAAAACTTCACTGTATGATCCGACAACCTCGTTCAGAAGCTTCGGCGTTGTACGTTGCGCGGGAGCGATCGCCGTTGCCTGCGCATGACTGGTCGTTCGGGGAGCAGTAAAGGCACACCCAAAACAAGGATTGAGGGGTGGAGAGTAATAGTAAGCGACAATTGGTTCATTCTGACCTGTCACGTGAAGCGCGCTGTCAAGAATGAGATGAAGGTGTCAGGGAAAGTAGAAAGTGTGGAAGTACCACCGTAGTGGAGTTCTAGGGATTAAAGACTACCGGAGTAATTTCGGAATCTTTAATCGCCACTGACATCGCACTGCACGGGCAAATTTTTTCATTCCGCCTCCTTCGAAACTGGGTCGCTGTGGACGATGTTTGATCCGGCATCCTTTTTCTCGACAGCCGAGCGCCTAACCACTCAGCCAGTTAACGGGCCAGGAGAACAAAAATAAAAGTGCTCTTGAGGAAATCAAAGATGCACCAGTTACACATTTAATGGACACCTTAACCACGCCGTGGGGGAAGGGGTGAAGGATGGATCAAAAATGGGGGAAGAAAGGAAGAACCGCAGCGTTGAAGACGTCCGGATTAATTGCGACCACTTGAGGATCTTTAATCTTCCCTTACCGCACACACCTCACGGACGCCTTTTGCTGTATGCCTCCATCGAAGCACGCCCGCCACTGCCCAGACTCCATCCGGCGCGCATTTTGCTTCGCAGCCCAACAGCTAACTTCTAAGCCACAGCGGTGAGTGAGAGAAAAAAACAAAATTCCTTTTGTGGAAAGGAAAGGCTCAGTAACTGTCTCACTTCTCTATGGACCCGTCAACCATGACGTGAGGAAAGAGATGGAGCATGAATCGGAAAAAAATGAAAGATAATTGGTTTCTGAGGAAAGGAATTGCGCAGTAACTATCTCACATATCTCGGTGGTCGCAAAAACCAGAAAAGATTAGAAGAGACCCACCGCGGTGGCACGATAGTCAGAGCGCTCGGCTAATAATAATAATCGGTTTTGCGGGAAAGAAACTGGCGCAGTATCTCTTTCATATATCGTTGGACACCTTGCCGCGCCGTAAGAGAAAGAATAAAGGAAGAAAAAAGGTGCCGTAGTCGAGGGCTCTGGAATAATTTTGACCACCTGCGGATCTTTAACGTGCACTGATATCGCACAGCACATGGCGCCTTAGCGCTTTGCCTTCATAAAAACGCAGCCGCCACGGTCTGATTCGAACCCGGGAACTCCGGATCAGTAGCGAGCGCCCTAACAACTGAGCCACCACGGCGGATACTGATCCGAGTTTCCTGGGATCGAACCCGACGGCGGCGGGCGCGTTTCGATAGAGGCGAAAATGCTAAGGCGCCCATCTGGTGCGCGATGTCAGTGCACGTTAATGATCCCTACGTGGTCGAAATTATTGCGGAGCCCTCCTCAATGGCACCTCTTCCTTTGTTATTTTACTCCCTCCTTCATCCCTTTCCTTACGGCGCGGTTCAGGTGTTGTCCGCCGATATGCGAGACAGATACTGCGTCATTTCCTTTCCCTAAAAACCAATTTTCAATTTTTTACTCTCCAGCTCCACATTAAATGTATGACGCGACTGTGACCTGTGGTCATTACAAAAATACTCATTAGCATACAGTCAAAAGATGCCTCTTAGGGCGAAAGACCGCACTACTTAATTCTCAACTCCTATTTGTTTCCAAGCTGTTCAAGCGTTCCTTGTGTGTCCTAGTCGGTAGCAAGTTTGGCTCCCAACGTAAGGACCGGGAAATCAGACCCCGCCAAAGATTTTTAACGTATTAATTAAGTCAAAACAAAATATTTATAAGGTTGAATAATTTGAGACATGCAGCCACCTTTAATTCTCTTTACATTTCATGTTCTATTGACTTTCATTCCACGCATAATGTCATATTTCACGTGAACGCCCAGACAACACCAAACATCCTGAGGACGTCCTCAAATGGTCCAAATGTCCTCGGGGCCTCTAAAACATCCTCAATATGTCCTCATAATGTCCCAGGTTGGATTGTCCTCAGAACGTTCGCAGAATGATGTTCTCAGGTCATACCAGCGGCTTCGTGGTCCTCAAAATGTCATTTTGAGGACATATGTTTGTGAACACGCATGCATGAAAATTATCAGAAAAATAATGCTTGTATATATATATATATATATGTGTGTGTGTGTGTGTGTGTGTGAAATTTGATTTCTAAGCATTTACTTCCATTAAGTTTTATTTGTGATGCATTACTGCGACGGCGCTCTGAAGTTTTATCCCATTGACAGTATGCATGCAGTTTTTTTCAACGACAGCGCGCTTAGACCGCAAATTGCTGCACGCGGAAACGAGAGAAACCACCGCTTTAGGTGACTACCGCGCATGCACGCTGGTTCTAACTGCAGCCCAGAGAACGCTTGCTGCGTGCCAACGACAGAGAAAAAAGTTTGAAGTGCGGTTCCGGTAAGGCTCGTGCAACGCAGTATTCAGCCACCCGCATCGCTGCTGGTTCATGTCCTGAGAAAATCGATGAGTTCTGGTCTACCGTAGTTGTGATTGCCGTTTTTTTCATGTGACGACGCTATCGCGCACAATTAAAGCTTCTGCAAATTGTTTTCCTTCATGCAAGGCTACGTGTTGTACGCAATGCCGCTAGCTTTTCCTTTGGCGAAGGAGCACGATTTTATCCCGATCACGGAAAGCGGGCTTGAATCCGGGGGACCGTCTGTGTGTTGCTGGGTAGGCAAATTACAGTGTTTTTTATTTCAGTAAAAAATGTTCTTTTTCACAAAGTCAATCGTTCCGCAATATTTATTGCCTCTTAACATCGCATCGCACGATCAACATCATCATTACCGTGTGTTGCCGCTTCTCGTTTAAGCCAAGCCAAGCCTGCATCCGCAACGTCGTGATCGATCACCGTGACGGCGAAGCGCGCACGCTACTCGCACGTGCGTGTTATTCCGCGATGGATGCCTCTCAGAAAAGTGAGTGACGCCTTTTAGATTTGCACGATGTCAACGGAAAGTCGTGCGCGAAAGTTTCGCCGCACTAGGAAAAGACGGGTTGACGTTAGCCTGCAGCTCCCCGCGTGTGCCGAAGCTGGTGCTGATCCATTGTCAGAACAGTGCAGCCAGCTTCAGCGTGATGTGAGTGTGACCGAACGTTTTGTGCCCGATACTGAGGATGTGCCGACCCCAGACCCCACAAGTCAAGATGCTGAAGCTGGAACCTCATCACTTTTTGTAGATTTAAGCTCCGATCAGGACCTTTGTCCTCAGGTTGACGGCAGGTTTGATTACGAAGCCGATCATGAACGCGCTGACGAGGACGTAGCGACTTTCCGCCACCAGCTTCAAACTTGGGCAGTGGAGTCTGGGTCGTCGCATGCTGCTGTCACGTCACTTTTGAAAGTGCTCCGCAGCCACAAGTGTTTTTCTTCTCTCCCATCATCGGCGAGAGCGCTGCAACAGACACCGAAAAAATCGAATGAACTTTCCGAAATTTCGGAAGGCCAGTACCGCCACTTCGGTGTAGAAGCAGGAATACGGAAAATCCTGGGACAGTGTCGAGACCTGCCGCCGGAACTGAATCTGACTTTTCATATTGATGGCCTACCATTATCGAAAAGTTCTAGAGGCCAGTTTTGGACAACTCTCGGCCGCATAAGCGACCTCAAGCATGCGGCACCATTTGTGACGAGTGTTTTCTTCGGTGACAGCAAGCCGAGAGATGCAAATGAGTTCCTATACAGCTTTGTTGAAGAGCTAAATGTTCTTTTATCGACAGGAATTGCTGTTGAAGCTTTCACAATACCTGTAAAGCTAAAAGCCATTGTGTGTGATGCGCCTGCAAAGGCATTTGTTTTGTGAGTCAAAAACCACACGGGCTATTACAGCTGCACGAAGTGCACTGTTAAGGGTGCGTACATTGAAGGAAGAGTCTGTTTTCCAAACATTAGCAGTGAGCTGACAACTGACTGCAGTTTTAGACAGAGGTCGCAGGAGCAGTATCATACTGGAAGCAGTATTGTAGAGCAGCTGCCAATAGACATTGTGAGGGATGTCCCGCTAGATTATATGCACCTCGTTTGCCTAGGCGTGGTGCACAAATTGCTTGTATTGTGGTTCCGTGGCCCGAAAGCTATAAGGCTTGGCAGCAAAGTCCGCATTGAACTGTCAGTGAGAAATGTCAAGGCCGCACCGTTTGTTCCTTGTGAACTTAACCGAAAGCCTCGTAGCCTCACAGATCTGGATCGCTGGAAGGCCACAGAGTTTCGTTTCTTTTTGCTGTATGGGGGACCCGTGCTCCTGTCATCGCTTCTTCCATCACAGATGTATGAGAATTTTCTAGCTTTGCATGTTGCTATTACCATTCTTTCAATGCCTAATGGCACAAAAAGTGAAGTGCAGTATGCAGGGCAGCTTCTGAACCATTTTGTTAAAGGCTTTACGAAGATATATGGCAAGGAGCATGCTTCGCACAATGTGCATGGACTATGCCATCTGGCATCCGATGTTGAGCACCTGGGGCCATTGGATTCATGGAGTGCGTTCCCATTTGAGAACCACGTTTGCTCTGAAAAGACTGCTCCGAAAACCAGAGCGACCACTTGAGCAGCTCTCTAACAGACTATCACAGCAAGGAGCTGTACTGAAGGAGGCTCAGCAGATGCCAAACTTCCCACTGCTCACTGGACAACATGAGTCTGGGCCCCTTATTGCTCCATGTCAAGGGCCTCAGTTGAAAAAAGTGAAGCTGCCAGGCAGTGTAGTCCTTGCCCCTGGCAAGAGGACAGCTGCTGCATTCTGCAAGATGGATCTATAATTGTCATCGAGAACTTTGCACATCTGCCAACTGGAGCGCCTTGCGTTGTAGGAAGAAAGTTCATTCAGCTCGAGGACCTGTACTCCTCTCCATGCCGATCATCAATGCTTGGCATATATAGAGCATCACAACTGTCTAGTCTGCGCGCCTGGCCACTAGAGAATGTTTCACGCAAAGCTTTGAAACTCTTTTTATTCAGAAATATCAGCATAACTGACTGTATAAACCATGAGTTTATGCCACAGTGGCAGAAGCTGAAGGCTTTTTCTATGGCGGGTGGCATGTTATCTTTTTCCAACTCCAAATGGATGCTTTCAAGCAGTATCTCTCATCATTGCATTTCAACTTGGCCAGTATTATTTATGTGTGCTACAGAATTATCGGCGGGATTTTATTAAATTTTACTGAGGGTTTTCTCAGTTTTCTGGTTCATGTCAGTGGGGCATTTGTACACAAAAGACGAGAAATTCTCTATTTACTTTAGCAAATGTGTGAAACAGAAATGTAATGCTTGCTGAGGGGCTAGTTGGTGCATATTTTCGTAAAAGGACCTAGTGCCAAAACAGACAGCATGCAGTAAGAGAGAAGGAACAAGCGCTTGTCTTGTAATGTTTGCTGCCTGTTTTGGTGCGGAGTCCTTTTATGAAAACATAAATGTAAAGAGGAAGGGAGTGAATAGCTTAACGAAATGATCGACTGACCAGTTCACCTATGGCTGTTTTTTTCCTTTCCTGCGCCTGCGCATTTGTCATTTTTTCCAAGTATTTATTTCGCTCTCGCACTAAATACACTCAGTTGTTAGTCAGCGCTCGAGTTTGTCTTTCTTGTCCTGTGTGTTTTCTTTTGCACTGTTTTCCCTCTGAATATCTCACCAGCTTGCCCAACAACACACCTTGATATGGCTTGATGTTTGTGTGCATTTTCTTCCCAAATATACACTTATGTGCAAGTATTTATTATTGGATGAATTATTTCCTTTTTGGATCCACAACATGCAAAATAATAACATGATTTGCCTGTGCTCCGGTGTTCTACTATGTTTGTTTTGGTTTTGTAAATGTGTGTCCTCATAAATGCATATTCCATCTCTGATTTTCCAACTCTATTTCTGTAGGCACCACAGAAGACAGTCGCAGCTCAGAAGAGCAGTAAAGGAGCCCGTGAAGCACACCGGGATAACACCAAATGGCAGCAAGCAGCTGAGGAATTTAATGAATAAATTATTTGCACAAATTTTTCGCGTTTTTTTATGCAGCTTGACCAGTTATAACCTCCTCAGAATGTACTCAAAACATCAGAAATTGTCCTTTTGAGGCTATTCTGAGGATGTCCTGAGGCCGGACATGAGGACCTTTCTAGTACATTTTGAGGACCATTTGAGGATGTCCTGAGGATAAAGAATGTCGTCAAAAAAACATCCTCAGTATGTCCTCAGGATATTTCAGTGTTGTCTGGGCGTTCTGGGATGTTTGGAGTTCCCGCGGGAGGTCATGTTGCTGCGACGTCATCACCTTGTCAAGCAGTCACGATATTCGCTTAACAACGCCACCGGCGCAGGCTTTTCTCCGGTGGTGGCGGTCAAATTATTTTAACTAAATTGTTTAGGAGGTTGTAGCAGCGGTTGGAGCTCTCAGTTTGCAGCCCGATTGGTGTTGGCTGCTCTCCGGGCTCTTTCGATTAGTTATTTTTAACTCGTTTCGTCCAAGGTAGTCACAGCTGCCTCCCACCCCTCCTGCGTTGGCTGGTTAATGACAGTGACCGCCTGATTTTGTTGGCAGGCTCATACCATACGGTACAGGCGTACCTTCTCCCCGCAGGACTTGCATTTAGAGTCAAATGACTTCAGTTCTCTTGCGTGGAGGCTTCGTGAGTTGTTGTATGTCTTGGCCTGTATCTTTCGGAAGCATATGGGTAGTTCCTCCCCTTTGTCTGGTGTCTTCGCTAGCGGTGGGTAGACCCGACAGGATAATCTTACGTGCTGAATGAACTATGTCAGTGTCAGTTAGTAATGGCGTGGGAGGTTTCATGACATCCGTACTGGGTGCCCGGGGGAGAAATGCTCGGGCCCACTCGTTCCCAGGGATGCCTTAGTGCCTTGGTACCCATATTAAGTGTTTGTGGGTGGGTTGGTAGCCCGGTAGCCCCGGTGCAACTATCTTGCAGGATTTTAGCTTCTAGCGTTGCGATCCTGCCCCTGAAGTATTTGCGATACGGTGTCTGTGCAACTGTAAGAATATATTCCGAGGTAGTGTGTTTTGCAGCAGGAGCAATTGCCACTTCTTCCGCAGCCTGTATGTCCTGTGTAGCATGTACTAGCCTATTGTTTTCCTTTGGTGCACTACCACGATGGTCGTGATTCCCTCCTCCAGACCCGCATCATCGACATAGAACACTCTCTCGCTAGCGCCGTAGTGCCTTTTCACAGCTTCGGCTCGTACTTGTCGTCTTAACTGGTGAAAATTGGGGTGTATATTCCTTGGTAGTTGAGCTGCTTTGAATTTTCTGCTACACGACGCTGGGATGTCGTCTTTGGCGGTTGCGACATGAGCTCCTTAAAGCTATCGCGTAAAAAAGAGCTTCAATGGTAGGCTCCGGTAAATATGGGACACCTGGCGTTCTTTCAACTGTACGCCCAGTAAGGTAAATGGCAGAGGGGGTGAGATAAGTGGGCGGTAAGGTAAGGCAGAGCAAATTAGCGCTTTTAAAGGAAAGGAAATCGCGCTACAACTACCCAACTTCTCGGTGGTCATCCCAGTCGCGTCGTAAGGGAGGCGAGGAATTGAAGGGAAAGAAGAGAGAAAGGAGTGGCGTGAGGTTAGGCTCTGGAATAATTTCTACCCGTCGCCCACTGGACTTTTTGTCGCACCTTTTAATACTTAATGATAAAAAGTTGCAGCTATAGGTTTTTTTTTTCAATTGGACGTTTTGTTTATGAAGTTAGAGAAATTAAAAAGATTCGACACTGTTTCTCGTCTTGATCTGTATGAAAGTTCAGGTCGCCAGTTTCTGCACACGCCGGTTTGTACATACTCACCACTCATCGCAGCCACAATGGCTTTCGGCGTATATCTACGCTGCGTAATTAGCTACGATGAAAGGCGCATTTTGCGTCCGTCCCGTTCCGCCAAATTGGCTGCCTCTGGCACTTTTTTATGCCGCTGCAAGTGTAGCTAACCCTACTGGGACTAAACGAAAACAGGCACCACAAAACCAAGTAGGCCTGATTCTCGCAGTGATTGCCTGGTCCGTGTTTTAAAATCGCGATCACCCGATTACGCTTCCACTTGCTTGCCTAGCCGTCTCATGATTCGCGCGAAGCCCGTTGATTTTCCTGGCGCTATTACTTATCACTCAGCGCGGCCCTGGCGGCGTGATCGGAGCGCAAGCACTGAGAGGAAATGAGGCCGAGAACCCACAAGCAGACACACCGCTTTACTAAGGCCGAGCATGAGCACGGGAACCGTAACTCAAATCCAGAGCCTAACGTTAGACGGCACTGACTTGCTCCGCAGAGCACTGTCGGCGTACTCTATAAGCAGGGCTGCTCAGCACACTATCTGTCCAGACGAAACTCGTCAAGGGCAACAGCGGAAGCGCTGTGGAGTGCCATTCGTGATGAGTGGGAAGTGCTTCAAGCTCACCGCACGCACATCATCTCTCTTTACAATTCTAGGCCATGAAGGTTGTGGGAGACCATTCTCCCTAAATTTACAGAACGCAGAGGACGCCTTCCCTCAATGGTATTTTTTTGGTGCTTCTGAATCCTCTATCAATTTTTATTCTTTCATGTTCAACCGATAACTTCGCTGATATCTGCTCGCATTATTTTTCCTCAATTAACGGCTTATTTTATTTTATGTGGAAAGTGGCCTGCTTACCTCGTCTCCTGTAATGGAAACCAAGTAAACCATTTATCAGAGGAATACCTTTTAGTTTTCAGTGTACTCGTTCGTATTGCAACATCACACAGTATGTCTAAACCAAAAAGCAAATGCTGAGAAGAGAAGAAACCCTATATGGGGCGCCGGTTTCTCGCCGAGACACGTATTTGTTATCTGATCGGGCTAAAGCGAGCAGCACATGCGTCACCCTTGTCGTGTCCCAGCTAAACTGCACACGTGGCGTAGTGAATAAAGAAAGCGACCCCTACCCCCAAGAGCTGCATGTATTCAGCTCGTCCGCTGCTAGAGAGGAAAAAAAATGGTAGTGGCTTAGCTCAGCTGGGCCGGGATATACATACAGCAAGGTACGGTTTAACTTGGCTTTGCTTTGGCGTAGCCGTAATTGCAAAGCAGTAATGAGTCAATGTGTGAGAACCAATCGTTTATTCACTGTTCATCACTGTTTATCGCCGTCGTGGCCATAAGACTTGTCATATGGTCAATAAAGTAAACTGAAAATGTCGCTTGCTATACGCTCGGCCAACAGCCGCGTCTTCTTCCATTGCGCCTTCTCCCAAGGATAGCGGCCGCTCCGCATCTTATATCCTCCGCCGGGGCGCTGTCGCTAAGAGCATAACGCATGCGCTGTGAGCCGCATAGCTAAGCGATAACGTCACGGGCGGCACTGCGCGGAGACCGGGATTCCTCCGCCGGCTGCGAGGTGGTCGGACGTGCGTCCGACTAGCTCCGACGACAACGGGGGCGACGCAGCACCTAGGAGTCTGGTGCGTAGAAACTGTCTGGAATCACCGACCAAGGAAGCTCTATCATCGAACGCACCGATATTCACAAGGTGGGACCGAGTTAACTTGATTTTCGAGGCTTGCGGAACCCCACGTGTAGCAAGCGGAGTTAAGCCTAACGAGGCTTAGGTCGGCGAAGGAAGGAACCGAGGCCTAAGGGCCTCCAGCAGGTGATTCTAAGAGAAATGGAAGTCGTAGAAGGCACGGATATAGATCCGAAAGAGCTGATGATACCGGGTCAATGGTTCAAAGCGAAGAAAAGCGGGAAAATAGCCCCGGCGGAGATAGAAGATAGCGGCCACGTGGCCGGGAACCGAGACGCGCGAGAGCGTACAGTGGAGCGACGCGAAGGAAGAAGAAAGGCAGAGAAGTCGGTGGAAAGGCAATATACGAGAATTCCGCCCGACTACGAGAAGATAATTATGAGACCTCAAGGGGGACTGGAAAAATTACTCAAATTCGTAGGAGGCTTCCTGGCTGACGCAATCAGCGCAGCGGCTGGGGAAAGCGACAAAGGCGTGAACGACATCATCACGTTCAACACAAAGCAGCAATCGAACCTCATCGCTACGAAGGACAAAATAAAGAGGAATAAATACGCAGCGACCAGAGAGTTGACGATAGGCAAGGAAAAGGTGAGCGTCAACGCATACCTAGCGGCGCCGGAGAACAGCAGAAAAGGCGTCATATACGACGCCCCTCTATTCTGGACTGAAGACGAAATCAAAGAGAGACTGGAGTACTTCAGCGCGAAGAACCCCCCAATCCTAGGAGTGAGAAGACTGGGAAAGGCAACGAAGGCCGTGCTTATCCTCTTCGAAGAGAGCACGGTTCCAAGTCAAGTGTACCTTTCACCCACGCCGACGAGATGCGTCTTGTACAAGAAAAAGTACGAGGTATGCTATGCGTATGGCCGAATGGGGCACAGATCGGACGTGTGCCCGAACCCAGACAACAAAAAGTGCCGAGGATGCTCAGAAGAAAACCCGCAGGAAGGTCACCAATGCGAAGCCAAGTGCCAGCTCTGCGGAAAAGAGCACCCACTCGGCGACAAAAAGTGCAGAGAGCTATACCGAACACCGTACGAAATCAAGAAAAGAATCTGGGAGATGAAAAAGGACAAACAAGAAGAGCTGGCGACTCAGCAACAGAAACCCCCGGCGGACGGAGGCAAGAAACTCCGCAAGGAGGACTTCCCCAAGCTGGGAGGAAACAGCAAACGAAACCCGCCGACTGCCGGGAGCCAGGAGACCAGGGGACGTAGGAGATCGAGATCAAGGGACCCAAAGGACCCCAGGGGCAAGAGAAGGAGCAGAAGCGGGGATCCAAGCAGAGAACCCAAACAAATAAGCTTTGTAGAAGGGCCCTCCCAGGCTAAAGATGATGAGGAGAGAGAAAAAGAACAGTTAAAGAAAAAAGTATACGAGCTTCAAGGGTTCATAAATAACCTCATGAAAGCACACAAAGAAAGAGAAAAGGCAACATTCCCCCTCCCCGCACACAACCCGCACAACCCATACAGGTAGCTCAACAATCTACCCCCCCCCAACACTCAAGAGGCAGGAAATGGTAGGAGAGAAAAATAATAGAGGAGGCAGAAACAGTCAGAAGACCCCCACTTAAACGAAAAGCAGATAATGAAGCAGAAATATGGTAGAGCTAAAGAATGAATGTGAAGCAAATAGGAACGCGATAAAAGCGATGCAGACAGAACAAAGAGACTTCATGGCGCAGGTCATGGCTGCACTCAGCCAGATACAAGAGAATATAAATCAAAGATTTGAAAGCATAACAGCAGAACTGCAGGCGCAGAGAACCGAACTACAAACAAAAAGAACCGAGCTCATTGCCCTTGGAGAGCGACAGAAAAGCTTAGAGGACACTGTTGCTCAAATTCAATATGACCAGAAACGCACAAAATAAGTCTATCATTTGGCAGTGGAACTGCCGAGGATTCCAACGCAAGCGAGCGTTACTGCAAAACTACATAGACACATTAGTAGAGATGCCGCTAGCAATAGCGCTGCAAGAGACCGGGAAATTAGCATCCCTTCCAGGATATCAGGCGTTTCACAGTGATAAAGGGGAAAAATCGCGGGTAACAGCTTTAGTGAAAAGAAACATAGCAACAATTGAACACGATATTCAATGCAGGAACATAGAAGACGTCTTAGTGGAGATGCTTACGGGTAGGAAATAAGAGCCCAGTCTCTTTCTACTGAACATCTACTCAAGCCCTAAACATAAAAAGATCAGGTTCAGGGCCATCTTCCGAAAAGCTCTAAAAGCAGCGGGAAAGAACACCCTCTTCATCGTAGGAGACTTAAATGCGCTGCATGAGGAGTGGGGATACAACAGGAAAGACGGCAAGGGAAGGCAGCAGTGGGAGGATATACAAGAACTGAGCCTCTCACTACACACCGACCCAGGAAACTCAACTAGAAAAGGAAACAGTGTTACCGCGGACACCACACCCGATCTAACACTCTCCAAAAACACCAGAACAGTAACGTGGGAAAATACAGGACAAGACCTAGGCAGCGACCACTATATAATTGCCACTACGCTAATGAAGGGAGTCAAAGAAAAACGGTTAAAACAGCCAAAAGTCACAGAATGGGACAAATTTATAAAGCGGAGGGAGGAATCCTCAGCCGCAACCATCACGGACCTAGGAGAGTGGACAGACACACTCAAAAGACATGCCGCCGAAGCAACGGTAACTCTAGAAGGCCAAGACGCCCCACTCAAAGCAGACAACTAACTACTGCACATGTGGGAGGCAAAAGGTAGTCTAGAAAACAGGCTCAAAAGGCAGAAATGGAACCGGAATCTAAAAAGAAGAATAGCCAGATTAAATCGAGAAATCGAAAAATACGCACTACAACTATGCGAACAAAATTGGTGCAGCAAATGCAACGACATGGAAAAAAAACATGAGTCTAGCAAAAACATGGAACATTCTAAGGCACTTACTAGACCCAACCCAATCCAGGTCGCAAACAAACATAAGACTAGCCATGACGCGAAATAAATACGACGGAACAGACGAGAGCTTCATGGAAGAAATCAAGCAAACATACATAGTAAACGTGACTGGCACCAGCCTACCAGAATATGGGGGACCCCATAACGCACCCATAACGGAGGCTGAAGTAAGAGCGGAAATAATCAGGCTTAAAACAATATCGAGTACCAGATGGAATAACAAACAAAATGCTGCGAAATCTAGACGATGAGTCGATCACAGCTATAACAAAATATGTACAGCAGGTATGGGAGAAGGGTGAACTTCCGAAACAATGGAAAGAAGCTAGCATCATACTAATCCCCAAACCGGGCAAGCCCCCTAAGCTTGAGAACCTCAGACCAATTTCCCTCACATCGTGTGTAGGGAAACTAATGGAACATGTAATCCAAACGAGGCTAACCCGATTCATGGAAGATAATGAACTATGGCCGAATGAGATGGTCGGATTCCGGCCGGGCCTAAGCGCCCAGGATGTGATGTTGAGACTCCAGCACGACATAATAGACTCGCGATCGAGAGATATGAAAGCAATCCTAGGTCTAGACCTCAAGAAAGCTTTTGACAATGTGAAACACGAGGCATTCCTGACCGCACTTCAAGAAATAGGCGTAGGAGGCAGAGCCTACAATTACATAAAGAACTTCCTGACAGACAGGACGGCAAAGATAAGATACCAAGATTTGGAATCGGAAGAAATAGAGCTGGGAAACAGAGGTATCCCACAAGGATCGGTACTCTCCCCACTCCTTTTCAATCTGGCAATGAGGGGTCTCCCAGCTAAACTTGGGAGAATTGAAAACCTAAATTTCAGCATGCATGCTGACGACATAAACGTCTGGATAAACAAAGGTAGCGACGCAGAAATAGAGAGCAAGCTGCAAACGGCTGCAGATACAGTGGTAGAGTACGTAGCAGCTAGGGGGCTTGCCTGCTCACCAGAAAAATCAGAACTCTTAATGTACAACCCCAAATCATTAAGGCTGAAAAAAGACAGCGATCTCAAAATCATGGTTGGAAACAAACCAGTACCCAAAGTAGACAAAATAAGAATATTAGGTCTTCTCATTCAAAGTAACGGATACAACGACGAAACCATAATAATGAAATTGGAAGGGTACGCAGCATAGATGACTGGGATATTCAGAAGAATAGCCCTCAATTGAAGAGGGCTAAAGGAAATGAGCCTAGTTAAGCTGGTACAAGCGTACGTCATCAGCCAACTCAGCTATGCTACACCATATCTAAACATCCGGGCCTCAGAAAGAGATAAATTGGACTCAATAATCAGGAGATGCTACAAACGACCACTCGGAATACCCATAAGCACCTCAACCGAAAGACTCCTAGCAATGGGAATCCATAATACAAGGAAAGGAACAGCCGAAGCAGTAAGGACCGCCCAGCAGGAAAAACGCAGCCAAACATACACAGGCAGGACCGTTCTAAGCATGGTGGGACTGCAGACGGACAGAGGCATGCAAAAAAAAACAGGATATTCCAAGAAAAATCAGGGAACAGCTGAGGATTGACCCGCTTCCAGAAGAACATGCATCCCACCTTCAATAAGGAAAGGAGGGAAAAAAGAGCTGAAGCACTAGTCAAATGCTTCACCGAAGTAAACAGCGAGACAGTGGCATACACAGATGCGGCGAGCGGCAAACTGGGAGCAGCAGTAGCCTCGGTAGTAGATGGCCAAGGTAAAGCAATCTTGGCAGCAACAATACGCAGCCGCAATCCAGAGAGAGCGGAAGAAGTAGCAATAGCGCTTGCTTGCGTAGGCACCAAGGCAAGTTACATAATAAGCGACAGCAAAACAGCCATCTACAATTACGCAAGGGGCAGAGTAGCACCAGAAGCGGTGCGAATACTAGTTAGAAGGAATATTGATAAGAAAATTAGCCTCATATGGGCACCAGCTCACACGTCAGTTCCAGGCAACGAGGCGGCGCACCTCTTAGCCTGAGATCTCTACCTCGGGGCAAGAGCAGAGCCGCCCGATTGCAAGGAGCTTGACGAGAGACTACAGACATACACAGAGATAATATAAAACTACAGATTACAGCGAGGAACTGTCCCTCCACCGGACAAAGAGCTAGGAAACAGAGAGGCAAGAACTTGGCGCAGATTACAGGCAGGAAACTGCATAAATCAGGTATGGGCATCACACGTCCTGAAAGACGAAGACATAGACGATAAATGTAAGGAATGCGGGGAGAGGGGGACCCTCGACCACATAATCTGGCAATGCACACACTCCCCAGGGGTCAATGAAGGAATAAATAGTAGAGAAGCCTGGGAGACCCTTCTGCAAAGCGCGGACCCCGCCATGCAGAGGAAAGCCATCCATCTGGCGGTAGAGGCCACGAAGAGCCAGCAACTCTTTGCCTGCATCTAGTCGCGGAGGCCCCGGCCCCTGCCCCTAGGCCTGCCCGCCAGAGTAGGGAGTAGGGGGTCTCCATTTCTGATGGAAATAAAAGTTTTTGGAATGGAATGACGCGGAGACCGGCGAGACGCAGGCGCGCGGCGAAGAGCTGCGACAATTAAGGTGCAGCTGGTTGCCGTGGTTACGACGCATGCACAGAAGTGACTAGCGCGGACCACCTGATATGCGCGGCTGACTAGCCTAGTGTAGCTTTCGCGACATAAATTAAGGAGAGGTTAAACACGACTAAACCTAAGTGGACAAAGTGAAACCAGAAGGTTGTGCGTATACTTAGGTAAGCTCGAAATTGGTAATCTGTGGTGTATCCGGCAACCAGACGGCGCTTGGTGCCTGTAACCTTGAGTGCGTTCCGGGCATTGAAGGCAGCGCACCCACCCCGACACCCTTGCACACGGCTGCGAGCATGAAAGGACTGTCACGAGCACAGCGATATCTCGACACCAGAAGCACAACGTCAGGTGGCGCGGTGAAGCAGTTTTAGCTTACTTTGGCTTCCTGTCCTGTGGCCCGAGTTATTTCGGCAATCGTCCGGGCCAAATTATGAGGTCGCCATCGTGTCGGGCACACTAAATGTTGGTTGGCATCGAGTTTTGTTGTGGGGTGTTTAGCGCGGTTTGCACACTGCACTCAGCACCAACACCACTCCGCTAGCTTGAACCATAGCTGCAGCCGCGAAAAACACCGCCACCGAGGTTTATCCCGCATGCAGAACCGTTTATTGCGTTCTCCAAAATCCGGACGACCTCCCTTGTTCGCGCGCAAGCAGCAGCACCGCAGCATCTACGTACCACCAAGCACAGTAAGAGGCACGGGAAACAGTTTGGGCCGCTGAGGTGTCGTCGACTCCGTCCGCTCCGTACAGGTTCTCGCACTCAACTCCTCGCTGCCCGTCACGTGTCTACCCGTGTGGTTGCCGTGGAGGGGGGGGGGGGGGGCTGCCCGCGTCACGATGAATGGGCCCCAGCTCCGCCCCGTGTCGCTCCCGGGTAGTCGAGAACGGAAGGCCAGCGGCGGGCCCCGAAAGGGAGGAGGGGAGCGCTAGCCTCCAGCGGGTGAGGGAAACGTGGTTTCCGACATGGTCCAAATCGATTTCGATGGTTGCCCGGACAGAACTTTTGGTAATGACCCGGGCCATATTTGAAGGACACCATCGTATCGGGCGCACTAAATTTTAGCTAGACATCATCTGTTTTCCAATTTGGCCAAGGTAAAATTTCAGGGGACACCAGGCTACATCGGGAAGTCCGAGTGTCTGGCACAGTCAATTATGGTCGGACATCGATTTTTGTCCAAATCGGCCAATATCAAATTTCGGGGGTTGAAAATTTAAAGTTTGTTTTTGGAGCAAGCAAACGGCGCAGTAAATGTCTCACTTATCTCGATGAACACCCGAACCGCGCCGCAAGGGAAGGGATAAAGGAGGGACTGAAAGAAAGAAGAAAGAGGTGCCGTAGTGGAGAGTAATAATAATAATAATAATTGGTGTTGGGGGAAAGGAAATGGCGCAGTATCTGTCTCATATATCGTTGGACACCTGAACCGCGCTGTAAGGGAAGGGTAAAGGAGGGAGTTAAAGAAGAAAGGAAGAGAGAGGTGCCGTAGTGGAGGGCTCCGGAATAATTTCGACCACCTGGGGATCTTTAACGTGCACTGACATCGCACCGCACACGGGCGCCTTAACGTTTTTCCTCCATAAAAACGCAGCCGCCGCGGTCGGTTTCGAACCCGGGAACTCCGGATCAGTAGTCGAGTGCTCTAACCACTGAGCCACCGCGGCGGGATAGTGGAGAGCTCCGGAATAATTTCGACCACGGGGTGGTGGTGTTAGTGGTTTTATTAAAAATAATAGTAAAAAGGAAGGAAAAGATTTTTGCTAGCCCCGGCATCTGCCATCGATACTGAAGCACCTGAGCTGGGGCAGCGGAAATAAAGGGCAGCAGGCATAATGGAGAAATGAAATGAAAGAGGTGAGGGGACAGGAAGAGAGGATAGGGGGAGAAGTAATATGTACAAACTATTTACACAATAAGAAATGTGTCCAGGTTGTGCGCGTGATTAGTTCATTTTAGAGGAACGAAAATGAAAACTGTTTTTTAGGGAAAGGAAATGGCGCATTATCTGCCTCACATATCGAAGACACCTGAACTGCGCCTTAAGGGAAGGGATAAAGTAGAGAGCGAAAGGAGAAAGCGGTGCCGTAGTGAAGGACTTTGGAATAATTTCGACCACCTGGGGATCTTAAACGTGCACTGACATCGCACAGCACACGGGTGCGTGCCTGGGCCAAATTCTTGCCACTTGGCATCACAGTTGTTATGGCAACGAACGGTTTACAAACGCGTGCCCGTTGAGTACGACCGTGTACGGCTCGAGACACTGTGCTCGCTACCTTGGTTTAGTGCGTGCGGCTACTCAGCAGAGAGCACACTTTTTTCTGGGCACTATACCGAGAATTTCTAGTGCACTACGACATGCTTGCGGGTTCCTGCATTAAAGAAACGTGGCTTTTGTTGAGATCAATGAGGCGCACCATTATATGTGAATTTTCGGACGAATTAGTTTCGACAGCTTCCGCTAAAGGGTCCGAATAACTTGTGTACATTGTCAGTCTTTCCAGGTAGACTTGGCAGGCAATGCGTTTGTTTGCTGGCTTGGATGAGCGGTAGGAACTGTGCAACGCTCCACAATATTGTTGCTAATCTTGTTGCCAAGATACATTATGTGGTCCCGTGCGCCATTTTTGACACAATATATACACATTCATTGCTAGTCTGGCCGTGAAATAAACCCGTTTTTGTACAGTAACAACAGATTTCCACTTACAATAGATGTGGAAGGTTTCGGCAGTGTTTGTAAGAACACCTAGGTTATTAATTGGGCACGATTGATTGGTTGCGATTTCCTTCGTCTAAACGGAAAATTTTACCGCATGTCAAACGTAATAGCCGTTAAACGTGGTTTCCCAAGCAAATCTGGTTCGAAGCGAAAGTGGAAGGTTTTGCCCATTGCATGTAATGCCTGCGCAGTAGGAAATTACAGTTTTCAGTCTGTGAAGCTGAAGCAGTAGAGGCGCGCATGCACAGAAGACCGTGTGAAAAACTCTCGCTTTTTTCATACTATATATTACACACTTTCAGTGACCTCGACACCAGTGTGTTGTTTATTAGTTTTTTTTAAGCGCTATTCACGCGGACGACCATCGGCGCAGATGGATGTGAAGAAGAGGTGTGCGACGTCACCGATTCGCCGGTCTGCCCCTGCCCTTGGATTCACGCTTCACATGGGCAGCAGGGAGCCGCCGAGAGGGACGAGCGAAGCGGCCGGTCTTCGCAGGCAGAGGGGGAAGGGTCGAAAAGGAAGGAAGGGGCACTAACAATACCCACTTGGGGGGCTGTGTTGGTGTCCTGACACTAGAGGCGAAGAAAAAAGGCATATGGGGAAACAGAATATATTCACCAAAGGAAGGACCCGCCGCGGTGGCACAGTGGTTAGGGCGCTCGGCTACTGATCTGGAGTTCCCGGGTTCGAACCCGAACGCGGCGGCTGCGTTTTTATGGAGGAAAAACGCTAAGGCGCCCGTGTGCTGTGCGATATCAGTGCACGTTAAAGATCCCCAGGTGGTCGAAATTATTCCGGAGCCCTCCACTACGGCACCTCTTTCTTCCTGCCTTCTTTCACTCCCTCCTTTATTCCCTTCCTTACGGCGCGGTTCAGGTGTCCAACGATATATGAGACAGATCCTGCGCCATTTCCTTTCCCCAAAATCAAATTATTATTATTATTATTATTATTATTATTATTATTATTATTAAAGGAAGGGAGATAAGAGAGAAAGAAACATCGAGGGGGAACAGACAAAAAAAATTGCTGATGGCCTAGCTCTGTTAGGCCAGGATAAACATAGCGAAAGCGCGGCGACTTCTGGATCGGAAGAGATGATATATAAAACCCGTGCTTTCAATGTATGCGCCTTTATTCATGGTTAAAACTGGAGCCGTCGTGGCGGAGTGGTAGCGTCACCGCCTCAAACGCCAAGGGCACTGGTGTCATTGCTAGCCTCGACACAGTTTTTTTTTAATCAGTAAGCGTGCGGGTGTCTCAGATGCTCTTTTAGATGACGTAAGGGCGGGTAACGGTAAAGCGGGTGAGGGCGGCTCCGCGGCGAGGCGCGCGGTGTGACGTCATGCCTGATGGCGCGGCGAGCGCGCGGCGTCCGCCCAGCTGCGGCGGTTGCTAGGCAATGGCTCAACGTCTGTCTCTGCGCCTCCTCGGAGCACCGCCACAGAGAAATCTCAAGTTCGCGACCCACCGCGGTGGCTCAGTGGTTAGGACGCTCGGCTACCGATCCCGAGCTCGCTGGTTTCGAACCCGACTGCGGCGGCTGCGTATTTATGGAGGCGCAACGCTAAGGCGCCCGTGTGCTGTGCATGTCAGTGCACGTTGGAGATCCCCTGGTGGTCGAAATTATCCCGGAGCCCTCCACTAGGCACCTCTTCTTTCACTCCCTCCTTTCACCCTTTCCTTACGGTGCGGTTCAGGTGTCAAGCGATATACGAGACAGATGCAGGGCCATTTCCTCCTCCCCCCCCGCCAAAAAATAATATTGTTATAATGGCCAGTATAGTGTTCTAGACGTCATTGTAGTGGCAAAAGCGGCGCTCTCCCCGTGAGGATCTAGAAGCGGTGGCCCTGACGCGACGCTTGCGTAGACTCCTGGAGCAGAAATAGCGCGTCGTCGGCAAGCGCCGCGCACGGCTACGTGGGGCCAACAGGATTGTCGCGCTGTTTGTTATTGCGTTTTCACATAAATGTCCTATTTTTTAATGCATCATCACTCTCCTGCAAATGAAAATGCACAAAACGAATGGATAAATATTTTTAAACTTTTAAAGGGAAATCAGTGGCTCGTGTTTCAGTGACGGCGCCAACGCGAGGCAAGAGATGGCAGCCGCTACCTCGAAAATTGGCCCGGCGTTCCTATCTGTCCCTAGAGGAATTGATTTTGTTCGCTCCCTAGCACCTCCACGGCTTAATCCTTGCGTTGCGTCATGCGCAACGAACATATCGCTGTGTCAATGCCGCAATTTGTACTTTTTATTTTCTCTTGCAAAGGAACAATGCCACAAAACCAATTCCCCCTTTGACGTACGCCACTTCCGTAAGATATTCCGGGCAGCCCTAGTGATGATAAAACCATAACCTACCACTTTTGGCTGCAAGTTTGTTCGATTTGAAAAAAGCAACTGCATATTAATCTTGGTTTTTCCGGGGGTTTTTTCGTTATATTTTTTTTAAGAAAATCAGGTGAAACATCTTCCAGACGAAATAGGTTAGTGCTTGAACGATTAGTCGACAAGTTCCTTCTACTGCTTCGCTACACTCGTTGAGGTTTAGAACAAAGGACACCAAATCCTTGATTTTATCCTATGCAATAACTCCAGCACCGTTCTGATTGTAGTTTTATTCGTGAAAATTTTATAATGCTATTAAAAAATCACGTATAGATACCCTTCCATCGTACGACATTTCATGGCTGATGGAACAGGCGGATGTAGCACCAGTTCCATGTGAGTACGACGCCCACTATTTTCAAAATGAAGCATATTCATTCATTCATGCAAATCGCCTTATAGTGCGCCGTTTTCCAACGATAGTTTCAGTGCTTGTTCTTTGTTCAAGTTCACTTAAATTGGTGTCGCCGTTAATTATAATGGCTAGCTAATACTGTTACTGGTTCTTCCAATACTCGCTTCTCAAAGGTTTAGGTTTCGCAACTAATTAATTAATGCAAACCTTATAATTGAGTTCTATGTCGCTCCTGCCTGGTCTTAGAAATGACTGTTCTTCAAAACTTCAGTTTAACGTTAACGTAACCACAAGCCAAGGAAACGCAATTTCATAATTGTAAAATGCTAGTTTTGATGCAGTTAACAACGCAACGAACTTCCGCTTTTAATAGAGCATTCATTTCGGCCTTGGACATACATTCTCAGATGGGACATATTCACTAATAAAATAACAGCTGTTATTATATTCACATGGTACATATATGCAGTAAACTGTTCCGTTTCTACTTTGTACTGGTGCTCAAGCGATGGGAAGAGTGATTTAAAGGGACCGTGGCGGGCGCCTTAATGGTGTCACTGCAGGGACTGCGGCTGCCTGCCAGTCTTTGAGAGTTTCTCAGTGACCACGAACTAATAGTGGCAGCCTTACCAAATAAACAACTGAAACCGTTCAAATTACTTCCGCCGCATCAGTGAGCCCTCTCTCATTCTCACAGAAAGGAAAATATCGTTTCTGTCTCTACTTTGTTAGTCTCTTCCCATAGTTTTATTTATTGCCTTCCTTTTCCTGCTTAATGAGCATTGTTTTATTGTAATTTTTTTATCCTCTTCTGTTTTCTTTTGCCGCCGTGATGGCTGATCAGTTGTCGTAGGGCGCGCTCTGCTGCTGACCCAAAAGATTCGGGTTGGATCCCGGCCACAGCGATCACAGTTAGGTGAAGGCGAAGTACTATAAAGAAACGCGTGTACTGTGCGATGTCAGAGCACATTAAAGAGCGTACCCCAGGGGTTTGAAATCATCCAGAGTGGCTAGGGCGTCCTCCGTAACCTGAGTCACTTGTCCCAAAGCGACTCAGGTTACGAGGCTAAACCCCAGGCTGAATCCTATAAAAACGATCCAAACCTTTATTTTTTTCTTCTCCAACACCTCCCTTCGTTCCTTTTACTTTTCGTTCACACCCTTTCATTCTTGCTTTACGGTCTTTTCATACTTTCTCCGAGTGGTTTCACCTCCATTTCCCATTCAGCCAATCTTCTTTCAAATCTTCCTCGAGCGTCACTGCTCGTCGCTTCTAATTGTTCGTCAGCTTGGCGTCAGCCTTGCAGCGCACTTTCCCTGCCCCAGATGGTTTTTTGCTCTATGTGCCTATGGTTGGCAACGCGTCCTCTGCGTGCCCCCCTCAGGCGACATTGTTCGCGGTCGGCTGGGTGTGTAGTCGTTCTCCCGTTTTGTAGATTTTTGCATATTTTTATGTCTCCGAGGGACTCGCTTGCCCGCTTTTATTATCCCAACGAGCTTAAAGCGCTAGCGTTTCCCAACGAAAATGCTCAAACTCGCTGAGTGCTGCGACGCAGCAACGCAGACGGCCAGCTTTTCCCCTCCAGTATTCGACGGCAGCACCGCGCGCGGCCGAACGCTTTTCTTTTATTGCTTCAACGCCTCCCATCGAAACCCGCTTCGCTCTTGCCACTACAAAGCCTTCTAGAACACTGTAGTGGCCAGTAAAGCAGTGGAAACTTGTCCGGCAGCATGTCCGGCGCGCCGCTCCAGTCGCCGCTTGGGAACTGCCGCCCAACTGCAAGCGGAAACACATGGAACAGCGAGCGCCGGCAACGAACGGCGCAGCGCCTGGCTGCCCTGGTCGTCGCTAGGCTTATAGCCTGTTTCGCATCGAAGCTTCACCGCACGCCCCTTCGGAAGTGCCTATGCTTTAATAAAAGGCCTTCTCTCTTGACATCATTTTAGCTGTTCACGGCATTATCTCATAATAAAATTAAAATATGGTCGGTTTCGGCAGCGTAGTTAGCGAGCGATAGGCGAGCCGCACCACCACGGCGGGCAGCGGCCGCTACAATGTCGCTGCGGCACGAAATTTCCTTCTATCGCAGTCATAGAGGAAGGAAGGAAAGAAGGAAGTCACAAAGACAGCCTACTATGTTCTAGCAACGGCGGCATGCTCTGCGCGAGAGCAGAGCTTTCGGAAACGACTCCGCCCTCGGGCTTGTCTGCTGCCTGGCTGCCCTGGTCGTCTCTAAGGCTAGCCAGTTTCACATCGATGCCGCTGCTGAGGGCGTTTCGGAAATGGCCAGCGCATAATTATAAAGGTATTAATTACTATTGTCCCCGCTTTATTGTGAACCCGGTATTATAATATAACAGATATGCTCTATTTCCGCGCAGCCTAAAGCAGAGGAGCTAGCAGAGCGTCAGGCGAGCAGCCACAGCAAAGCGGCTATACGGAGAAATCTGCTTGTATCGTTGTTATCACCTCCACCACCCTAGGTATTGACCAACGATTGTTTTTGACATTCCTCTATCTTAGGGCGTGTTATGAACGTGAGCAAACAATACTAGCGCATTTCGCAGGCGCCGGAGGCCGGCATCCAAGCTGGCAGGCCGGCCGGCCTCGAAAGGATCACTTATACGTCATCATGATGACGTTGGCGCTCTACGCGCTCGCATTGGCTGCCCGCCGGAGCCACACGCCGCACCTTCGCTGGAGAAAGGCCTCTCCATTTCCTCCTTTCAACTGGCCGGCGTCATCACGGTGAGATCGGCGGCGGATCACGGCTGCCCGGGTAGAGCACTCTAGCCCGGGCGCAGCCGACGAGAAACCGACATGGCTTGTCTCGGCTCGCTGCTGTCGACGATTGTGGGGCCAATCGCACTCTAGGGCGCGACCTCAGTAGCTTTTTAAGCCATCCAGTTAAATAAACGTACTCTTCTCGCTACAGATTTTCCAAACAACATATTTTTATTGCTGGCTGGCTTGAATACTACCACATGATAATATTTACTGCCCAACAGACGTGGACATTTCAGGCTTCAAAACTCGACAGATCCGTAGCCGATAACGCGTATCGTGCTCTGGCTACATTGTGCTCAAGCCATGTGTTTTTGAAGTTGGTCGCATCGGTCGCACGCTACTCGGTGACTCTCATGGCTTGTTTTGACAACCGAAGCAGTATGCCTGGATGTTGTTGTGCCCTGAACTGCAATTCTAATTATGCTGGCGACCTTCAGTTTACGTTTACAGGTTCCAGGCCAACGCCGCGGAAAGAACTGCGTGGACGCGCGCCGTGCCGCGTAAGGATTTTGAGCAAACGAAATACACCGTGGTAAGGAAGTCTTATTTTTATTTCAGTTCACTTCGCTCTCATAGTTCCGTAGTTGCTTTGGCGATCGCATAATTGCAAAACCTACCGAGTATTTCTCTGGTAGATTTACTTGCAACATGCCGTCCGATTTCAGCGCTGCGAAAAGCACCTCCATCCGAGCGACTTCATCACTTCTACAAGCTACACTGACACGGAGACGGGTAAAGTCGTTGAAGTTCCCCTCAAGCTCACGCGTCTAAGACCGGGGACTACGCCGAGCATTTTTCCCGGATGCCCCGCGTACCTTTCTCAAGAGAAAAGTACAGACCGCGAGGCCCCAGAAGAAAAACGGGCTCGCCTGGAGGCTCAAGCGTTGCAAAAGGCAGTGCTACAGTCAATCAGAACTCAAGAAGAACAGGAAAAGAAAAACGCAGTCTCCTATTTCATAGACCTTCTGTGTCTTGTGAACATGCTTTCCGCGGGAGAGTTCTGGAACGAAGTGGTCACGAAAGACAAAGTGCTTTTCTTGAACCTTGTGCCTCAAGGTGCTCCGGTTGTGCGCTTTGCTGTGGTTGTGAAAGCTAACCTATCTTTGAAGGTATGCTTTGGAGAGACGCGGATTGAGAATGTGGGCACCATGGTTTTCCCCGTTTCTATTTCTGACATCAGAAAACTAGGAGATACACTTAATCATCTAGAGGAGACCCTTAATGTTCAGTAAAGAATGAGGCAAAGGTTGAGCTTCTTTTGCGGCAGACATTGGCACTGCTAGATGAACTGTCGACTTCAGAGTTTCAATCTGACTGGCAGGCAGAAGTAGTGAAGTTCCTCAGGCAGCAAGCCAAGATTGTTTTGACTAAAGATGTGAAGTACCCTGCCGAATTGATTGTATTCGCAAGTATTATGTTTACCATATCACCTCGTGCTTACAAGTTCATGCGAAGTACATCAAAGGTGAAGCTTCCCCACCCAAACACCATTAGACGTGTTTGTGCTGCACATAGCATTAGCCCTTCATCAGAACAACAAGATGAACTATATTTGTCGTATGCAAAAGAAATGGCATTGGCACTGAAAGACCTTGAACGGACATTGACACTCATGATAGATGAGATTCATTTACAGTCTTATTTCGAATACAAAGGTGTATTCGTTACAGGCGCAGCCACAAACAGCAGTAGTGCTGCAAAGTCTGCGTATGTGTTCATGGTTCAGAGCCTTCTCTAATCAAACAAAGACGTGCATATTCAACCTGTTTCAAAGCTCGATGCAAAAGACCTACATTGCTTTCTCAGACGCATCATTAAAGAGCTAGAGGATGCTCGACTTCAGGTGATTTCAGTCATTTCAGACAATAATTGCATAAACCGGAAAGTAATGTCATTTTTTTCTGATCCTCCCAAATGTAATATTGTGTATGCACACCCATCTGATCCTTCAAGACCTTTGTTCTTTTTCTTAGACAGTGTTCACATTCAGAAATATATCCGCAATAACTGGCTTAATCAACATAATCTAGGCACCTGCATGTTTTTTCCTGATATTAGTGAACTTTCTAGTAATACGCAGGTGCGAACAGCATCATTTGGCACGTTGAGGAAGGCACATGAAGAAGAAAGTAATGAGCTCTTGCAGTTGGCCCCCACATTATCTTTAAAAGCCTTAAATCCATACAACTTAGAGCGTCAGAATGTGAAGCTTGTCTTGAAGATTTTTAACACTTCAACAATTGCAGCATTGACCAGCTCCAAATTAGCTAAACTTCAGCATGCCAAAGGCATAGCTGAATTTATTCGCATTATCTTGACATGGCGGAACATTGTCAATGTAAAAACACATCACAAAGGACAGAGACTACGTGACAGCTTTCAAGAGCCTGTCAGAATTCTGTGTTGCCCCAAGATCGACTTCCTGAACAGTGTATTTGATTGGCTACATTTCTGGGAAAGCCTAAAACATGATGCAGGTCACCTCATCCGGGAAACACATAGTGCATTCCGTCACACTTCCCATGCACTTGTAGAACTGTCGCGGTACTGCATTGAAGAACTTGGCTTCACATATGTACTGTTGGGAAAGTTTCAAACCGACTGCCTAGAAGACAGATTTGGAAAATATCGGCAGTTGGCAGGAGCACAATATCATGTGTCTATACGGCAGATATACGAATCCTAGCACTAACTCAGACTCCAGAAAGTGCTAGAGCTGCCCGAACTCCCTCAGCTAGACGTGATCACTCCCTGTGCTGGTGTTAACGGCCTGCAAGCTATGAAACAGTTCAATATTGCTGTAAGAGAGCAAGATGTTGCAAAGAAGCAGCCGATGCTTCCAGCAATTACATATGTGGCTGGTTATTGTGCACACGCAACTGCAAAACAGCTTGCATGTACTTCTTGCAAGGAGAACCTTGTGCTAGAGAACAGGAGCTTCGACACCGATGATTTTTCGTTAATTTCTAACGCTACGAGAGGTTGCGTCCGGTTTCGTCAGCCCGTGGTTGTACATGCAGTTGTAACAATGGACATAGTGTTGGAGCAACTTGTTGATGAAAAAAAATGCCACGAAGTTTTATGATTGTGCGAAGCAAAAGAAGCTTCTTGTTGCCTTAACATCGTCTCTTAATGACAGCAATGAAGATCTTGACAGGTTTGATCATGGACATTCACCACAGCACGTCATGAAGTACATTTTGAGTGCGGCTGCAAATGTTTTACTAAACAATCTTTGTAAAGTGCAGAATTGCAAGCTTGCAGCCAGTAAGCAAGAGAAAAAGCGAAAACTGAAGACACTGGAAACTTAACCTTATTTTGCTGCATTTTCAGGCAATGTTCATTTTGATATGTTGGTTTTTATTTCCTGACAATAATTTGCATTTTTTGATGACATTCTCATCTGTTTGAATGAAAAATTGTGCGTACATATCTGCATATTATGTTGTTCACTTCAAAGTGTGTTTCTTAATAGCTGAAATTGGGATTTGTTTGAATGAAGAATGATTTCTTTGTACATAATGGCATGCCGTGTTCTTTTTAAAATGAGCGTGGTAATAAATTACACTTTGTTCCTTCGAAAAAAATGTCTCTTACTTGTTTTTGCAAATAGATTCAAATACCATACAAAAAACTGGGGTATTAGTTTCAAGTCTAGAATTATTTCCTGCATCCAATCTCGATGAGTCACGAAATCATGCAGCAATGTCCTTATCTGCCACTCTCCCGATCCCTAGGGATTATCAAGAGAAGTAACTAAAAAAAAACTCGAGAATCATAATGTAAATATCAGAGAAAAAATGGGATATCGATTGTAGGCAATGGTGCCTTGTGGATGCATTTTTCTCGTGCCAGTAAGGAAGAATATTGAGAAATCATTTTCATTCAGTGTTCTGTAGCCTAATAAATATTGGAACGGTAAATTTAAGCTCACAGGCTTTTGACACGCGAAAAACCACATTGGTAGCTCTCTACTCGCGTTCGGGCGCAGTGAAGCCGACTACCACGCGGATCTCACCTCCGTGACGTCACTACGGAGTGGAGAGGCCTTCAGTATCTAGGGGGTGTTGGCCGGACGCGGTGCGCCGGATATATCTACGTGGTTTGATGCATCCGGCGCTCCCTGGCTGGCCGGAAGGGCTCCGCCGGAAGCGGGGAGTCGGACCGGATTCGTAGCGCTCGCCGGACATGTGTCCCCGCCTTAAAGCTTTCGCTCTAAACGAAAGACTGCAGCGGGCTGCACCCCAAGCATGCCACCGAAGGCCACATCTACAGGAGAGACAGGGACTGAACGTACCGGCCGAATGAACGGTCCCCTCCTCGGTCGGCGGCGGCCGCCGGAGCAATGGATGGATGGATGGATGGATGGATGGAAGCATGAAGTGTACGAGCGTCCCCTTCGAAACGGGGTGATGACAGTTGCCACCATGCTCAGCTTTTTTTTCTTTTTTTTTGTTTAACTATGTGGTACGGCATTAACATTCGCCATTTTCTTTAAATACGTATTCCTACACTTTTAACCTTAAGTCATCTCTCTGCTTTTGAGCCAGCAATCTTCCTATCGGTGTTTGCTAATTTCTACCGAAGATTTATTTACATGACTATCGTCATCTTTAAACCCTAGGGCCTCAGGAAGAGTGGCTGTGCCTGCATCGACATCGGGATGGATACCATCACATTTTAGCATGAGGTGTTCTAGTGTTTCTACAGGTTTACTACACACAGGACGTGTCATATTCTTCGTTAAATATCTTTTTGTAGCTGCGCGTTCTAAGACATCCGACCTAGCTTCAAAGAGTAGGGTAATCCCTCTTGAGTAATCATAAAACGCTTCCTTCTTGACCTGCTTTTTCCTGTATCGATATAGTTCTACACTACGCTTGTTTTTCCATTGAAGCTATCCAATTTTTATCTTCCGCGTTTTTAACCTGTCGTTTAATGCTCTTTCTTTCTCCGTCCTCGTGTCTGGCATACCTACTGGTTAGCTTCCTAGTTCTTATCCGCCAGTGTGTGTCAACGCTCTTTCTGTATATATTTAGCTACTTTAGCTGCCGATTATTATCGTCCAATTTCCTCAGGCGTTCTTCGTATATAGTATTTTATTCTGAGCTTTACATGCTTCGAACGATGCCCAGCCCATATCCCCCTGTACTGCCTCGTTGGTGATTTTCCCGTGGGAACCTAGTGCTAATCTTCCAACAGCTGTCTGATTTACTTCTAATCCCGACTGAACCTCTGCCCTTAAGCACAAAACCGCATTCCCGAAAGTAAGCCCCGGCATCATTATTTCTTTCCAAATACCTCTCCGTACAATATACCTGTTGTACCCCAACAATGCCCTATGTTTCATTATCCCGGCCTCTCTCTGCGCCCTTTTTCTATGAGACATTGTTCGTGCTTTTCCGCGTACATCTGCCCTTCGTTTGGCATTACCCGAGGTGTTTGTATTCGGCCGCTCGGGGTATTTCATGGCCTTGTATTGTAACCTCCTGATCAGTTGTATCGCTGAAAATCATCACACCCGACTTAGTTGTGCTAAAACTGAAACCAGGACATTCTCCTTCGTATTGTAACCTCCTGATCAGTTGTATCGTTGAAAATCATCACACCTGACTTAGCTGTGCTAAAACTGAAACCAGGACTTTCTCCTTCGCCCCGCCGCGGTGGCTCAGTGGTTAGGGCGCTCGACTACTGATCCGGAGTTCCCGGGTTCGAACCCGACCGCGGCGGCTGCGTTTTTATGGAGGAAAAACGCTAAGGCGCCCGTGTGCTGTGCGATGTCAATGCACGTTAAAGATCCCCAGGTGGTCGAAATTATTCCGGAGCCTTCCACTACGGCACCTCTTCTTCCTTTCTTCTTTCACTCCCTCCTTTATCACTTTCCTTACGGCGTGGTTCAGGTGTCCAACGATATATGAGACAGATACTGCGCCATTTCCTTTCCCCCAAAACCAATTATTATTATTATTATTATTCTCCTTCGTCTCCACAGTAATTATCCTGAGTTTGCAAATCTTCCTGGCTCTCTGCTAACAATACAAACTCGTCCGCATACATTAAAACTTGTAGTCGTTGCTCAGCAACCCTTCCGCCTAATCTCTACGACATATTATAACCTGGATTCCTTCCTTGTAGCCTTCTTCCTATACTTATCATATAAAGCATGAAGAACAGCTGTGATAGAAAACAACCTTGCCTTAATCCTTTGTGTCCTCGACATTTGTCATACTCTTAATTCCTCCCCATGTGATTTCAACTTTCTTGCCCTGATATCTTTCCTGTAAAAAGTCAATTACCTCATGACTGTTACCTTCATCTTTTAATATGTTCCACAGGAGTTCCTTGTTCACGGTGCAGTATGCACCGCTTATGTCCAAGAAGGCTAAAAACATAGGTATGTTTTCCGTTTTAGCTATTTCTGTGCACTGGGTAAGCACGAACAGGCAATCATCTAAGCGACTGCCCCTTCTGAACCCGTTCTGAAGTTATCCGAGTTTTCTATTAATTTCTACCCATGACTGCATTTTTAATTTCACCGCCTGCATTGCCAGCCTGTATAAACTGTTATCGTAATCGGTGGGAAGGATTTTATGTTCGTCTTTTCGCCTTTATAATATAAAATCAAATTCACTTTACTCTGTTCCCAGCTGTACAGAATTTGCTTATTTGTTAAGGCTGCCTCATATGCTTTTATCAGCGTTTGCTTGCCTCTTGGGCCAAGCTCATTAATTAGCTTGATTGCAACTTTGCCTATCCTTGAGGACATTCTTATTGGAATATTTGTTTCCGCCTTTTGCCAGTTGATATTGGTTAGATCTGAGCTGTTTTCTATTGTGCTGTCTTGTGTTGCTCTCTCATTTGAGGCGATTAACCATCGTCTTTTGTAAATGATTCAGCTATAACTGATACATATTGTTCACAGCGTCAGCTCCCTGTAAACGTTTTCCCTCGGCGTCTTGAATCTGCTCCTGTTTTCTTAGATTCGTTTTACCCAGCCAGCTTATATGGTTCCAGATTTTCTTGGCCCCGTTTAGCTGCATCGCAAACTTTAGCCAGGCAGCGATCAGAAGACTGGTTTATTTTAGCCTGGACGAGGACATGCACTTGCTGTTTGTTTTGTCCATAAGATTCCCATTTTTGGCCTGTTTCCTTCTTCTTCTTCATTTTCTTCTTTGTCCTCTTAAGACATGGCACATAGCCTATTTCTTCTTCATATAACTTCGTCCTCTTTTGATCTGTGAACCCGTGATGCCAACCGTCGTTGCTTGATGGCCTCACAAATTTCCTTATTCCACCAACTTAGTGGCTTCCTCTTTCCTCTTCAGCGGTTTACTGCTTTTACTTTCTTTATTTTTGTACGAATGAGTAGTTCCAACTGATTACCATCCAACTTTTGTGTGGGACATTTCTCTATTGCTTCCGCTATGCTGGCCGCTATTAGCGCAATTTGTTCGTCATTCAATTTTGCCTACTCTTTCTGACTTCCCTGCATTTCTCTTTTTAGCAGGGTTCCCAGCTGTAGGCTGTTACCTTTATGATCACTTGCGAGGCTGTACTTCCTCTCTTCGTCTATTTCCATTGTTTCAAGCTTGCTATACATCCCGTGGAGACATTAAGCAGTAGTCAATGGTCGTTTGCCTATTACGAAATTCCCACGTGATCTGTCCCTCCCACTAAGTTTCTCTATTTACAATAACTATTGGTTGTGTCACTCACAGAACTTTATCATCAACTTCGCGTTACAATCTGTGTATCTATCCAGATTCTCGATGTGGCAATTCATGTCACCCATCACACTAATATCGGCACCTTTCTCAAACTGCTTATATCGTCATTGAGACACTTAACTAGATCCTTGTTTTCTACCCAGCATTTGTCCCCTGTCCCTAAATAAACTGCTCCTAGCTATGTCAATTTACCAGCAATTGTATCCGATACCTAGATATGTTCTTGGCAAGTTGACATTATTCTTTGCCAGTTTGTTCCTTGATATATCAGCATACCTACCCCTCCTCGCTTCCTCTCCGTTGTTGTTCTGTTGCTCCCTTCTCAGACGTAGCCATCAATAAACAGTGGATCTTCTAGATCCCTTGGATGTGTCTCGCATAGCGCGTTTACACCTACTTCTCCGTCCTTTGAGTGGTGTTCTATTTCTAACCACCTCACTCTCTTTCTACCACCTTGCATGTTTGTGTACCTGATCCTGCAGTGTTAAATTTCTTTTTGGTTGTTTTCTTCCTAGACCTCCAAGTGGCCATTTTGTTGTAGTCAGCCGCCATTGTTACACTTTATACTTTGCTTCTACCTACCCGTACGCCCTGAGCAGCAGTGGACCCCCTACAAAGCTACTACCCGGCCTGCCAGGCGCCAGTCGATTTCGGCTCCTAGCCTTCCATTGAAATGTATGCCATCTCGTGTAAAGCCTTTCGCAAAGCCCGCTCTATGCACTTCCCTGTTTATGTCGGCCACTTCAAAGCCTTTCTCCTGGCTTGACTTCCTTATCTCTATATTAACAGCCACAACGTCCTCGGCAACTTCTCCGTTCCGTCCTTGCACCTCCACCCCTGTGCACACCACGATTTGGACTTGTTGTGCTATCGCCCTTTAATAGTCAGCTCCCTCCGTTAATCTTTCCACTACTTTGGCGGGTTCACCATTCAGGAAAACATTTAGCCCCGCTGACACCACTCCCAAATTGCGCTCTGCAACATTCTCAGAAAGTGCGGTTTTTGTCTCTCTCAGTACTCAGTGCGTCTGTTATTTCTTCTGAACGTTAGAAACTGTGACCGTTGACACCCCGGCAAGTAACGACTGAGCCGCACTAATTAAAGCCAAACTGCGCGTAAGACTCGTTCGGGCGGCGGGGCCGCGCGCGCGGGAGCCTCACAAAACGACGCTCTCTCGGTGGCTTTCACTTTCACACTGACTTTATTTACACGGGTCGAAGTTTGACACAAAACACATGGATACAAAAGGGAACAGTGGGAAGGGGAGAAAAGAAGGCATCTCGAGCGGTTGGCCTCGGGCAGTCGGGAGAAAGAGAGATAGAGAGCCACTTGTGACCTTGGTCAGACCCGGCGCGAGGGCGGCTGTCGCGTTGCCCCACGTTTGGTGTCTTCCCGTTCCGTCCCTTCGGGGCCGTCTCCTATTTTCCACAACCTCCCCCGCAATGAGCTATTTCGGCTCATTGTGCACTGCGTGACACGTCCCAACCTTGAAGTTCGAGAGGGAAAAGGGCTTGCACTGGCCGACGCATCTCCCCTCTGTTTGGGAGCACAATCTTGCAAGCGCGCACATTACCGTCCCTTCCTGGGAAGGTCTCCTTGACTCTCGCCATCGGCCACATCTGGGGGGCGTCCGTTCGTCGCCGAGCAGCACAATAGCGCCTTCCTGTATGCTTCGCTGCTGTGTAGGCCGGGTGAAATGAGCGGACCTCAGTTCTAAGAGATACTCCCGCCTCCACCGTTTCCAAAACAAATCCACAAGTGCGACGCGGTACTTCCATTTTCTTTGCAGCGTTCCACGCGTCGACTTCGCAGAAGTGGCCGCAGTCGTGGACGGCAAAGCTGTTAGCCGTCGTCCAACAAGGAAATGAGCGGGTGTTAGAGGAGCTGGCTCCCCCGCATCCGAGTGGACATATGTGAGGGGACGGGAATTTACGACCGCCTCGACCTCTGTGAGAACTGTGTGGAGGCTGTCGAAATCCAGGCTGCTTCTGCCGAGTGTTTTGCGAAGGCACGTTTTCACGGTCCGAACCATTCTTTCCCAGAAGCCGCCCCACCAGGCCGCTCTTTCCACAATGAATCTCCAGGACATTCGGTGTTCGCTGAGATATGCCTGGACCTCTGTTCCCCTCGATGCTTGAAACATCGCTGCAATGTCTTTTGACGCTGTTTTAAAGGTCAGAGCGTTATCGGAATAGATTATTTTGCACATCCCGCGTCTAGAAACAAACCGTCTGAGAGCCTTCAGGAAAGAGTTGGATGTGAGGTCTCTCACGAGCTCGAGATGGACTGCTCTGGTTGTCGCGCATGTAAAGAGAGCGATGTACGCCTTGCGAGTCACTCCATTTTCACTGCAGAATAGCGGCCCCGCAAAGTCGACACCTGCGATCTGGAAGGGGTCAGCCTTGGTGACGCGTTCAGGTGGAAGAGGGGCTACGGGTTCAGCTGCGGGACGGCAACTTTGTCTCTGGCATGGAACGCAGCGCCTAATCACCGACTTTATTGCTTGTCTTCCTCTCAGCACCCAGTAGCGCTCACGGAGGTGGCATAGGGTGTCTCGCACTCCAGCATGCAGCAAGCGCATGTGCTCGCGAGCGATGAGCAATAATGCGAACCGGTGTGCGCAAGAGATTACTACTGGATGATTTGTTTCTTCCTCTTCGGCGCTATATTGGAGTCTACCACCTACCCTGAGTAAGCCATCAGCATCGAGGTAGGGGTTGAGAGCTAGGATGGGCGATCTCTTGTCGAGTGGAGTTGACGACTGAAGTGCGCCTATTTCCTTCGAGAAGCTTGTCATTTGTGACAGTCGAAGCCAGTAGTTCTCGGCCTCCGCCAGTTCTGGTGCTGTTAACTCTCCTTCTCGTTTCAGTGAGGGATTCCGAGAGTTATGCAGAAAGCGCTGAATCCAGGCTGTTACGCGAAGGACTCTGGTCAAGGAGATGCTGTTTTCAATATCTAGCAAAGGCTCCGATGCACTGCAGCTCACTGTATTGAGCACTTGCACGACTCTTTCCTCCTCTGCGCAAATCTTGTTATCGATCTGTGGCAGAACAGTGGGGTACACTGTTGAAGTCTTCAGCCAATCAGGTCCGGTCCACCAGGTTTTACTGTCAATCAAGCTGGATGGCATTATGCCCCTTGTCAACAAGTCCGCGGGGTTTTCCTTTCCAGGGCAATGCCTCCAGACTAAAGGATCCGTCAGAGATTGAATCTCTTGCACTCGGTTGGCAATGAAAGGTTTCCACCTCAGAGCAGAGCTCTTTATCCAGCTCAGTGCAACAGTCGAATCACTCCAGCAATGGACTGAAAGCGCTGTCACATTCATCTGCTGAATAAGCGTTTTGGCCAACCGAGCTCCAATTAGAGCCCCCATTAGCTCCAACCGCGGCAATGACAAGCGCTTTAACGGAGCCACCCTTGACTTTGCCATCAAAAGGGATACAGTGAAGCTCCCGTCTTCATTTTTTGTCTTCACGTAAGCTACGGCACCGTAAGCTTTGGGGCTGGCATCACAGAAAACATGTAGCTCCGGCTCGGCATGTTCTCCCTTCAAGGCGATTTTGCGAGGTACTGAAATGCAGCGAAGCTCAGTAAGCTGCTGGCACAAACTGTTCCATTTCTCTAATACGTCTGTTGGCAGCTTCTCATCCCAGTCTGTACCGCGCTCCCAAAGGGTTTGAAACAAAATCTTCGCTGTAGTCGAGATCGGGGCGAGGAAACCGAAAGGGTCGAAAATACGCGCTGACGCTTGTAGCAAAGATCTCTTCGTATCCTGCCGCGTTCTCAAGAAATCTATTAGGGTGTTCATCTCAAACACGAAGTCGTCAGCGTGAGGCCTCCATTCGACACCGAGGATCTTTGTCGTCGTGAGCTCCGGCAAGCTGCCTCGTGCGTTATCACTTTCGAATATCATCGTTGCAAGCTCTGCCGCATTCGATCGCCACTTGCGCAGATGCATGCCGGCCTTGTTCATAATGCACTGCGATTCTTCACAGATCCGCTCCGCCTCCTCTATGGTGTCAGCGCCCGTCACTAGATCGTCCACATACAGGTCATTTTTGAGTACATTCGCCGTGCTCGGATAAGTATCCCGCATGGACCCTATATGGTGTTTGAGAGTTGCCGCAAGCAAAAAGGGACTCGATGTTGCTCCGAACGGCACTCTCGTCATACGGTACTCTTTGACAGGGGGCAGAGGTTCCGACTGCTTGGGCGCTCGTTCATACCACAGAAAACGCAGGGCGTCGCGGTCACTTTCGGCGAGCTGCACCTGGAGGAATGCCTTTTCTATGTCTGCCATGATAGCGATGCTGTGGGTTCGGAACCTGATTAGGATGTCTGAGAGATTTGGATTCAAATTTGGTCCCGCAAACAGAACATCATTGAGTGAGAGCTGACCTTGTGCGCTCGAGGACGCGTCGAAAACAATTCTCAGCCTGGTTGTCTCACTTGTCGGTCTGACAACGCCTCGATGCGGGAGGTAATAAATAGGTCCCTTTGGGGACTCACCATTTCTGTTGACCTCCTCGGCGTGTCCGGAAACCAGGTATTCTCGCAGCGCTTGGTCGTAAGCTTGCATGATGTCGTCACTTCTCAGCAGCTTGGCCGTTAATGACCGAAGCCTCTGCGCAGCTACCCCTTTATTGTCAGCTAAATCTGACGCATTGTGCTTCCAGGGCAGGACCACCTGATAACGACCATCTCTGTAAGTGACGGTTTCTTGGAAGTTTTTAAGAACTTCGTCTTCCTTGTTTGTGGCTTCCCTGTCGACTATCCCAAGGTGTTCCAGCTCCCAAAATGATTTCAGCTGTCTGGATAGGACGTCGTTGTCCTGTTGGGTGGTCACCAAGATGCGCATGACTCCGGTGGTTGTCGTCAAACACGTCGTCGCCGTTGTTTTAGAAACTATACCTTGTAATGTCCACCCAAAGATGGTTTCCACGGCAACGAGCTTGTCGCTGACACGCTTGACTTTTCCGGTGGTGACGTCCCAGTATCGGTCAGCGCCAATCAAGATACAGACGCCGGTGTTCTGTCGATGGTCGCCAGGAGCCAGATCAGCGAGCTGGAGCCCTTGGTCTGCAGCCAGGCTGATAGCGGAGGCGTCCGGTGGTTGTAGAGAGTCCCCGGAAATCTCAGGAACTTCGAGGGCCTCGACTCGAATTATGTTGTCGTTATGCCGGCTTCGTAGCCATAACTCGACTCTATTGCACGTTTTGATGCTTGGCTTCGTGGTCCCAAAGGTGTGAATGGCGAGACGTTCTTCGCCCACCACTCGAAGCTTAAGACGCCGGGAAACTTCTTCTTTTACGAAAGTTCGTTGGCTGCCACCGTCGAGCAGTATTCTAACCAAGGCGCGATTCTGTTTCGCTTCTGCCCAGGCTTGTGCTGTCTGCAGGAGCACGCTCGGAGTGGAGTTAGTCTGTGCCATCTGTAACGATGACTGCACGGTAGTCTCAAGAGGTGCAGGGACGTTTCTTGCATGAGATGGTGTCGGCCTGTTTAACTCGCAGACGCCTGTAGCGTGCCGGGCGGAACATTTCGCGCACTTAAGCCACATGGCTGATCGGCATTCGGTTGCCCGATGGTTCCTTTTCGCGCATTTGAAGCACCTTCTCTCTTTGGCCATGATTTGCTTCTTCATTTCTAGCGGAACGCTGACCACACAGTCCTGCGGAAGGTGATCTTCTGCACCACAAAATGAGCACTGCGACTCTCTGCCTTTTACAGCGAAGACTGCTGCGGAAGGTGTCTTTCCCTTTAGACTTGAATCCGTCGGTTTGAGAACAGTGCTCTGCGACTGGCGGCTGCTGTACTGTGCTCGTTCTCTGCTCTCCACTTCCATTCTTAAGAAATCTAGGAAATCTTGGAGTTCGTCTTGGGGACTGGCTTTAGCGGTAGCTTTCTTCCGGCAGTATTCAAGGCACAGCTGATCAGGAATGCTTTTCCTTAAGACAGTCAGCAACAGCACGCCGTACGTACTCGATGTCACTCCCAGTGCCTCGAGGCTTCGGACTCCCGACTGGATTTCATCATAAAGGGTCCTAAGCCTTTCCGTGTCGTGGAGGTTGTGTACCGGGCGAACACCGAGCAACCGTGACATGTGTTCTTCGATTATGACGTCTTCTTTCCCGAATCTTTCCGTCAGGGTCTTGATCGCTACTGCGTAGTTTTCATGGCTTAGGGATAGCCCTTCGATAGCCGCGGCCGCCTTTCCTGTGAGGTAACTCGTCAAGTACTGGAATTTAGCGATTGCTGAAAGAACTTCATTCTTGTGAATTGTTGATTCGAACTGATTCCAAAATCTCTGCCATGATCGCAAGTCTCCGCTGAACTTAGCGATTTCCAGCTTCGGAAGTTTAGTAGTTGCTGACGGTAGCTGGCTCGTGGCGATGCCGGTGTTCACTGAAGACTGCGAATTAGGCTCGGGAAGAGCCCCCGTTACTGACGGAGTTGTCGATCTATCTTCGCTCGAGGTTTGGTTACGTAAGGCTCTTTTGATGCGTGTTTTCGTGACGCTGATTTTCTCACTGAAGACAGATACGGCTGCCAATTCGGCGTTGAGTTCCTGCAGGTCTACCCTCTTCTCGATGCTCTCATTAACTGCTTTAAGTTCTTCTGATTGCTCGACAAGGAGGTCAAATTGTTCTTCCAGCTCACCGCTCTGGACTGCAGGCTCTTGTAGGAGCGTGGTGGCTGCTGTGATGATCCTGTCGATCGCTTGTCGTAGTGCGGCTTGCTTCTTCTGGAGTCGTTCCATGGCGTTCTCGATCACTGTTAACTAAGTTTCCCGGGTTTCGGCACCAAAAATGTTATTTCTTCTGAACGTTAGAAACTGTGACCGTTGACACCCCGGCAAGTAACGACTGAGCCGCACTAATTAAAGCCAAACTGCGCGTAAGACTCGTTCGGGCGGCGGGGCCGCGCGCGCGGGAGCCTCACAAAACGACGCTCTCTCGGTGGCTTTCACTTTCACACTGACTTTATTTACACGGGTCGAAGTTTGACACAAAACACATGGATACAAAAGGGAACAGTGGGAAGGGGAGTAAAGAAGGCATCTCGAGCGGTTGGCCTCGGGCAGTCGGGAGAAAGAGAGATAGAGAGCCACTTGTGACCTTGGTCAGACCCGGCGCGAGGGCGGGTGTCGCGTTGCCCCACGTTTGGTGTCTTCCCGTTCCGTCCCTTCGGGGCCGTCTCCTATTTTCCACAGCGTCAATTGTCCTGCATGGGAATACCCCGACTGCTACCCGCTAATCACTCTTTACGCGCTCCATTACTGTTATTTTGCACCTCCTCACATTTGAGTCACCATCGATAAGCACTAGGCTATTCTCTTCCTCCCTTCTAACTTCCAGATTATGCTGCCTCTCATCAGTGACTGTGACCTCATTGCTTGGGTTAGCTTGTTCCGCTTCTCTCCATCGCCTACACACTTCTTAGCTGCCACATGTGCGTAGCTGTTCCTGTCTGAATCTGCCTGACCTACTTCCTTATCGCAGTCCATGCCAGCGCAGGCCCAATCCACGTGGCTGGCGCTGAAATGTGCACCAATATGGCTTCGTTTGGTCGTGTCAGACATTTTAGTCTGCAACAATTGACTAAGCTGTTCTTGAAGCTTGCGTTTCTCTCCCTCTATACTTGTAGCTCTCTTTCTAGAACATCCATTCTTAACGCTAGGTTGGTGTTCGCTTCGCCAGCCCTGTCCGGGCGTGCACTTAATACGCAGCATTTGCACATTAAATTCGCGCCTTTGGCCTCCTGTGCAGATTCGAACCTCGTTTGCATCAAATTCACCGACGCCTCACACTCCTTGCAATTAACCTTCAGTGTCTACCATTTTAGCAGCACTCGAATATTGCTACCGCAAATGGCTGGAAAATCTACAAGGTAAACAAGAGACAGCCGAAAGCACGTTCTCAAACAAAATTTTGCCTGCCGTAAAAACCGATCACCTAAAAAAATCGAATAACTACATGTCTAAACTAGTTAACCTCACAAATGAGCGCCACAGATTTTTAGCTGCCGACAGGAAAAGACCCGGCCGTTAGGTCACGGAGCTGCTCTTTCGCGAGCACTTCACGTAACTAGCCTAAATCTAAACTCTCAAAATATAAAGCGAAAGAACTCATCTATTTGTCGTAGTCACGGCGCTCTCGCTGTCGTCCGGCCGTCCGGTCCCGGTCACCACGCGTAATCCGGAGAGCACCGAAGCAAGCGTCGCACCGCACGGAAGACAGAAAAACCGGATGCTGCGGCACCGCGAGCAGAGAGTGATTACAGCGCCGTGTGAATACCCCGTTCAAAAGCTGCTGAGAATGGCCTGCGGAGTTCAGGAATCGGGAGACGTGACTGCATCGCCGCTCGGTTGAACGCGTTTTTGCGGCTCTCTTAAAACAGGAGCGCCGCAGTATCACAACTTCAGTCTGTTGTGAAGATCTGTACATGTTCAGTACGACTACACAAAATTCCTGCACGACGAAAAAGTAGTTCGTGTTAAAAGTTTTCTTGACACCTAAACAAGAAAATAATAAGAAAGATATTTACAAGCTTTACAGAATTTTGAAACCTGGCTTGTTTGATGATGCCAAACATTAAAAAACTTATTTCGCTTACAGTTGTGATTGATAAGTTAAGTAGAAAGGCCCGTTAAGAACTGCTTTTTTTTTAATTGTATGCTAAAATAGCATCATCATCCTCTTTTTTTTCTGGTCTTCAAATTGAGTTCGGAACTTGCCTTGGCCTCTATTTGCGCCTCTGTCGACCCACAGATTTGGAAAGCACAATAGTGAAAAAAATGAACATATGTCTACCTATGTGCGAGCACACGAGTATCGTCCACATGTAACCCACTATGATCTATAAAGAACTATCATATATCTCATCTTTAATGTCTCATCTTGGAATGCCTTATCAGAAAAAAACGTTGTTTCCTCCTGCTAGAAAAATTCTTGCCAGCCTAATCCTGGTTGTTAACACACTTCCCTAACTTTATTTTTATTTATTTATTTATTTATTCAATATATATATTTTAACTTATCATGGAGAAGCAAGATATAACTGGAAAACATACCAATTAAAAATATCAAGCATCGACTAGTAACAATGAAATAATGTATTTTATTGATACACACCACTGTTTTAAATATGCGGAAAGTAAAAAAAAACTGTTTACGTAATTGCGCGTTGAAAACATCAGCCGAAAGTTGGATGCCGTAAAATCGCTGCGCACGTGTCTGCGCATGCAGTGCAAGTACAAGAGCGTTAAGAAAGTGACATATATAGTCCGCAAGAGGTTATAATCCCTTCTTTTTAGCAATGGTCGCAAATTACACGGGCATGCATTATATTTTATGGCGTGGCAACGGTCCGCAAATTACACGGGCATGCATGATATTTTATGGCGTGGAAAAGTTGAAAAATTGCTTCACCTCCACTCTACTATAACTGCTCGTGTATAGGCTCTCCTGGCGACACTGTTTGTGTGTGCTTTGCTCTGTGACAGTGTTTGTTCGCGAGCTAATGTGTCTGACACAAGGCCACCAAGGATGCAAAACAGAAATTAACCGTTAATTCAATCCGGAAATCTAGCGTCGCATTGTAACCGCTGCAAATTAAGATGCAAACCACTGATTAAGAAAAAACAGCAATTACAAGGTTTGACAGAGTTGAGGGAAAATCACTTTTGATTCCAACTGCAGGTGAAGGAAACTTTAAGAGCGATCCAGCAGTTAGACTTACTAAAAGCCGGTCCGAAATGAGAGGAAATATACAAGATCAACCTGTTAGATTGTATGCATAACTTTGCTTGTAATCATTATATTCGGCCATATGTACGAAAATGTGTCATCAAAAAGTAATAAACATGTGAATTTGCGCTTATGGTGCAAGTGCTTCTGTTCATTTTGTTTTGTTTTATACCCTTAGTACCGCGTGCAGTTAAACTTGTTTGCAAGCTTTCTTGAGAGGTGGGAGTCGCGAGTGGCACTTCAGCGCGACTGGCGCGTTACTAAAATAGAAAGCAATTAGCGGAAAGCTGCTTACACCGAATTAGAATGCCGCATAAGCAAAAAAATGAACAGGAAACCTCGTCACATTTTATTAAAGGTGGAGTTATGAGACAGCTAAGTTATCAAAACGATTCACTCCAATAGTTTTTATGAAATAACGAATTATGTGACTCTTCATTTTGGTTTGATTAAAAATGCATATTTGAAATAGTAATTGCTGTGCTTGCGCAAACCCGTGTGCGTTGCCTCTTAAAGTAGTCTACTTAAGCGATACGCGGCCGGCGTCATGAAACCATGCGGCGACAGCAGCTGCATTCCCCAAGTCCAGTAAAATACGTACCCGCATTCTTCAGTGCAATCTACCTGCGCTGCCATAGGGGCCCCGTGGTTGCAAAGAAATTAACGCAGCGCACATATGAACTGATCGCATGGGCGATTGAAACAGCGCGCAAGCAAGCTGTATAGATTCCAACTTTAATCTATCTATCTCGAGTCTAACTTATGTTAGTTTTTCGACTTTGTGTTCATTTCGCGTATTAGACTACCGTATGCTTCAATAATCAAACACCTTCGGCTATCTGCAACCGACCAAAACAGCGAATAGATCATTTCAATAAAGGCACGTTCGGTTCGAGATCCGAACTCAATGGCATGAAACTAAAGTTATATGTGTACAGTCATGCCTCGTTAATAAGAATAATTTGGTTCCTGAGCAAAGGCGTCCATATATTGTGTTGTCCGTAATAATGATTCATGAAGAAATTCAAAACTAAACATGAAAAAAAGCTTTACGACTGCTTCTCTGCGCAGCGGCGGGCCGTTAAGGTTAAATCTAGCACTCTTGGAAGTTCAAGGTATATTATTCTTGTCGCCATTATATTGAAGGTATTGATGCGCAAATTTTAGCACCTTTGGAGCGCCTAGTGGTCCATGACACGCGTGAAGGCGCTAAGACTCTCTCTCTTTGCTAAGACTGTTCACATCGCAAGAACCCTGTACTCACTCGGCTGGCAGCTGCTGAATGTGGTTTTAAACGTAGCACATAGAAGAAATTTTTAGCAATCGTTCATGCAATGTGGCAAATGAATAAGGCACATTGCTGCTGTAATTCATGAAACCGTACACATGCAAAAAGTCCTTTACTGGGGCATTCGCACTTTCTTACTGTCTTTCTCTGGTGTACTGACACTCAAAATACCAAGGGCGGAAAATCTGGCAAAGTCACTCGGAATTTTGTTCTCATCGTTGTCCACATTAACGGCACAAAAATACATGGGCCCCAATGGTCTCCGTACATTTTCACCCGGTCAATTGTCCGGGAAGCGAGTTTCATGTTAACGAGGCGTAAATATATATACAGAAAGAAACGAACAGCGAAACGAGCACTCACAAACACCAAAGGTCGCTACCGCATGTGTTGTGATTTACAGTTTTGCGATCATGTCTAGATAGTTCACCCATAATGCAGCGCTGCACTGTAATGCGATTTACTGTTTTGTCGTCGTGCTGTTTTGTCGGTGTGCCATTTTTTCCGGCGCGCTGTTTTCCTTTGCTTTTTGTTGCCGTGCTGTTTTTTTCCCTGTGCCGTTTTGTCGCTGTGCTGTTTTTTTCCCTTTGCTGTTTTGTGTGCGCTGTTTTGACGCATTCTGTTTTGACGCGTGTGTTATTTTTTGTCCCTGTTTGTTTCGCTGCCAGTCTATGCATAGATAAAAAAAAACTTTAATTATGAGCAGAGGTTTCAGATTTCAACACTACAGCAGAGGTGGGGGGGATGCCCCCAGGGGGTTGCCATTCGTGTGTTAAGCTCGCATCAGTTGCGTGGAAGAACTCTTCGGCCTGACTGCGCAGAACAAAGTATATTGCTGAGAAGCTCGGGCGAATGACCTGCGCCTGAAGGCGCATTCACACTTGTACATTCGGCGGCGAGAGTGAGCGGAATCCGCTGCCGCGGCAGAGATTCCGCCGGAATGCCCAGCGGAAAGCCCGATTGGTCAAGGACCGAATTCTGGGGCCGCAAAAAATTCTGCCGATATTCACCGGGCAATAGGAAGGCGTGTACAAAGTTGGACTCCCTCGGCGAGTAACATTGCGGCGCCCTTCGATGCAGGACGCCTCGCCTCTGACTGAATATGTTGCTCTTGCTACCCTTTTCAGCGCGTTCACTGGCCATAAAAGAGCCAGCGGTCTTTCGCTTCGTCTCATCTCATCCTTAAGAAAACGTGTGAATGATAAATTTTTTTTATTTTTTTTTATTTCGGGAGACGATTCTTCTCCTAGGCATAGGAGGGGCGTCGATTTGTTGACAACAATGGTTCCCCTCGTACCCGCCAGATGACGCCACTAGGCTTATCTTTTCGCTTTAACAGTGAGTATGTTAGAAATGGCGTTACGACCGGCAAAATAGGTGTATTTAGCGTATACGTAAGCGTGCATGCGGTTACGGTACGTAGACAGCTTCGATTAACCTCTTACTATATCTGCGAACGCCGTCAGCATACGACACAGACGATGAGCGGCGATGCGGGCGCATGACGCGGAGCGCAAGCGACGCATGGCGCGCAGCGTAAGCGAGCGGCCACAGCACGCATGCGGGAAGAGGCGCGAGCGGAACAAGGGCCACCGCGTCTGCGCAAGCGTTCACGGCCGATGCGTGCGAGCCCCAAGGCTTTGGGCACTTGTACTCTAATCCGCAATTGAGAGGTGGCAGTATCATCAAGTACGAGCTTGCCAAACAGAAGCTTCCCGTGAGAGACGCCAGGATCAAGTCACCTGTGAAATATACATCGAACAAATTTGTAATTTGCGGACATAATCGCGCGCGACGCTTCTCTTGAGCCGATCTGTTGCCTCTTTGTCACAAAGAAACTTCTCGCTGGCACCAATGTTTGCCTTTAAATTCAGGTGTACTGTTTGTACCGCCGGTTGCTTGTTTTTAGAAAAAAGACGTACTGATTATCTCTAATCGATTAGAGTGAAAAGTAAAAGAATTACACGATACATTGCCGTTTTAAAAAGTAATCGATTAATTACAAAATTACAAGAAAAGGTAATTTATTACAAGTAATCAATAACTTGTAACGCGTTGCGTACAACTCGGCACTTGGAATGTTACAGAAAGCCCACTGGAACGTGAAAGCTCTCACTAAAAATTGCCTAAGGGTTCATTTGCCACTTATCGTTCATTTTGGCGGGGAGATAACGTCAGCGGGAAGCAGCACCAACACTGACGGCTGTGGCTGCGGCTGTCGCAAACACATCGCAGCGGTTCGCGGTAAATTGTGGCTTTAATGAGACTTGTCGGTGCTGCGCACGCGTCACTATGAACATCTGCGCCTCGGCATTCCAACCGTGCACCTGAGTGTCCCCGGACACCCGTTTATGTAGCTGCGTAGACGTGTTCACGGCGACGCTCAGCCTGGCATCCATGGACTGCTGGTGAATGTTACACGTCCGAAATAAACGTTGGATACCACTAGCAGACGCATCTTCAGTTCAATGAGCGCGTTAGCCTCTGTGGAATCTAGGTGAAAGAAATGAGTTGTGTGTGTATTTCTAAGAATAATTACGTTAGTAGGAGCGGACACAGGGGTGCCTGGCCTTTCCCGCGGCTGTCATCGCTGTTCCGCCACAGGCGGCTGCGACGCGAGAATATTGCATGTTTTTTCTACCTCTAGATTCTTTCACTTCCCTCTCTTCCATTGGCACGAGTCAATGAAAGTGGCCCGGCCGGAGCCAGTCGGCGCGTGCTCGGTACGTCCTTTTTTCTTCGCACACGAACACAAGCACGCACGCACGCACACACGCACACCTACAAACGCACACACACTCACGCACACGCACACACAAACACACACACACACACACGCGCGCGCACACACACGCACACACACAGCGAAAACAGTGCCCTACCTGCCGTCCAACAAACACCGCACAGCATTTTTACATCTTTCATTCTGGTGTCCACGAACAACACACTGAACGTCGACCTTAGTTGCGCCCTTGCTGCGAGCAGTTTTTCAATCGAATGAGTAGTGATAAGAAACTAGCGTAACCGGCTGTGAAGTTTAAAGCACTGGCTCTTATGGCGGAGGTTCCCCGCATTTGTGTTGTTGTGCCTGTCAAGATCAGGCGCTCGTACATTAGTTTTTGATGAAAAGAAAGGCACGGTGTCTAACTCACTTCTTGGTGGACACTTAAAACTGTAGCGTGATGGAAGGGCGGAAGGAGGTAGTTAAAGAAGGAAGAGGAAAATAGGTGTCATGGTGCAGGGCTCCGCAAAAAATTTCTGCCCCCTGAAGCTTTTACGTGCATTGACATCGCACAGTATACGGGTGTCTGAGTTTCGCGTCCACTGCAGCGCGGCCAGGATTGAACCCTTGTCACGTCGGGACGAAGCGCAGGACACGACGACAGACGCACGGCTGATTCATGCTCACTTTCTCCTCTCACTCCTTCCTTAGCTCCATCCCGGCCCAGGTGTCCACCTCCTGAGGAAGTGCCACTGTTTCTTTTTTTAGTACGAAAGCAACTACTCCAGAAGTACCAACCCTGAGCAACAATGTTCTGTCTTCTCAACTTGTTTTGAGCTCCCAACTAACGAGAGCTTACCCGAGTTACCCGAGTTACCCGAGCTTACCCGAGTTACTCGGGTTACTCGGGTAAGCTCGGAAGAGTGTCGCGCACGCTGTAAGCAATGGGAGTAGAGTGTCGCACCACCTAGATCTCATAACCTTATGACGTCATCAAAACCTGCCCTGGCGGGGGCAGTTGAATTAATGATTGGTCGTGGGAGAATGCTCGGGAAGACAAACCTGTCTTTCACAATCCCTACCGGTGGCTGAGATAGAAATAGCCAGTGGCGCATGGCTTAACTGCTGCACTACTGAGCTGGTAGTGGTATGAGGACTCGCCGCGATCTATGAGTGTTAAGTAGAGAATGGCCAATTGATCATATATGGGCATTAACCCACCAAAGATATTGTATCATACCCTTTAGGCGGAGCTTAAGTGTCCCCTCCAATTGAGAATAAACTCCTGCTCGGTTTAACTACGTTAAATCATTGCCACTTTTAGATTGAAAAGCTCTACTTCTTCCATACTGAACCTGAAGCTCATCTGGCTTTTGGATTTGGATTTGACCTCAAACGGGAGGCGCGCCGCATGTGCAAAAATCGTGCGAGGCAGGTGCCGCGATTTTCTACTTCATCGACGGCATAGCTGGGCGCTTGGCAGTCACGTCGGCCGCGGCGCCAGCTGCTGCTTGGCGGCTCCTCCTTGCCAGTTGGGGCATATGATGTGTCACATGATCCTCTCTTCCGCTTGGCAGTCACGCGCACCGCTGCGCCGACCGCCGCGGTGGACGCTCGTTGTTGCACTTCTGGCACATGATGCATCACGCGATTTGGTCTCGCTGAAACAATTAGCTCTCGCTGAAGTCTTGAAAAAATAAAGGTGAACCAAAGCTAAACTTTCACTATCCATACTTAACAGAGTTTTCGCTCATAACATTCTGGTCAAGTGAGTTGAGCCAAAGCAACTTTTTCTTCCTTTGCAACTATACTGTAAAAATATAAACAAGACGCAAACGTATACTGTGTGGCTTGAGCAACCGTCGCGCGTTGAGGGGATAGGACGCAGCCTCTGCAGAGCAAGGTCGCTCCTGTCTCAAGCTGTGCAATAACTGGTGGTTTGGCAACACCGTTCTGAGGTCACCTCAAAGTTGCAGTTCCTGTGGCCGCTACGCTATGCATTATGGCAAGTCGGCTTAGGAAACTTCATTGCAGGTGTTCTGTTAGGTTGGGACCACAGACGTTACTCTGTCAGTCCAGGAGTTGCGAAGTTCGAGTGAAGCTCGCTAGAGTCGCATGGAAGAACACCTCGACGATTTAGGCGAGCGATGTGGCGTGTAACCGAGCGGCCAGGGCTCGCAATCGGGGCAGAGGCGCCAGCAGAACAAGGGTCTACGCGTCAACATAAGCGTTCGCCACAGGAGCGGCGGGCCGAGGCCAAACGCAAGGCGCGTGGGAGCCCCAAAGTGCGGGAGCTTGAACTCCGAGCCTACCTTGAAAGATGGCAAGATCCTCAATTACCGGCTCAGCATTCAGAAGCCTCTCGCGAATCACGCCAGAATTAGGTTCTGGCCCGATAGGCAGAAGCCACCCATGATAGATACTTGCGACTTATACGAGAGCGTTAATCGCAAAATCGTTAACCGGGAAAGCACAAGGGGAAACGAGCTAGTGTTCACCATTGTAATTGCCGTGAATGCGAAATCTCCACATAATTTCTTTTGTAAGAACTACGCCAGCTAGTGAGCAAAGGCGAATCCTCGTGAGAGAGACGGTTCTCGCTTCGTCTAGCGCGACCGTGTTACACGCTGCGAAAGTTACTGGCTGGGGACCTCTAAGGGAAGTCTCACTGGCCGAGCGAAGGATCTGTCAATATTTCGACGTGTTACTCTTGGAGTAAATTTAGCCCATGAGTAAATGTTTTGTGCAGCCGGTCGCCAGCCTCAGCGAGAACAGGGAGACGAAATTTTAATTTTTCTTGGAAGTACGGTCGAACGGCACATTCAGTAAAAGCATGTACTCAATGGCGGCTATTTCCAGCTTTTTTGTAGGCTTTTCACCGGGTTTGGAAAGCGGTGGCGTGGGGTATCTTCCCCATGCGTAAACCAACTCATTATTGCATTCCCGAGGTTTATCGTGTTCTCCGGAGTATGTCAGTGCACTGTGTTTCCTCCGTACCTTTAGTCGACTGACATTTTCAGAAGGCACGTGAGTGGCCCCTTTGATTTCATACTTACGAAACCCAGCTCATGACGTGCTCATTTCTCCCTGCAATGTTTCTTTCAATCTCATCAGAGGGAAGCGACTGAACAGCGCTTTGTGAGAAGTCTAAATGACGCTGCTCGTTCACCCGTTAGACTTTTTACGAGCCCAAATTCACGTTTACATTTTGTAATTCGTATAGTAGGTTATCTCATGCATTATTTAACAGAATAGTTGTTAACGGCTTCGCGATGCTGGGGGTTTTTGCTCGCCCCTGGCTTTTCGCTCTGGATCCACCATGGCGCAATAATTTCTATCTCTTCAGACTCGAGGGTTTCCTGGGCCGTAATTATAAAGTTATAGTGCCATTATCTGAAAAGATTCCACTGATACATGCCGGTTGCTGTTATATGCCATATCACACATTCCTGCACGGATGAGATTTGTGAGCAGTATATTCACTGATGGCCCACTAGTTATGGTTATACCGTATGGACGTATTTCACAATAGGCTAACGAGGGTTTTAATCAAGGTTCCTATTGTAAGGCAGTAACAAGCTTCTTGTTGTACTCTAACCTTTTCTGCCATGTCTCAATAAGCTACTCTTGCAAAGAGGCATAATACGAATGCTGTAGACCTTTGTCAATGCACGAAGGGAGGGTTACATGAAAAGCTAAAGGCGTGTTTTTGTGCGATGCGCTTGTTAACTGATTTAATTAACTGTAGAGGTCATGCCTTCTCAAAAAGGGCAAGAGCAGCGTGTAATGAAAGCCAACTGAAACGAAATTTTTGCCGCTTAAAATACAATTTGCTAGTGATATTTTAAAAGAGAGCGCTGTAAAAGATGACAGCTTTTGTAGAAGCGAGTGTGTCAGGAATGCCTCTTAAAATCTTTGTTGCTCAATCCGAAACGAAAACCGCCCAAATAGGCGTACGAGAGAAGCACTCTGACCGATTAAACCCTGCGGACGTGGCAGTTCGCCTGATGAGGCAGGCAGGCTCACGTTGCAAGCTACTCGATCGTCGATCACGGTTAGTTACTGCCCTGAGTGCCAACTATTGAAACGCGGTGCATTCTTTTGTCGTTCTTACGCCGCTTGCTTTCGCCCTTCTGCCGCCGACAGCATATGGCCCTGCTTATGCAGCTGTTTCAAAAACTTATTGTTTCATCCGCAATCGCTGCAGGCAGTTTGGATTTCCAAATAGTTCTGAACATTTCACGCAAGGAACTCACTCGAAGGCACTATTAAAAAAACAAACAGAGCGCCAAATGCTAGACATCTATCGCTTCTTGCTCGAAAATGCACGGATGCTTGTTTTACGTGTGGCATGAGTGTTTGCAAACCCGAATGGTGCATAGCGATTCGGCATGGTGCTCGCACCTGATATCTGAAAGACTATTTAGCCACACCAAAGAATGCTAACCAAGCCACTATTTTGCCTTCAGGCATTCCTTCAGCTAGTCACACCGCGTCATCCATGATCCACACTTACAAGTTTTTCTGTGGGCAGTCTATAGACTGACCATAGACTTCTCAATGAAGTCCACAGACTTTGTGCAGACAAATCTATTATAATAGTCCATAGGAAATCTACACATTTGTGGCCATACAATTTTTGTGGGTTTCTGCCTACAGGCAGTCCAAAGACAAATCTAGAGCTTCAGTAAGCACAGGTCTGTGCTCTGTCTAAAGATATTCTATAGATACCTGGCCTTGCACTTTTAGACACATTTGCCTTAAAGAGTCTAAGACCTCTGTCTACTATACCTTTTGTACAAATTGTCTATAGACTTTCGACAAACAGTATACAAGCGTTGAAGAATGTCACTACACAGCTTTCACAAATACATGATGACCTATGCCACTTGCATCTCTAGTTTATTTCAAAGTTTTCCAGGCTGGGCAATACATGCACGATAAGAATTGCACCATGTTATAGAATCAAAAATATAAAGTAATAGCCCGCCTAGTTTCCTCGAAAGTATTCTTGGGGCCTGTTGTCTGCTGTCAACCATTCGGGCATATTGGCCTGTACAGCTCAAAACAAAAAAAGTAGTGTAGGGTAATTGAACAAAAACGTAACCGCTCTCCACGCATGTACAGTGGGCCAATTCTTTAACAGTACCGCGCGAGCGCCGACCAAACTGCTTGTCAGCGCCTTATCGCAGCGCGGAGCGGCGAAGCCAGCGAGAATAATCGCGCGCGCACAAGTTTGCCCACACAGCGATTGTCGTCTGCTAGGCTCTTCCCGCGATGGCGACACAACCCCGGCCGTGTTGTTCTCCTCCCCCCGTTTGATGACAGCGGCGTGATGAAGCAGTAAACGACAGGCTGGGCAAATCTTTGTTAACGTTTTAGGCATGCCGCTAGCTTTTACTCAGCCGCAAAATGCACTACGAAGGCGTCCTTGGTGACAACGCAACTACGGTTGTGCATAAAGTGTGGTCGCCCCGTCGAATGTTTTTTACTCGCTGTCTAGGAGCAAGAAGAATGCCCCCATGCATCCCGGAAGAAACGCGGCTGCGTATTGTTGCACTGGCGACAGCGGAAAAATGTCAAAGGGAGATAGCTAGGGAAGTTGGTGCGAGGAAGGCAACAGTTAATAGGATTATTCAGGCCTTCCGTGATGAAGGCCGCATTGGAAACGCACCCAGATGTTTAAACCGGAAGACAACACGAGAGCAGGATATGGCCATCGTTGCTGTAGCTGCTGCGGATCCTTTCATGACGGCGGGCCAGATAAAGAATATTGTCGGCTTGGACACAAGTGACGAGCTTGTGCGAAAACGGCTACGTGAAGCAGGCCTCACGAACAGATGTGCGGCCCAAAAACCATTGCTTTCGGCCACCAGCAAGGCAGAAAGGCTGCGGTTTGCGCACGAGCATCTGCAGTTGACAGTGGACGACTGGGGTCAAGTAGCATTCACTGACGAGTCGACGTTCTGCACTCAGTGGAACCAAAAGCAGAGAGTCTACCGTCCAGCCCTGTCAAGGTATGCAGAGCTCAGTTTGTGTGTGATTGTAAACGATGCCCATGGTGGACCTTCTACTCAGTTTCATGTTACCGTCAAATGCGCAAGAACGCTCACTGCCTTTGCCACAAATGAATTGAGCAGCTTTGTTTCTCCGATGTAGCCTACGTTATGCCTTGAAATTGCACCGACAATATGGTATTACATTCAGATATTAAAACTGGCTGTTTTTGTTTTTGTAGGTATGACCCGTGCTACACCCAAGCCGTAAAATCCAGCGGTCGCACGAGTGTCAACGTCTGGGGAGTCGTTACCAAGGACGGACTCGGGCCCATTTGTCGGATTCCCGGTCGTTTCTGCTCGGAGGCATATATTGAAATTATTGACAACAAACTCCTTCCCCACGTGCTTGATGGACCTTTTAAGGACGGATGTTTTTACCTTCAACAAGACCTTTCTCCTATCCACACTTCCCGGTCTCTGAAGGCTCACCTAGAGCAAGTTGGTGTCATGACACTGCCATGGCCGCCGCAAGGGGCCGACCTCAACATAATTGAGAATGTGTGGGGAATAATGAAAACAAACTTGTCAAGAATGGGCTTGCACCATGCGACTTCCGACGAGCTCTGGTAAGCCGTCACGGGGGAATGGGAATTGCTTGAAGCCGACACGGACCTCGTACCAGCTCTATATGAGTCCCTACCTCGACGCATGGCTGGGGTTGTTCAGTCGGATGGAGCTTGCCTGGCTTACTGACCACGCACGAGTGCGCACATGAGCGCTGGAACGCACGCGGCCGCCATCACATGGATGATGATGTGCCTCAATAAACAGTGGTTGTGCGTCAACATCGAACGAGGTGTCTTCATTCTTTATAGTAAAACGAAGCATTTGTCCTGTTTTGCTAGTTTTGTTCATGTTTTTCCAGGGTAGGCGCAATCATGCGATAAATTCTGGCAAAAAAAATGCAATACAGTTACTCGTGCACCTGCTATTTCGGCTCGGTCAAGAATATGCGCACTCAGCAAACCGTGAGAGGGGTTGTGTCCCATTAGTGGGAACAGCCTAGTCGATGACCGTCGCGACGGAAGAAACGTTGTGCGCAATCGCTTATTCTCGCTGGTTTCGTCGCTCTGTGCCGTGATAAGGCGCTGACAAGCAGTTCGGTCGACGCTCGCGCGGTACTGTTAAAGAATTGGCGAGGTGTACAGTTTTGGTAAAAAAATGGCCTGGCTTAGCTTATGGTTAAGCCTAGGATGCGAAGCATACGTCGCTTGGCAAGCCGTACTTCTCGTTCTTCTCCCGTTTCCGTGGCTCTTTGTAACTTGCGCTTTGCGGTCTGGCGAGCCGCCCTCTCCCTGGCCGACATCTCGCTGCTCAAGTGACTCAACGAGTGCGTCGCCTTTTATACAATTGCGTGACGTCAGTATCTCCTAGCGGTAGGAGCGGGAGTTAGGCCGCCGGCGGACGCTGGGAGGCTGCGCGTCCGCAAGCGAGCGCACGAGTTGAGCCCCAGCTTTCACAGCTGTTGTGACGTCATATCACGTGGTGCGCCGATGTAGGTCAAGTGGTAGCTACGCGGCCGTGCGCGTCGCAGCAAGGAAGAGCTCGGATGTGCGGCTAGTATGTTTCGCATAAAAACTTAAGGCCGCTGTGAACGGCCGGGGAGCGGCTGCGCTCCGCTATCGCGGCGCTGCCACCGCCAGCGCGCGCCGCCGCTCGCTTGCGCCGAGGATAAAGAGGGCGAGGGAAGCATATCTCTCACTCTCAAGCCTCCTCTGATAACAGCGCTCGTGAAAAACTAGTGCGGCGTTCGTTATGCCAGCTCGTATCGCGGCCGCCGTGACAGGGCCTTCCTGCGACTAAATTCGGTTTCCTGGACGAAGCGAGCAGCGCATAACAGTACAAAAGTTATCGTAATCATCGCAATTTTCTATTACAATTTTATTTTACACATTTAGAGCGGAGAGGGTTCGCATTATGCTTTTAGGTATACATTTCGAATGTGTTTCGCAGCGCGGTGAAAATAAAAGATAAAATATAAGCCTGATTTCTCTGAGTGCTCCCTAGCGCTGTGCCAAGTTGCATTGAAATATATGGGCAATTCAGTCAATGTTCTTTTAAAAAAGGACGAGAAGCAGTAATTTCTACTACAAAGGCTGTCTTAGGAAAGGGCCTGTGACTTCCGCCACAATTTTTCAAATACGTAGACCGCACTTATTCACTAAGGAATTAGCGCACGTGTGTGTTCGACGTTGAAGTTCTTTAAATAAGCCCACATTGAGATTATGAAAACTTTTTGGAACTAGAGGACGCTTGTCTGGCCTAAGTAGCCGATTGAGTTAGAGCATACCTTGGCAATTTGGAAATTGCCCACTGCTTGGCCTCTTTTCATGTCTTAGTGCATGCTGCCTCATTGTCGTTAGGGCTCACTTTCAAGCACATATGACGCCAGCGTAAGTTTATCCCTCTTTAATTGGACACCACGCGTACGAGACGTTTGAATCGTGCAAAATAGCCGACGGCCACGAGATTACAACGTGCTCATCCTGCCTTCTCCTAACGAGTGCTGCCCATGCCCATGTCTTATTGATGCAGCCATCCGCAAAAATTTCGTGATGTTCTTCACAAGAAAGTGCATCAATGTAGACGAGCAGAATACAAAAATAAAAACGCAAAAAATTGATCCCCCAGCCCCACCCCACCATTTCCATTTCATGCCTTATCCCGTTTTACAAGCTTTCACGGCTGCTCAGAAAGCACCTCGTCCAGGCCACCACAATAGGCCGCACGAAGCGCCCTGTCACGGCGGCCGCGAGACGAGCTGGCACAATGAAAGCCGCACTAGCTTTTCACGAGCGCTGTTATCGAAGGAGGCTTGAGAGTGAGAGACATGCTTACCTCGCCCTCTGTATCCTCGACGCAAGCGAGTGGCGTCGCGCGCCGGCGGTGGCAGCTAAAGTCACTGGAACGGGAAAAGTACCGCAACCAGCCGCCATATTTGGTCCAGCGCCGCTTGCTGTGCACGCTTATCTCGGCCCATAAGAGCAAGTGCTACGTAATGCTCCGGATTATCTGTGTGCCGGCGGCCACGGGAAAGAAGCGAGCAGACCATTTATGACGGGGAATGATCGCGTCACCGCGCAGAACGAATCGGGAACGCGCGCGCGCTGGCCGGCCGCCTCGGCGGCGAGAGAAAACGAATGCGGTACTTTTCCCGTTCCAGGGACTTCAGTGGCAGCGACGCGATAGCGGAGCGCAGCGGCTCCCCGCCCGTTCACATAGGCCTTAAGTTTTTTGACCAAGACTATACTTTAAAGCGGAAGGCATAACTTGGCTGCCCTATTCTAGAAAATAAATCTCCATCGTTTCAGGGAATAAGCGTGACAAATTCTGAATGATTTTCATGAAACGTTGTGAGAAACACCCATAATCTTTGGAGCAGTTCACTCTGCATTAAATATCTACTGCCAAGTCTGATCTCGCAATACACATTCTTTTTGCATTGAATCATAAGACTTCGAGAAATTTTGGAACGTGTCACCATTGACTCCCTTCAGGCTGTTGAGAATGGCACTGGAATAACATGCACGTTGAAAGCTCCTAACACAGGGACACCAAGATTATTGTTTCACTTTTTTTATATTCGCTAATTTCAGTGGAAGACACGCGCTCCAGCGTTCGTGTTAAGCGTGATTACGCCTGTACATTGAGCTTTACGTCGGATTGTTAAGGAATACGTTCCGTGAAAACAAGTATTTGCTCTTATGAAATTTGTTTACTATTAATAGTGTTCAAAGCAGTCTAGTCCTTGTCATTCCACCGGAAGATTAGATATGTATTGATTAAATTGTAACATTTTACTTTATTTGCGCTGATCTATTTTGGTCGGCATATGATGTGTAGCCATCTGCAAAAACAAACATTTGCATTGTGCGCTATCAGGGTGCCATAGCCTAGTAAGACACTTTCCGGGCCTTTTTCAATCCTTCCCAGACAATTTGTTTGAAATTTCCTCAAATAACGACAGAAAGAAAGAGAGAAAGAAAGAAAAAGTGCCGGGAAGACGAGGTTTCTTAGTTGGCTTGGCTATTTTAAGGAACAAAACGTGAATTCAGCGTAAACGCACTACTCTTCTCGAGGCAAACCGCGAAGGAATTATGCGCAAGTTTCCGTACCGGCATAACAACGAACTTTTACATGCTTTAAATCTGTTGAAGTGAAAAGCGCAGTATTCAGATAACCTAATCTGCGGATAGATAGCAGCGCGGGGCAACTACCGATTTCGAGTTACAAGTCTTTGGCCTAACACTATCCAAGCCAAACACGACACCTTGTCTTCCCTGAAATCCCGCGGTAAATGAAGTGCTCTTTAAGAAACTCGCGTAGACGGTGGCGCCAGCTTTCCCACTAGGCAACATTTAGAAGCTCTATGGTGTGGTCCACTTCTCCTAAAGGTTAACCCCTCGCTTTTGGTGACGGAAATTGAGTCTTTATGTTATAGACCCAAGAGTGCTCCCTAATTGCTTTGAGCAACCGATGAACGACAATCTGGGAAACACCACTAGCGCTTTCATTGCTCGCGCTGCGGATTCACTGTGGATCGATGCGATCGGTGTCGCCGACGCGCAGATGGGGCAGTAGCCATCTGGGCGCCAAGTCCGTCGGGGCAGCGTTGTCGGCCGCCGCTAACGTCAGCTGCGCCCGGGCATCGAACTATAGCGTTCGTTGTTTACTCTAACGTCACTCAGCGTGCGCGAAGCTCATGCGCGCGCGCCCGCGTTACGTCGGACTACAAACGCACCTTTATGGCGCGGTGCTGCAGCGTTTTCACTTTTAGAGCAACTAGGTCCAATTAATCAGAAAGCACTACTTCACGGGGTCAACCACATCCAAGAATCTTGTGGCTTGCATGAACTTCAAGGTGCAGGAAAAAAAAACAGATAATGCCGCGACTGTATTTCTAACCCGCGGCGGCGCGAAGAGATCAGCTTCGCTGTCCACTGCACTAGGGCACTATGCTATCGTCGCATCCGATCACGCCTCGTTGTTGTTGTTTGCCTCACAAACTGCAGCACACACTCGCTGTGTGCTTTGCAAATCCTCGTCTTCATCAACTTCCATCTGCGATGTGAAAGATCGGATCAGCCTAACCTTGGTCAGATCTTAACCTGAGTCTGATATCGCCGCCAGACGTGCCGACAACCAAGCAAGGTAAAGCCACGAGGCAACCTGGCCGAACACATGTTTTCGCAAGTGCATATTTGTTGTAAATGCGTAAGCATTGTACCAATTCTTTTCACCCTTTCCCCGTGTGCATCTTCACTGTCTTCGCTTCCAACACGCCGCCACTTGTAATACCCCTACCCTGCAAGTTCAGGGTACAAGATTTTGTTTTTAATGTTATTCAGTTAAGACCGCGGATACGCGATGATCCCTACCACCGTGTGAATTACGGCTCGTCTTCCTTACACAAAGTAAGGACACTGCCGTAACTAAGGAAAGGTATACCAAGCCAGCTTAGCAATAACCAATATCGCAACAAAATACTATCCACGAGAGCCAAATTCAAAGCATTATTTATTTTTATTTTTTGTCGCAGAAGAAAAAGATAATGTCTCGCCAGCCAATATTGAGAATGAGTGTGAAGACTCGCTGTCCTTGTTACCAATTACGTTACTATTTCATTACAGACCAGTGATGAGGTTTGCAGAAATTAAACCGAGCCGTAATCAACCCGTTTCTTTACTTGCGTATTAAATGCAAATCCTTTTGTACACATTTTTATGTATCAGTGCAGTAAGTTTCGCAAGATCCTTTTTTAGCAATAGTTGCTATGCGAGCGCAAATGAACATGACTGAAAAATTACACTTAAGACTAACTTTTGGCTTTTGAGCTTCAATATCTCTTTGTGCACAAACCAGTGCAGCTTCAAAGCGCTTTGAGGAAATTCTGAAGTTAAAATGTCATCCTCGTATTACCTCCACGTACCGATCATGCGGCTAAGATCAGCAGTGGTTTCACATGGCATAGTAAGACAGTATATGTAAAGCGGCCACCAAAGGGGCTCGGAGTGTCACCCTGTTCGGTCTCTGTAAGGCCCCTGTAGCGATCGCGAGTCGTTGCCAAAAAAAAATCTGACAATTCCCGAAGGCGCACGCGGCTGCAAACGCATCCCTGCACAGGGATCACTAGCCCTAGTTCATGCAAGGCTGCATGAACTAGGGCTAGTGATGCATGCACGACTGCGAGAGCGGGGTTTTGCCTTGAAAGCACTGCAAATTGCGAAAGGACATTGCACATAAACTGTGTACACGAACTTTCAGTGTGTAAGGGGCAAGTCACGGCCTTTTATTTGTGTTTAGATTGGCTGGGCAAAAAAGCACAGCAATCTTCTTACGGTGCGGCGTGTAAGACCGCGGTAGCGAGCGCAAGTCGATGCCAGCGCGCGCGCCTAAAAAAGAAAAAAAAAACAATCTCCTGGGCATTCCCGAAGGCCCACGCGGCTGCAAGCGCATCCTTGCACAGGGGGCCAGGACCTACCCCTCATCCCCCCCCCCCTCCCCCCTCCCGCGACCTTGTCGAAGCAGGGCGCGCGCGGACATATGTTCTAGATGTTTCTTGAGCTCTCGAGAAGCCGGGGGGGAGGGAGACGTAGTTTAACGTGTGCTGCGACTCCTTTTCTCTCTTGTAGCGCCGTCGTCCATTTCTGGAAGTTTCGAACTGGGTTTTTTAAGTGCGCGTTGCTTCACATTATGTGCGCATTTGGTCAGGCTTCGCACAGCAAAGTAGGCAGACCCCGGTTTTCGGCAAGCCGTGAAGTGCGAGCTTGGAGCTCGAGCGTTAATTTGTGTCAGCATTGGTAGCTGAGTGTGCAGCCCCTGTTGTTTCTGCCTATAGTTGTTTGTGTAGAATTTTGAAGTGTTATAAAGTCCAGTTTCTTGGTTCGTCTGTCTCTCGTTGATTGTCCACACTCTGGCTGTCGGCTACGAGTCCAACGCCAAATAAGCCAGTACCTGGAAGGAAGTAAGCTGCGACGAAAGAACCTTTTAACATCTTTACGGGCGCTATGGTGGAAAAGGAAAAGAAAAATTACTGATATGCTAGCGTTTTTGAGCCCAAAAAAGAATAACGATAAGCTCTTCCTTGAAGTAATAAGCAAGCAGTGTTACTTTGAGGGAACAATTGGTTTAATTTTGCTCTAAATATGACGGCAATTTCTAGGTCATTTTTATTACAAATTTAGCATTTTTCTATAGTGATTACCTTAAAAATGTAATTCTGCCGTGCATCTCGCACATCGCGCCCATGGGCTTAGAGCCCAAGCCAGGTAGTATGGAGGTCGGATTTCGAAGCCAGAAAACGAAACCCGCAAGAGCATTGGAACTAGCGAAGATGGAAAGGCGGAATAATGTGTGTTCATTGATGAGGTCACATCGATGTCGGTGCTTCTAAATAAAAGGAATTAGCACAATGTGTGCGCTTAAGCGCAAAACAGGTCGAATCTGAACATGCAGTACTTCAAGTAGACCGGACTGCTTCTCCAGATAACCTGAAACTCCATGGTATGTATACGGGAGTTTGCTTGCACAGAAATTTCACGGTATGTGATCTGTTCCTGTTTTTTTAGATTTCTGCTTTGTTCTGAATATCCGGATTCCCATCGGTAGGAACCCGGATATAACGGGAGATACACTCTCATCGTCTACCAAGCAAGGTAAGCAGCTGATTTTTACACTCCTCTGAGATTTTCTCATGTGCACAGAATGCTAGTTTCACAACTTGAGCCTTCATTTAGTTCAGCTGGTTTTCGAATCGCACGCTCGCTGATAGAACTTCATGGTTTTCGAATAAATTTATAACGCTTATGATTGTGAAACATGTAGACACACGTACATAAAAACAACCCTGTATTACAGCGGTCTTTCATTCCCGTTCGAGTTGTATATCCTCGGCCAGTTTTCTATTCTCTGAAGAATGATGGGCGAGTAACTTTGTTCAAGTACCGCTCTGCGTTTTTGAGGATATGCAGGCTATATCACAGTTTTGTGGAGCAGCGCAAAAAACACAACGAAGTACAGATCGCTGTTTGGTTATTGACAGAAAAACTACGCTGAACGAAAAACTCTGCAAAGCACACAAAACAAAGAGGCAATGGCTCTCTTGAACGCATCTTGCTAAGATTCTCATGAAGCAATACTGTCTGCTAGAACAGAAATGGTTTGAATCAATAGTTTGAATTGGACAAGTTGGTTGATCGAGCTTGAGAAATATTTAAAGAATCAGTGCAAGGCGCTTGAGTGTTTTTCTTAGTTCTTTCATTTTCGACCATTGAGTAGCCCCTCTTATTATTGGCAATCACGAACCATATAGCCCACATCCCGATAGAAACTGATGCTTGCTGACATGCAGACGCACTGACCGGTTGCACTATTTATGATAGAGCAGCATCTCACAAAAATGACCTTGAAGTTTCGTTAACATTTTGTTGGCCTTTCTTCGCTCAATGAGTTTGTAATGAAATGTTTTATACTTGCTTTTGCTTAACAATGAATCAACAAAATTTTCCTTGAGCGCTGCGCAGTGAAATACACATTGAGTAGTAAATGCATATTTTTCGTTGTGCAGCAGTTGCGGCGTAACCAGCGCCGCGCACCATCTTCCGGCTTGGAGTCGTCCCCACGTGATGACTGTTGGGTAGTGTTTTGTGGTGCAATTCAGTCGATCGTCATGTGTTTCGTCTGGATAGGTAATCGTAGAAGCTTGTCTGTTCATGTATATCTGTCAGCGCGCTGTGTCAGTTACGCTGCTAGTGTGGGCCGACGCGGTATAGCTTCTTTAGTGTGAACTTCTTTGTTCTTGGCTGCCGAAAATGTTGCTCTCCTGACCAGAGGTGGGCAAATGCCCTCATTTTTACTTTTCCTCCCTCACCTTCACTTTTGAATCCATGGCCCTCCCTCAACCTCTCCCTCATTTTGAAAAGTTATCCGGCCTTCCCTAGCCCTCCCCTACTTCAAAAAATTTGCTGGCCCCCCCTCGTCCTCACATCGTCGGCCCTCCCTCACCCTCACTGTCACTAACAGTCATTCTAAAATGCGAGTTGTATGTTCTAGTATGTAACATCTGGCGATATCACTGAGTAATAAACATACAAGAAAAGCCCTCAAGGCTCTGTTGAACGAGAGGCTAGACGCTTATACTGTTGTGTGTGTGCGGGTACGTGTGTGAGCTGTTTGAGCTAATACGTGAGACAGTTACGAATTCTGCCCTAAGATATCACTGTGGCTTTACTTCTGTCACGCACTGCATGAATACATGTGCCCTGAATTTATAGCATTTCATTGATATTGCAGCGGGTAGACGACGACTACGACATTGAGCGAGTGAACGAGTGGACGAGGATGAAGACGAGAACTCATCTCTGGCTGTGTTCTGAGTGCCGCCCGTAGCTGTTCATTCGTTTTTTAAATAACTGTAAATATATTCTTTCCCGCAACATATTTGGTGGAGGTGCGGCTTTCCTCTACGCCTACTGAAGACGGAGCTCCGCAGCGGCCGCCAGCTGACTTCGCTCACCATGACCCAAGACGCCTCCCAGCAAACATCACAATCGGCAATGCCATCGCTCGTTCTTTCTTCCCCTCGTGACCCTGGGACATTTTCTGGCACCGACAACGTTGACGTGGACGACTGGATCAACATGTATGAACGCGTGAGTACGTACAACCGCTGGGATCCGACTCTTATGCTCGCGAATGTCATCTTCTATCTAAAATACACCGCCTGCGTCTGGTACGAGACTCACGAAGATGATTTGACCAGCTGGGACGTCTGCAAGCAGAAACTGCGAGCTGTTTGGACGGCCGCTCGGCCGAACATTCGCCGCTAAGAGGGAGCTTGCGTCCAGATCTCAAAGGTCTACGGAATCCTATGTTTCGTACATTCAGGACGTGTTGGCCCTCTGCCACAAAGTTGACAATAACATGCCCGAATCTGACAAAGTGGGTCACGTGTTGAAGGGGATCGCCGACGACGCCTTCAACCTGCTCGTCTGCAAGAACTGCACTAAAGTCAACGGCATTATTAAGGAATGTCGCCGCTTCGAGGAGGCTAAAAGCAGACGTATTAGTCAGCCGTACACACGCCTCCCCAACACGGCTGCCACTTCCTCATGTGAAGACCTGCTGCACCGGCAAACTCCTGCGCCTCCAGAAAATGTGACCCGCATCATTCGACGCGAACTCGAAGCTATGTCCCCTGCCTCCCTGCCTCTACGTGATGGCGACAACCACCTGCCCACCATCTCGATGGTACAAGCCGTCGTCGGTCAAGAGCTTGCAAACCTTGGTCTCCAGCCCGTCAGCCCTGTGCGTCCTTCATCACCACTCGACATCACTGCGATTGCTCCTGAACGACCTTCCTACTTCGCTCCACGTCGCCGTAACCATAACGACTGGCGGACACCCGACGACAGACCCATTTGTTTCCTCTGCCACCGCATTGGCCACATCTCCCGTCACTGTCGCAATTATTGGTCTCGTCGTAGCACATACAGTCATCTAAGCTCTCACCGCAACGATGACCAGCCCCGCCACTTCACGCCCCCTCCAGCCCAGCAGAGTGCTACCTTTGATGGCCAGATTTCCCGCTCCAGCCGCTCCCCGTCCCCCCTGCGTCGGCAGTCTCGTTCGCCCCTACGCCGTCGCTCCTCTCCTGGCCCCTACGGACGCTCGCAAGCGGAAAACTAGACGCTGCAGTGTCTGGAGGTGATGCTGCAGTACAGCCCCAGTCCCAAAATCCTCGCTTAGCCCTTCGCGCACACCAAAATTTGCTCGCTATTTATGTCGATGGAGTCCCTGTGAGAGCCCTGATCAACACGGGCGCGCACGTGTCCGTCATGAGTTCCACCCTACGACGCCGCCTCAGAAAGGTACTGACCCCTGCACCCACAGCCGTTCTCCGCGTTGCCGACGGCGGAACGCCTCCTGTGGTTGGACTATGCACAGCTCGTGTGACCATATCCGGCCGCCATACATCTGTTCTATTCTCTGTTCTGGGCCAGTGCCCTCATGACGTCATTCTTGGCCTCGACTTCCTGTCTGAGCATTCAGCCCTCATCAACTGCGCCACCAGTGTTGTCCTGCTTGACCTTCCTCTTTCTGCTGAGTCGCCGTCCCCAGTTGTACCTCGTCTTTGTGCTGTCGACTTTGTCCGTCTACCGCCTCAAGCCGCAACTTCATTTCTTTCTCATCTGTTCCCCCTGTCCCCGATGGCCCCTACGTAGTCACTCCGGACCTTGACGTTGCCCTCACGCGAAGTATTGCGCTTGCGCACACTGTCTTTACAATGTCGCCAAACCGTGCGTACCTTCCGGTTCTGAACTTTGGCTCGTCTATCCAACCGCTCCCGCAAGCCATCTCACTCGCCACGCTGTGCCCTGCTGCCGAATGTGTCATATCAGTGGTGGACAGCTGCTTACCTTCCACTCATCAATGCCTGTTGTCTGCGGCAACATCACCATAGAAACCAACGGATGACTACGCCGACATGATCTGTTCTGACCTACCAGCGATGCAAGCTCACGATCTTAGGTGCCTCTTATCATCTTTTCGCGACATCTTCGACTTTGATGTCCGTGTTTTGACTCGTACCTCTGTGGTGACGCATCAGATAAACACTGGTGATGCCGCTCCTCTCCACAGACGTCCGTACCGCGTGTCCAGCGCTGAACGCACCGTCATAAATCAAGAGGTCGATAAGATGCTCGCAAAAGACATCATCGAGCCCTCGTCAAGCCCTTGGGCTTCTCCAGTTGTCCTGGTAAAAAAGAAGGACGGCAGCTGGCGCTTCTGCGTTGATTACCGGCACCTAAACCGCATCACAAAAAAAGACGTATATCCTCTCCCCAGGATCGATGATGCATTAGATTGCCTCCACGGCGCCAAATATTTCTCTTCAATTGATCTTCGATCGGGGTACTGGCAATTTGCCGTAGATGAATAGGACCGTGTAAAGACCGCCTTCGTGACGCCTGATGGCTTATACCACTTTAAACTCATGCCATTCGGACTCTGTAACGCGCCGGCTACCTTTGAACGAATGATGGACTCCCTTCTTCGCGGCTTTAAGTGGTCTACCTGCCTCTGCTACCTAGACGATGTTGTGGTTTTCTCGCCTACATTTGCCACGCACCTCGACCGCCTCTCCAGTATTTTGACAGTGTTTCGTAACGCCGGACTCCAGCTGAACTCATCGAAATGCAAATTCGGTCGCCGCCAACTCACTATTCTCGGACACCTGGTTGATGCTTCTGGTGTACGCCCAGATCCAGTCAAAATTCAAGCCGTGAAGGAGTTTCCTCTTCCTAGGTCGTCGAAAGATGTGTGCAGCTTTGTCGGCTTGTGCTCGTATTTTCGACGTTTTATCAAAGATTTCGCCGGCATCGCTCGCCCCCTCACCGACCTTCTTAAGAACGACACCCCCTTTATCTGGGGCTCTGCTCAAGAAAACTAATTTTCCTCCCTCGTTCATTTGCTAACCTCTCCGCCCATCTTAGCCCATTTCGACCCGTCGTCTCCCACAGAGATTCGCACCGACGCCTCCGGATATGGGATCGGTGCCGTGCTAGCCCAACGTCAACAGGGCCAAGATCGCGTCATCGCTTATGCCAGCCGCCTACTTTCCGCCGCAGAGCAAAATTACTCCATTAATGAGCGCGAGTGTCTCGCCCTTGTCTGGGCTGTCGCTAAATTCCGCCCGTACCTGTTCGGCCGCTCATTCACTGTCGTCACTGATCACCACGCTCTCTGTTGCCTGTCTTCACTAAAAGATCCCACCGGTCGCCTTCGTGGCTGGGCTTTGCGCCTTCAAGAGTATTCATACTCTGTCGTGTACAAGTCCGGTCGTAACCACCAGGATGCTGACTGTTTATCCCGATACCCTGTGGAGCCACCTGACCTCGAAGACGCTGAGACCCTACCATGCCTCTTAGCTATCACTGCTCTCACCGATATCGCCAACGAACAGCGCAACGACTCATCTTTACAACCTATCTTTGATGGCCTCCACTCTGCAAACCGATCTCCGTCTCTGCAACTTTATGTGCTCCAGAATGGCATTTTGTATCGCCGCAACCTACGCTCCGACGGTCCTCCGCTGCTCCTCGTCATACCCCAACATCTACGTTCTTCTGTCCTTGAGGAATTGCACGATCTGCCGACAGCCGGCCACCTTGGCGTGTCCCGCACGTACGCTCGAGTGCGGCACCGCTTCTTTTGGCCTGGTCTGTATCGTTCCGTCAAGCGTTACGTTGCCGCTTGCGACCTGTGTCAACGCCGGAAAAGGCCCTCCACTTTGCCTGCCGGTCTTCTACAACCCATCGACGTACCTCCGGAACCTTTTCACCGTGTTGGCCTCGACCTTCTTGGCCCTTTTCCCACGTCCCTCTCTGGTAACAAGTGGATCGCGGTCGCAACTCATTATACGACTCGGTACGCCATCACGCGTGCTTTGCCCACCAGCTGCGCTACCGATGTCGCCGAGTTTCTTCTCCAAGACGTAATTCTTCACCATGGCGCCCCTCGTCAACTGCTCACCGACCGCGGTCGTTATTTTCTGTCCAGAGTGATTGATGACATTCTTCGTTCGTGTGCCACGCAGCACCAGCTCGCGACAGTTTACCATCCACAAACCAACGGGCTTACGGAACGGTTCAACCGCACGCTCACCGATATGTTAGCAATGTACGTCTCACCGGACCACCGCGATTGGTACGCAGCCTTGCCTTGTGTGACATTTGCGTACAACTCTTCACGGCATGACACAACAGGCTATTCCCCTTTCTACCTTTTGTGTGGTAGGCACCCCCTATTGCCTTTGGACACACTCATGCCGCCTTCTTCAGTCCCCACCACTGCTTACGCTCAGGACGCCATCGCCCAGGCCACGTTGGCTCGCCAAATAGCCCGTAGTCGGCTCCGTGCCTCTCAAGCTTCCCAGAAGTCCACCTACAACCGCCGGCACCGGGCCGTCGAATATCACCCCGGATCACTCGTCCTTCTCTGGACGCCGTCGCGCAGCGTCAGTCTCTCCGAGAAGCTCCTTTCTCACTACCGTGGCCCTTACCGTGTGGCGCGCCGAGTCACCGACGTGAACTATGAAATTGCTCCCCTTGCGTCCTCGCCATCGTCCTCTGGCCCCTCTACCGACGTCGTCCATGATGCCGCCTCAAACCTTATCACGACGCTCCTACGCCACCACTCTAACGCCGAGACGGCGTTTCATCAGCCGGGGGTCCTGCAGCGGGTAGACGACGACGACGACATTGAGCGAGTGAACGAGTGGACGAGGAAGAAGACGAAAACTCATCTCTGGCTGTGTTCTGAGTGCCGCCCGTAGCTGTTCATTCGTTTTGTAAATAACTGTAAATATATTCTTTCCCGCAACAATATCTATATTTATTTTGCTTATACTGCAATCCTCACTACGGATTTTAGCAGGGTGGGATACAGGCTAGTAAACACAACGTAATAACACAGGCAATGAACACAAGGGCAAAGTGGAATAACATAGCTCGAAAATTTTTGAAAAAAAGCATACACAACAGATTTTTAACAATACCGGAAAGAAATGTCGACATAGAAGATTTTGAAACGCCGTCATTGGTTAAGAGTTTTCCTTCAATTAGTGTTCGTGGAAGGAATACATAAAACGGTTATCACGCGTGATAAATGGCGTTACTGTGCGCCTATGTCTTTGACTAGTGGCTAACCAGATGAAAAAGAAATTATTCCTGTGGTATATGTCTTACAGTGGCCGTTAAAAAATTGAAAGACAAATTTTAGTCGTGGCAGGGTTTCTTTGTGTTAATGGGGGCAAGTCCGCTTTGGTTGACAGTTCTGTCACGTACGCTCACATCGATTGTAAATGAAGCGAGGGGCTTTTTGTTGCACTATTTCTACCTTAATAGTGTAAGTTTTAGTGAAAGTGCCTCAAATAACGTATGCATATTCTAGCATCGGCAGAACTATGTTTTTGTATGCGAACAATCGGACAGAAGGAGGAGGAAGTCTCATAGCTCTCCTCAGAAAGAACAACTTGCGCTTAGTCATTATGTCGTCATTGTGTTTAGCCCGAGTGAAGTCATTAGCGATGAAGAGTCTGAGATACTTATAATGTATCTAGAGAAAAACTCCAGAAAAGTTTCGAAGGATGAATGTTTAAGCTTCTTATCTAAAGCGGCGTCTGCAGTAGTGAGCAGTACAGCTTTGTGGCCCGATATTTTATCTATCTGGCTATTTCTTTTGGCAGTAATTGGTCCGCTAACAAAAAAGAGGTCGAGCATTGATTGAGAATTGCACTGAAATATGGTATTTTCTTCTACAATCTGCAATAAGTCGAAGCCAAACGCAATGTACAACATAGCTTCACCTTGGGGGTGGTGCTTTTTAACTGAAAAACTTGACCAGTCTACTTCAGGCAAAATAAAATTTCCTGACAGTATAATACGAGTGCCGGGTTTAACATTCGTGCACAAATGTTGTTTCAGTTCCTATAATACGGCAACGGTAGAGTTGGGGGGCCTGTATACAATGCTCCAATAATAAATCTAATGCTTCCATAGTACGTTGAGCAAAAAATTCACTACATTGGTTACATCAGGGATTGGTAAAATTCACAGCGATGATTTAAACCTAATTCTGACTTCTCCACCTCTACCATCACGATCATTTCGGTACGAACTGCCGCCAGTGGTAACGAACACAATGTCAAACACTGTATTGTTGAGCCAAGTTTCTGTCAAATGTGCTATTTCAGGGTCGCGCTAAAGCAGAAAGCCTCCAACACATTTGTCTTGTTTATGACACTTCTGCAAAAAACATTTGATATTTTCAAGGTCTGAAGTATCTTAGTTCGCAGTCAGTTTGATTGCTTTCTAAGCCTAAAGCGAGGAGCTCTTTTTCATCCCAACCATACATTGCGCTATTAACACTTAGCTTATCATAGATCAGCTTTAAAGCTTGGCGCCCTCTTTCCGCTCTTCTTCACAGCTTTTCCACTGTTGTTTCCGTATTTCCGTAACTCGATTAAAAATGTCCTCAGCTAATGATTTTCAGCTTTTTTGGTTTTTGTTTTTGAGCTGATTTTGGTGTTTTCGAGTTAATATAGCATGTTCGTAATATTGAAATTTTTTAACAGAAGTCGAGGAGTTTCAAAGCGACTGGTCGTGCCAGATTTATTTCTTTTTTATCCACCCTGTGGCATTTTTCGACACCACTCACTGTTAAAACTTGTTGCAGAAAAAAACACCATCAATTATTTCCTTTCCCCGTTCCTCGCTAGTCTCCTGGCTAAGCTCTTTTATTACGTAAATGATCAGGTTATTTCTCCTACCTCTTTTTTCTGAATCGCCTATCTGGTTCCTAACCGTACTAAGCTGCTCTTTAGGTTCCGATATTACCGATTCCATGTCCTAAGACATTTAGGCCAGACAACTGTTTCTCAGTGCGATCAATTCGCTGAGTTAAACCGGAAAGTTTATTCTCAGTAATCTTTTGAGACACCTGCAGGCACCACATTGTTGAACTAATCTTGCTCTGGCCTTCTAGGAATTCCGATAGCATTTATTTCTCAATCGGGTCAGGATTTGTTTCAACACCGCCCCAAGACAACAGATCTTTTGATAATGCGATCACGCAAGAAAGGAAACACTGAACACAGAGTGGCCAAGACAGCAGCACTAGAAATCTATCGTCACTCCTGCAGCAATGTGCAGATTTCGAATCACTAATCTGGACGGCAAAGCAAAAAGGATTGCTTAGCATGCTGCCTTCTTTGCTGCTGCCATGCCGACTGTGCTAAAATCAGTCAGCGCGTTCTTGTGTATGTGTACAAAAACTAATGTACGCCGAGAGTAGTTAGAAAACAATTCAGTAGCGTTTACCACGATAATTACAATAAGTGCTAAATACAGAATAGACTCAGAAGAAGGAAATTTTGTAGGCCGCTTAATTACAATTACCCGACGACATCGCGATTGCACTGAGTCTTTTCTATTCCACGGCTTCTAATCTTCCGGCATTTCGTGCGGTTTGCTGCATGCTCGTCTGATGACGCTTCCACGCGCACGGATGGAAGATGATGAAGACCACGCTTTCAAACTACCGCGTGAGAGACTGGCACTTTAAACAAGAACTCTCGTGAACGCGGCTACGTGACCAAGACGATGACATTGCAAGCACAGCACGATAGCTTGGCAGTTCGTACAGGCAGGATGTTAGGATTTCTCCCAACTGATTGTTCAAATTAGGGAAATGTATGAACCGACCGAATAAAAAGCGGAGTGGGAATCCTTCTTGGTGATGCGCTCAGCCTATACTCGCGTCTACTGCTCTGTTGCAGTCTTTTTGCGATGTGTTTCGGGGCGTATCCTAAAAGCTTTTTAAATAATTCAGTTAATGTAAATAGAATATATTTTCAATCTTATAAATGTCGTACTTAAAGAAAAGTTGTGGCGATGGCGTAGTGGTCTGAACTAGCGGTCAGCGGAACTGATTTTATAGTGCCGCCACGATTTCGGGTCCCACTCTCCCAGCTTTAATTTTTTTATTTCTTTAGTGTCTTCTCCCGGTGGGGTGCCCCCTTTCAGCTGCATTGAGGCCCATAAGCGGTCGCCTAAAATAAAACATTATTGAGGCCACTTCAAAATCAAATGGCTCGCTAAAATGCAGCATTTCGGCTGAATAATAGTAATCACCAACTCCACAAATCTGTAGTGAACGAATCCTGTGGTTGCCATTTTAGTGCTCTATTGCTTCCAATTCCAATCCGCCGAAAAGTGATCATCTGTGTATCCGAAGCCTGCTTCTAGCATGTGGGCCACCTTTGTCACTTGACGTTGTGACGTCATCACAAGCTGCCTATCGGATTGTGAGCAAACTGCCCACCATGGCAGTTCAATTTAATGATCAGTCGCGAGAGATTCCTCAGGAACAACATAGGTCTCGCAAGCCCCGCCGATGGCAGCACCTGCCATCGCAGGGCAGTGGCGCGTAGCTTAAGCCTTGCACCTCTGCGCAAGGAGAGGAATCAAGACTCCCAGGGACCTGTGAATGTAGAGAATGACCCATTCCAGTGCAGTACAAGTCTAAAATGATGCAATACCACGCGAACTTACATCATATGACATATCAACGAAAGTAAGGATGTTGAGGCCAAGCAGCAGCATAGAAAGTCAAGCTAAACCAAGCGAAACAGGAGTAATGGTGCTATCACACGACAATACGTGGTTAACGCCAAGCGAAACCTCCCGCGATATTTGTTTTTTTTGCTACTGAGTGTCAATAACCAACCATGTCTGCTAGAAATTTGGTTCATAAAATCAGGCGCGAGATTACGCGGTCTAACATGTCTTACCAGGGACAGAAATAAACCAAGAGATGTTGATGTTATCTGCAGAGCAATACAACGTTGTCTGTTTTAGCACATCGTACAATGCAAGGCGGAGCGAGCGATCATGCAGACCAAGCTGGTTAACGCGTTTACTTATTTTCATGGTAAGACCACAGTGGTCGGCCTTGCCCACCATATTGCAGCACCGCTTTCCTATACCGCAGTTTCAGAGAAAATAGAATATAGAAAGAATATATGGCGGAACTGAACTACTCACTGCGTGAACAAAAAAATTCCACACCAACGCCGCCAACAGGCTTTGATTTTACAGTGGAATTTGGAAAAAGGAATTTTTTGCGCTGCAGCCAAATCTATGATACCTCACTGAGCTGAAATCTTACTTCATTGCGGCAAAGAAGGCTTAGAAGTTGGGAATTCAACAGCCATACTAAGTATAATTTCTACGTGTTTTACTCTACACTCTGATCATCCGACAGACTCCGAGCTGATGATGAAAATGTTGACTGCGGTACCATGGTTCCCGTTCGACTGGCAGCCACCCGCGCGGCCCGACCAGTGACCCCTTGTTATCGCACTACACAGGGTGGTTAACCGAATACTTTACAGAATTTTTCAAAAAGGTTTTTCAGTTAAGAGAGCGCTTTTTCCGGCGGTGTAGTACATCACGACGACGTAGCAGATGTGCTTTAATCGCCTTTCGTGTTCACCTCATGTACTTCCAGAGTGGAGAAACTATGTCTTCCCTGGGATCATTACCCTAAATAGCGCATTATAATGGGATTTCATAACTGGCGGCTCAGGCAAAAGCCCGGAGTACAGTCCGGGCCACCACCCTCGCCCTCGAATACTGAATTCTGCCCTCCCTCACCCTCACCTTATCATGTCTTCCCTCCTCGCCCTCACCTCACCATGTCTTTCCTCCCTCACCCACGTCCTTACGTATTTTAATCCGCCCATGATCCCTCAATCTCACCTCAACAAGGGAACTTATCTTGGGGTGAGGGTAAGGACGCCCTCATTAGGGTTCGTCCTCGTGAGGATGCCGATCTCTGGTCCTGACGCTGGAACACGGAGCCACTAGAGAATTTAGTCACGGTGCAGGCTCGTGTCGGTGAGGTGATTTCTGCACAGCATCGGGATTCTCCCGGGATGAAAATACCACGCTTGTTCAAGAACATGTATCATTTTAGTGCGAAATCACCCTTACGCTCACCAACACGGATCAAGAATGTTATCACCATACGTACAGTCTACGTGAAAAGTACACAGCCCAAGGGGTCTGCTTCTGAGCCCTGCAGCGCGGTTCCTCCTTCATACTCAGGGACCCTAATCGCGCGAAGGCGGGAACAACTTGTGTCCTCAGCCCTCCCAAGCTTAGGACTGTATAAATGTGCTAAGAGCCGCGCTAAAGAGCTTGGAAACAAACCACTTGGGCTATATATTTTTGACAAAGACTGTACGTTCACCGTTCACCGTACGTACATACGTACGCTCTTATGCCGTTGCCTAGCAACCCGAGTTCGGAGCAGTATCGCGGCAACTGCGCGAGATGTTGCTCGAGAAGACCAACATGGGTCTCACACTCCTTAGAGGTGGCTGTGATAGAAACAGCTACCTGCTACTGCTGTGGCACAACGCTCAACCGCTACGCCACTGCGCTGGTAGTGGTATGAGTACTCGCCGCTATGAATGTTAAGTACAGAATGACCAATTCTGCATAAGTGGGCATCAACCGTACCCCTAACAATTAAAGAATGAACTACTGCTTTCACACGTCTACTTATTTTAACTACGTTAAACCATTACCAATTCTTTTACGCGGTAGCGTTAAGGCTGGCGTTCTGAAGAAATTCCGGCGTTGTCTGCGTCGTCGGCGTTGTGAGCGAAAAACACATATGCAGCAGGCGTAGAATGGCACTGACGATGAAAAAGTTGACGCGCGGAACTGGCTCCATAGGTCACTGGACAACTCAATCGCTCTTTTACGTACGTGACGGTGGCGTCCGCCTTCAGCTTAGCAATGCTAACCGCCAGCGCTTTGTTTTTATTTCTGCAGGCATATGCGAGGCCTCATAGAGACATCTGCATTGTTTTTAAGGAGTGCTTGTAATGTTCTACTTGCGCCTTAAGAAATGCTGAATGTGTGAGCGCATCAGGTTGTGAAGGGCCCTGAGGGTTGCAGACGCGGCGATCGAATTTTTCGTGACCGTCATGCGGCAGCGCTTCGGACTCCAGACAACTCCCCATATGATCGCGTCGCTACAAATTTGACGTCATATTTCGCATTTGTCGTTGCGCTCACATAAACCTTTAAGCGTCATCAAGCAGAGCAGCTGTGGCTTGCATTAAAAGATTTCCAGCTCTTTACACTTGCGATAAGTTTTGCACTTGATCCCTGCCTCGGCCCAAGCCACCCGAGTACGAACGACACTATGTTCTCTCACCTCCTGCTGGTTTTTTTGTCTTCCCATGGGTTGTTTTGAGAATGGACGTGCTATGCAGGAGCAGCTTTGCTTTTATTTTTGTGCGACTTCGTTCCTCATGTTGTAAGACAACCACGCGCCAACAATTAAAATTGCCGAGCCGTTCGGAGGCGCCCCGCTGGCAGTGCATCAGACACCAGAAAAAGAAGCGTGCTGGGCAATGAAAAAGCGTGCGAACAGCTGGAGAGGTCCGTGCCTGGCGCACGGATGGCGGGCCAGACTGCATGCGCCACAATTCCACTAGTAGAGAAATGCACGTTGTGCTACTTGTTTAAGTGTAATAGAGTGTAAGCATGGATTTAAATTCTGTTGTTACTAGAAAGTTGAGCAGTCCGTCATGTCTATACATAATGTCTGGTTTCGATGGTGAGCGTTTTGTTCGTAAGGCTTCTATAATTAATGCTGGACATAATTATATGGGGCGCAATGAGCTCAGTGGATTTATACCCACTCCACTGTCCCAACAGTGAGTTTGCATATTACTGAAAGGCAAATACGTTCAAAAACTTCGTCCTTGCAGAGAAAGCTGTCCATCAGTCGAGATGCCCATATCAGCGTGACCAGGAGGCGGGCGGTTTTTCATGCGAGATCATTAGTTTGCTCGTTGTGCGAAAATCCCGCCGTAGCCAGAAATGCGTGGCAGGCACGCAAGGTAGACGGCGCCGCATGAGAGTGACGCCATCACCATGAATGCGACTCTCCCCCTCCGAGAAGGGCGAGCAGACTTCCTCGAAAAATGGATGCACGCATGGAAGATGGCAGCGTATTCTTTGAAACGGGATGTGGCAGTTGTCACAATGATCGACTTTTTTTTCTTCATTTTTATTTAACCGCGTTAGAAAATGCTCTTAAAATTCGCCATTTTCTTTAAATACGTTTCCAGTCCTACGCATCTAACCTCAAGTCACTTCTCTGCTTTTGAGCGACCTCTCTTACAATCGGTTTATGATAACTTCATCTGCAGATCTATCTACGTGACCACTGCTGTCTCTAAACACGGTGGCCTAAGCGGGACCTTCTGTCCTTGCATCTACATTGGGATGGATACCATCACGTTCGAGTGTTAGCTGTTCAATTGTTTCCACAGATTTACCACACACAGCACATGTGTCATCAGGTTTGGAGGCACCCACTCCTCCTCCCTGCGGTTGCTGTATAATACTCACCATGCGGATAACAAAGCAGCCCAGGCTCAGGGGGAGCATCTAGCCCCCTCCGTCGCATGCACTGTGCCGGATGCCTCTGAGCGGCCTGACTTGATGTGGAACATGTTGTAAACAGTGGCGTGTCGCCTCCGCCCGACTAGTTAGGAAATACGATGGACCACCGTCGGATTCATGTAAACACGGCTAGAGATCACACAGAAGTAAAGTCCCCACCGCCGTCGTCAGTTGGCCTTCAGCTTTCGGAGAGTGAGGTTGCGGCGCTACGCAGTCTTCTTCGTCCAAGTTGAATCGATGCCGTCTACATCATCAGGCGCGACAGCAAAGCGTGGCCGTAGGCGGTAGCTCAGTGCTCATAAAGTACGCGACCATCGCAATGTGGCAAAACGGATGAAGAGAGCTGCGGCAGCGAAGAGAGCTGCTGCAGCGGAACAACGTTCACCCCCAAGCTGTTAGCAACTCAGCGACACAATCAGCAGCAAGCAGTTCTCTTGCATTTACACATCGTGAGAATTCCTTAGGTGCCTCCATAATTTTTGTTTTCCTTGCTTCCGCTGCATGGTGCTGTGCACGCCAACGTGTTTCCCTGTGCATGTTGGGTAGTGCTTCGTGATGTAATGTGCTCAAGCGTCGCGTGCTTCGTAGGTAATTGTAGAAGCTTGTTTGTCCACGTATATCATCTGTCAGGGCACTGTATTAGCTGCGCTGGGAATGCGAGCCGACGTAGTAGCCTTTCGGGTGTGCATTACTTTGTTCTTGCCTGCCGGAAAGGTTGCGGTCCTAAAGGTGGAACACGGAAACGACGAGCCAATTTAGTGACCGTGCGGGCTCGTGCCAGTGAGGTGATTTCTGCACGGTGTCGTGATTCCCTCAGTGGGTGACTTCCATGCTTGTTCAGGAACATGTTTCATTTCTTTTAGCTTTAAGGCTCCTGTTCTGCAGAAAATCCAGCTTCGGCGTCGTCGTCGGCATTGTGAGCAAAAACTCTTCATACAAGCAACCACGTGGGCCGCCTTGGTCACGTGATCTTGAGGCGTCATCCCAACCTTCCCACCGGATTGTAAGCAAACCGGCCACAGCGCTAGGTGGCAGTAAAAGAAGCGGTTTATCACTCGAGAAGATAAACCTGGGTCTCACAAGCCTCACCGGTGGTGCTTTGCTACACCACTGCTGCAGGAGTGGTTGAGGACTTCCAGGGATCTAAGAATATAAAGTCGAAAATGACCAAGAACGCGTATGTAGGCATTAACTCATTAACCCTATGGCGCCATACCCTTAAGGCAGCACAAATGTTCTGTCCTACTTTCTTACCATCCGCTTACTGACTACCCCCCACCCCCAGGACAGGTTTCTCGCTATTAAAAAAAAAGGGATGCTTTCTCCGTGATGGGTGGTGAAATGTCATACTTTGACTCTGTATGGATTCGGAAATATTAATATTTTACCCGCTGCTTGCTTGTCATACTTGAACAAAAATGCATATTGCATCGGCAGTGCGTAAAAGGTCGCTAATCACGTAAAGTACCATTGTAACTGCTAAGAGACACATTCTATTATTCCCTTCTTTGTGCTCCCAAATCTGAGCCACTCGACACCCCGCTGCAGATTCATTGATTTCACTTTGTAAGCCCTAGTACCAGTTCGCTAGTTTCAGGACAATAGGCATACGCAACATTTCTGGACAAAGACATTTGTGAACGGAGAAAGTTTATAGGCGCAATTTTTTCATATATTGTAATATTTCATTACACGATCAATATACCCGCAGACCTCCCTTGGACAGGCTTTCATTTTTTTCTATTAACGTTTTTGCTCTCTTCAAAAGCCTTCCCCATTGGTTTGCTATAGTAGTCTTAACCAGAGATGGGCATCCTCACGAGGACGAACCCTCATGAGGGCGTCCTCACCTCATGAGGATTTCACTTGGTGAGGTGAGGGTGAGGGAGGTTGGGCGGATGAAAATACGTGAGGACGTGGATGAAGGAAGAAAGACCCGATGAGGTGAGGGCGAGGAAGGGAAAGCATGACGAGTTGAGGGTGCGGGAGGGCAGAATTCACTATTCGAGGGAGAGGGTAGTGGCTCGAACCGTACTGCGGGGTAGCCCTGCTGCCTGTGCCAGCCGTTATGAATTCCCATTTTAAAGCGTTACTTCTTAGGGTGAAGATCCTGGGAAGACGTAGTTTCCGCGCTATGGGGGCACACGAGGTGAACACGAAACACGGGTGCAGCACACCTTCTTTGTCGTCGTGATATACTACACCGCCGAAAAAAGCGCACTTCTAACTCAAAAACCTTTTTTAATTATGTAAAGCATTCGGTGAAACACCCTGTATAGTGGGACAACAAGGGGCAACTGGCCGGGCCGTGCGGGTGGCCGACAGTCCAACGGGAACAATGGTACCGCAGTCAACATTTTCATTATCAGCCCGGAGTCTGTTGGATGATCAGAGTGTAGCGTAAAACACGTAGAAATTATACCTAGTAAGGCTATTGAAATCGCAAGTTCTAGGCCTTCTTTGCCGGAACGAAAGTCAGATTTCAGCTCAGTTATGTTTCACAGAATTGGCAGTAGACCAAAAAATACTGTTGCGAAATTTGTGGGCTTAGTTACGAACCCGTGCCGAAGTGTTGAGTGGCATTTCGCCCACATATCGCGGGTTCGGGCCAGAGCAACCTGAGGGCATATCCAGCGTTCGCCGCGCGCCTGCGCTCTCGCTCCGAAGGAAGGAAGGCGCAGTTGTTTGAGAGCACAAGTGTTTATTACACAGGAAGCTGCAATACATAACGCTGCACTGATCCCCAGACCTCAGTACAACCCGTAGCCCAGCCGCAGCATCCGAAAGCGGGCCCGTGGAGCCACACGTGCAAAGGAAAGACTACATACGAGCATGACGGCATAGCTAAGGGCAATCGCATGCCGCACGGCTTACCAGAGGGTTAGATTGCGCGCAATACAACACGAGGGAGGATGGGGAATCCGCGGAGCACATCTTGACGACGCAGGTCCCACGTCAATGGTCCATCGCGCGTCGTCACCGGCAGTGGCCAGCGATGACGGAGAACCAGCCAGATCAGGCCCTCCCGAATCTGGAGTGCGTCAGCGCCGCACAGGCGGGCGACAATACTCCGGAGGCTCCGGCCTGGACTAAAGCGGACATACTAGGTGCGCAAGGTTACACCACCCGCGCTCTTGGCCCCCGGCAAAGGCCGGGGCCCCCGGGAGGAGAGATCTACGCACCTTCCTGCTGCCCCAGTCGGTGGTGATCTCTCCGCTCATTTTCCGCTCGGGCCTCTCGCCGAAACAACGCACCCCAACTGTCACTCGGAGTGACCCAATGGGGACGCGAGGTCGAAGCCGGAAGAACGGAAGAAAGGGTGATCTACAGCGGTTCTTCAAAAGATCTTCCCTCGGAAAGAAGGACAACCATCGCGGCTGCCTGCATTCTGCTCGCGGACACCCCGTGGCGGTCTCTCTAACGAGCAAAACGGGAACAGCGGCCGCGCACTCCGATCGCTCAAGAGGCCCAATTCCCACAATTTCCACTTCAAATCAAAGCCTGTTAGCGGCTTTGGTGTGGAATTCTTTTATTCATGCTGTGAGTAGTTCAGTACAGTCATATCTTCTCTCTACATTCTATTTTCTCCGGAACTGCGGTACAGGAAAGCGGTGCCGGAATGTGGTAGGCAAGGACGACCACTGTAGTCTTACCCTTAAAATAAAGCAGCACCTTACCACCTTGGTCCAAATCGTCACTCCCTCCGCCATGCATTGTACAATGTGCTAAAAACGAAAAAGTTGTACTGCTCTCCAAATTACATCAACATCTCTTGGTTTATTTCTGTCCCTGGTAAGACCTGTGACCGCGTAATCGCGCGCCTCATTTTATCAACCAAATTTCTAGCAGACATGATAGGTAATTGACACTCAGCGTTTGTGTAAGGCGTAGACGCGAATTAGCAAAGAAAGCACAGCCGGTTTTGCTTGGGGTTAATCAGGAATTATCGTGCGCTAGCACCGTTAGTCCTGTTTCGCATGGTTTATCTAGACTTTCTATGCTGTTGCTTGTCCTGAACAGGCTTACTTCGGTTGATATGTTATATGATGTAAGTTTGTGTTTTATTGCATCATTTTATACTAATACTGTGGTAGAATTGGACATTATTTGCATTCACAGATACCTGGGAGTCCTGGTTCCGCTCCAGCGCAGAGGTGCAGCGGTTAAGCTGCGCGCTACTGCCCTGCCATGGCAGGTGCTGCCATCGGTGGGGCTTGTGAGACCTCTGTTATTCCTGAGGAATCTCGCGCGACTAATCATTAAATTGAACTGCCACGGTGGGCAGTTTGCTCAGAATCCGATGGGCAGCTTGTGATGACGTCACAACATCACGTCACCAGTGCGGCCTACGTGCTAGAAGCAGGCTTCGGACACACAGAGAACCCCTTTTTGGCGGATTTGAAGCAATAGAGCACTAAACTGGGAACCACAGGTTCACTCCAGACTCGGGGAGTTACTGATTACTATTATTCAGCCCAAATGCTGCATTTTCGTGAGCCGTCCGATTTTCAAGTGGCCTCAATAATGTTTCATTTTAAGCGACCGCATAAGGGCCTGACTGCAGCGGAAAGCCTGCACCGCACCGGGGGAAGACTCTAAAGAAATACAGAAAATTTAAAGCTGGGGGAGCGGGATCCGAACTCGCGGCGGCACTAAAAATTCAGTTCCGCTTGCCGCTACTTCAGACCAATACGCCGTCGCCACAGCATTTCTTTAAGTATAAGAATTATTAGATTGAAAATATATTCTATTTACACTAACCAAATTATTTTCAAAGCTTTCAGTATACGCCACGAAACACATCGCAAAAAGACAACAACAGAGCAGAAGACTCGAGGTAGAGGCTGAGCGCATCACTAAGAAGGATTGCCACCCCGGTTTTAAGTCTGTCGGTTCATACATTTCCCTAATTTGAACAATCAGTTGAGAGAAATCCTGACATCCTGTACGAACTGGCAAGCTCTGGTGCTGCGCTTGCAATGTCATTGCCTTCGTCGAGTAGCCGTGTTCACGAGTGTTGTTGTTGAAAGTGCCAGTCTCTCACGCTGTAGTGCGAAATCTTGGTCTTCACCATCTTCCATCCGTGCGCGTGGAAGCGTCATCAGGCGAGAATGTAGTAAACCGCACGAAATGGCGGATCAGAAGCAGTGATTTTGAAAAGACCCAGTGCAATCGTATTGTCATCGGGTAATGGTAATTAAGCGGCCTACAAAATTTTCCCGTTCTTAGTCTATTCTGTGCTTCGCAGTTATTGTAAATATCGGGGTAAGCGCTACTGAATTGTTTTCTAACTACTCTGGGCGTACATTAGTTTCTGTACACATACACAATAGCGCGCCGGCTGATTTTACCAGTACAATTTAGCACAGTGGGCATGGCAGTAGCAAACGAGGCAGCATGCTAAGCAATCCTTCCTCCTTTGCCATCGAGGTTAGTGATTCAAATCTGCACATTGCTGCAGGAGTGACGATCGCTTTCAAGTGCTGCTGTCCTGGCCACTCTGTGTTCAGGGTTTTCTTTCTTGCGTGATCGCATTACCAAAAGATCTGTTGTCTTGAGGCATTGTTGAAAGAAATCCTGGCCCGCTTTAAAAAGAAATGCTTTTGTAATTCCTAGAAGGCCAGAGCAAGATTACTTCAACAATGTGGGGCCTGCAGGCGTCTCAAAACATAACTGAGATATAAACTTTCCGGTTTAACTCAGCCAGTTGATCGCACTGAGAAACAGTTGTCTGGCCTAAATGTCTTAGCCACGAAGGTAAAGGGCATGGAATCGGTAATATCGGAACTTAAGGAGCCGCTTGGTACAGTTAGGAACCAGATAGGCGATTTGGAAAAAAAAGGCAGGAGAAATAACCTGATCATTTATGGAATAAAGAAGCTTAGCGAGGAACTGGGAAAGGAAGCAATTGACGGTGTTTTGTTTCTGGAACAAGGTTTAACAGTGAGTGGTGTCGAAAGATGCCACAGGGTTGGTAAAAAAGAAATAAATAAGGCGCGACCACAGGTTTTGAGACTCCCAGACTTCTGTGAAAATATTTCAATATTACAATCATGCTATTACCTCAAAAACACCAAAATAAGCTGAAAATCCAAACGCCAAAAAACTTCATAATGACTAGCTGAGGACTTTTCTAAACGAGTTCGGGAAATACAGAAACAACAATGAAAAATCTCTAAAGAAGACGGGAAACAGGGCGCCAAGCTTTAAAGCTAATCCATGATAAGCTAAGCGTTAATCGCGTACTGTATGGTTGGGATGATACAACAGCTCCTCGCTTTAGGCTTAGAAAGAAATCAAACTGTCTTCGGACTAAGAGACTTTAGACCCTGAAAATTCTAAACGTTAATTGCAGAAGTGTTCTAAACAAGACAACTGAGTTCGAGGCCCTTCTGCTTTTGCACAACCCTGAAATAGCGGTTTTGACAGAAACTTCGCTTAACAATACAGTGTTTGACATTGCGTTCGTTACCACTGGCTGCAGTTCGTACCAAAACGATCGTGATGGTAGAGGTGGAGATGTCAGCATTCGGTTTAAATCATCCCTGCGAATTTCGCTAGTCCCTGATCTACCCAATGCAGAGTGCTTTTTTTTGCACAACGTGCTGTGGAAACGTTAGATATATTTTTGCAGAAATGTACAAGCCTCGCAAATGTATCGTGACCTTTTATAGGGACTGAAACAATATTTGTGCACGAATGTTAAACTCGATATTTGTATTATACTGTCAGGATATTTTAATTTGCCTGAAGTAAGCTGGTCAAAATTGTCAGTTAAAAAGCACGACGCGCAAGGTGAAGCTATTGTGGGCATTGCTTCCACTCATTGCAGGTTGCAGAAGAAAATATCATATTTCAGGGCAATTCTCTATCAATGCTCGGCCTCTTTTTTGTTATCGGATCTATTACTGACAAAACAAAGAGCTAGATAGTAGATAGGATATCGAACCACAAAGCTGTACTGCTCACTGCTGCAGACGCCGCTTTAGTAACGAAACCTAAACAATCATCCTATCAAAACTTCTCTCGACCTTTTATAGGGATACATTATAAGTATCTCAGACTCTTGATCACTAATGAATACACTTTGACTAAGCACATTGAATGCATAATTCCTAATGTTAAGCGCAAGTTCATCTCTCTCAGGAGAGCTTTGAGACTTCCTCCTCCTTCTGTCCGATTGTTCGCATGCAAAAACATAATTATGCCGATACTAGACTATGCATGCGTTATTTGGGACATTTTCCCTAAACCTTACACTACTAAGATAGGATTGGTGCCAGAAAAAGGAGCTCGGTTCATTTTAAATTGATTTGGACGTGCGTAAGTGACAGAACTGTTAACCAAATCGGACTTGCCCCCATTAACGCAAAGAAACCATGTGTCACGACTAAAATTCCTATTTCAGTTTATTAACGGCCACTCTAAGACAGATCTCAGGAGAATAATTTCTTTTTCATCTGGTTACGCCACCTGGCAAAGACATAGCAGCACAATAACGCCATTTGCCACGCGTAATAACCGTTTTAAGTATTCTTTGCACCAACAGTAATTGAAGGGAATCTCTTAACCAATGACTACGTTTAGAAATATTCTATGTCGACTTTTCTTTCCAGTATTGTTTAAAAATCCGTTGTGCGTGCTTATTTCCCAAACTTTTCAAGCTACGTTATTCTACTTTGTCCTTGTGTTCATTGCCTGCGTTATTAAGTTGTGTTGACCTATCTGTATCCCACCCTGCTAAAATCCCCAGTAGGGACTGCAGTATAAGGGAAATAAATATAGAAAACAATGTAATGTTATTAGTGCAGGGCACATGTAGGCATGCAGTACGTGCCAGAAGTAAAGGCAGAGTGATATTTTAGGGCCCAACTCGTAACTGTCTGTAGTATTAGCTCAAACAGCTCACACACGTACCCCGCACACACACAACAGTATAAACATCTAGCCTCTCGTTCAATAGCGCCTTGAGGGCTTGTCTTGTATGTTTATAACTTAGCCATATTGCCAGAAGTTGCAGACTAGAAAATAGATCTCGAATCTTAAAATGACTGTTAGTGAGGGTGATGGAGGGCCGACGTTATGAGGGTGAGGGCGAGGGAGGGCCAGCAAAGTTTTTGAAGCGAGGGTGAGGGCGAGGGAGGGCCATGGACTCAAAAGTGAGGGTGAGGAAGCAAAACTAAAAATGAGGGCATTTGCCCGCGTCTGGTCTTAGCTGCCCCGTGCAAGCGATGGAAGAAAGTTAAAAGATTTCTCTAGGCATCGGAAGAATAAATATCTACCTTGAATATTTCCATAGTATGAGCACCTTACAATTTTTCAATGTTCAGAATTTTTGTCCAAAAATATCGGACACGTTAGACGTGCAGCTCGGAACAGCATCGCCGACTATTCACGCTCCTCTGAACAGTGCGGGCTAATTTCCAGCGCGTCTTTCGGCTTGTATAGCGTTTTCCTTCGATTAGAATGCGCGTATTACACGCGTCGAGCGCCCCAGATCCAAGGACCCCACTGGAAACTCGAGCCGCTTAGACGGCCTGCTGTGCTGCAGATCCTTCAGGGTGCGCGCTGTCTAATTGCTAAAAAGATGCTGAATCGGTTAGTGTGTCTAGTTGTGAAGGATACTGAGGTTCACAGGCACGGGGATCGAATTTTTCTTAGTGTCGGGCTATAGCGCTCCGGCCCCCAAAGAGCTCCTCATATGGTCGCGTACCTGGAAATTTCACATTATACCTCACTTCTGTCGTTGCGCTCACTATAACCTCGTTACTGTACTGCCGCTTCACCAGGGGTCTTTCAGCAGCGTCAAGCAGCTGTGGTTTGCATTCAAAGAATTCCTGCTCTATACACCTGCGTTAAGCTTTGCCAGTCCGAACGACACTAAGCTCTCGAGGCACCTGTTGTTTTTTGATCTTCCTGTAGGCCGTTTTCAGAATGGTCGTACTATACGCCAGAATATTTGCTTTTTCATTTTTGTGTGGCTTTGTTCTTTATGTGCAATAGGACCATGCAGCAATAACTATTAATTGCCGAGCCGTCTGACGGCGCCTCGCTGGCGGCGAATCAGGCACCACAAAAAAACTTGGACGCTTAAGCTTCCCTCTAAGATTAGAGCTCGATAGCGTTGACGGCAGCCGCTATCGTGATCTGCGCGCGGGGAGGGGTGTTGGTTCCGAACGTTGACTGAGTGGCTGCGCAAGGTTTCTGCCTGTGGTGCTCTTGGAATTTTTCAGGTAAAAACAATGCGACGAAGCCGCTGCATCCTTAAACTGTGGCGACGACAACGACGACTTCGGGTTTCCCGCCTCACGCGAAATTCTTAACGTTATCGCGTTAAAAAGGAGCGTACTGGCAATGAGAAAATGCGCAGGAGGGCTCCGTTCCTGGTGCAGGGCAGAATGGAGCGAGGCGCGTTGTAATCTGGATTTAAGTGTAATTTATAGTAAACACGGAATGAAATTCTTTCGTTTCAGATTCAGCAGTCCTTATTGCCTATATGTATTGTCTCGTTTCGGTTTTGTTGTCAGCGTTTTCTTGGCATGGCCTACATATATAATATTTGACATGATTACATGTGCCGCAATTAGCTCACTGCACTTCCACCCACTCCATTGTCCAGTCAGCGTGTTCCCATATTACCGACGCCTAAATACCTTGAAAACCTTGGCCCCAGATATAACTGTCCATCATTCGAGACGCCAAATTAGAGTGAACCGGCCGCGGGCGGTTCTGTTTTTCCACCTTAAGCTGCATCGTGCTGCGCGCCAACGTGTTTCTCTGGGCATGTCGGGGAGTGCTTCGTGATGTAATGTGACCGAGCGTCGTCTGTCCCTGTGGATACGTAATCTTAGAAGCTTGTTTGTCCTCGCATATCTGTCAGCGCGCTGTGTCAGGTGTGCTGCAAGTGCGAGCCGACGTAGTATAACTTCTTGGGTGTACACTTCTTTGTTCTTGGCTGCCAGAAAGGTCGCTGTCCTGACGCATAACACGGAAAGAATTTGTGAATTTATTCACTCAGTGGGCTCGTGCCGATGAGTTGATTTCCGCACAACATTGTGGTTCTCCAAATATGAAAGTGCCAGGTATGTTCAAGAACATGTTCCTTTTTTAAAACGCGATAGCGTTAAGGTTCCTGTTCTGCAGAAAATTTGGTTTGGTCGTCGGCGTCGTAAGCGAAAAAAACCCAGAGAAGGGACCAGGTGGGACGCCTTTGTCACGTGACCTTGTGGCGTCATCAGAACCTGCCCACTGGATTTTTAGCAACATGTTCGTAGTGGCAGGTCGCAGTTATATTCACGATTGGTGGCTCGGAAAGACCTACCTGGATCACGCAAGCGCACCGGTGCTAGCACCTGCCATTACAGGGAAGTGGCACATGGCTGAACTGCTGCATAGATACAGATACCTCATAGAAGAATTGTTAGCCCCCGCTTCATGAGAAAACTGTACAGCAGCTGAAGATAAAAGAAAAAGTTACAGACACGATCGCAAATAACATGACAGAAAGGTACGTATTTTTTGGCTCGTAAATTTCTGTTTTGCATCAAAAACAGCATCTAGGATAACGCTCAGGGAAAAAGGCTATATTAAACTGTGCCATGTATATTCCATTGTTATTTTGTGGGGTTCAGTATTCACGTAATTTCGCTTCCTGCTGTCTCTTGAGAGGCCTCACCTTTATTGCGTTTTGCTTTCTTGCCCTCGGGCTTCCTTCTTTGCTCAATGCTTTACTTTCCCTCGTGAACTGGGCAACCAAAATAAAGCTGCGAGTCTGCTGATCAATGACCCAAAGCATAGCACTGAAAAGCACTCTATTGTGTGTTTTGCTCTTCAAAAAGATTCAAAATCTCATTTGCGCAGATTTAAACCAGAGTTCCTGCCTATAACAGCAACTAAGCCTGAAACCAAAATCGCACTCATTTGGAAGCTTAGGTTTCCAAACTCAGTTCATGCCCGCACTAAGCCCCTGCAGTGATCAAACCTGGGCACCCAGGAAACCGACAGTTGAGGAGGCTGTTGTGGCTGGCTCGAGTGCGTGTGTGTCACAGTAACCAACGAAACGAACCCGAAGAAGCTAAGTAGACACGACTTGAACGAACCCCCCTCGTGAGTGCATAGAGCCCCATACTGTCACGAAGTGCGGTCAGCCCTCTGAACGTTGCGTCTCCACGCAAAAATCTCAGAAGTCGCAGTGCTTTACAGAGCTTTCTTTGCTTAGCTATCGTTCCTTATCAGTGTCTGATTGAAGATTTTTTTTTCTCCCCCCCCCCCCCAATACATTGCAGACGTCCGCACAGATAGCTGTTACTAGGAACTAGGATGATTTTACCTGCTTTCATGTCGTCGCAGGCAGAGCCGCAACTCCCAGCTGGAAGTTTGCAACTTTCAAACGACACTCCACCGGCGCACACCCACGTACTCAGTTGCATGTTCCTGCAGTTCTTGACATGCGCCTGTAGGAATTCTCAGCATACGTGAGCGCCTGTAAAATTTTGTTAGGCGAGGCTTTATTACAGCGGAACAAGCTCTTTTACCTGCGGCAAACAGTTACTCTTGATGTCTGCACAAGATTTTGCGCCGGAGATGCTCTCAGCGTCGGGAGAAGAGCCCGTTGGCGCAGAGGTATCTGTTGTAATTGAAGACTGGTTGTCAAGCCTACAGTCGCAGGAACAACTGTTCCAAATTTTCATTTTGCAACATTCTTCACCGATTCCTGGCAAAAGTATGAAGACCGAACTGGCGTGGTAAGCTGAATATATTTTTTAATTTTTTGCTCGAACCTTGCCTTCAGGAGTGTTTTGTTTAAAAATATTGACACAACTAAATGAAAGAACAAATCAGGGCTGATACCCTGGAACCGAAATCGCAGTGAATTGCATGTTACCATTTGCAGACTCATTTCATTCTCGGCCTAAGCCCATGCGGTTGCCAAACCTGCCACCCAAGGAACCGACAGCTGAGGCGGCTCTTGTGACTGGCATGGTGCGTGTTTGTCACAGTAACCAATGAGTCGAACCCCAAAGCGCTGAGTAGTCACCACTTGAAAGACCCCCTTCGTGAGTCCGTAAACCTACACACGGTCACGAGGTGAAGACAGCCCTGTGAACCTCGCACCTTCTCACCAAAAACTCACAAATAAAACTGAAATCCAAAGCATCGGATTCCTTTCAAAATGTACCAAAAATTACACAGCTTTCATTTCCTAACGATAATGCCCCATCACTGTTGAATCGTGCTTTTTTTTCCAAGCCTCCATCAAAACATTAGAAACGGGCGCTGTAGCAGCTGTTGCTAGGGATACCTTACCTGCTTACGGGTTGCCGACATCATGATGGCTGCTGTCTCGCCTAGTACATAAATCCCAGCTGCAAAACTGTACCTTTCAGAGAGCGTTCCACCGGCGCACATGCATGAACTCGATTGCCTGTCCTATAGTGCTCTAGACGTGGACATATAGAAACTCTTTTCGAAAGACTTGGACAGTTTGGAAATTTTGCTGGCTGAGGTTTTATTACAGGACAGAAAACTCTTTCACTTGGGCCAGGGAAAGAATTACGATGTTTGCCCAAGCCTTTGCCCCGGAGATGCTCGCTGTGTCGGGTGAAGAGTCTTCAGGCTTAGAGGGATCAGTTGTCATTGAAAACTGCATTTTGAAGTCTCGAATCCCAGGGACCACCGTTCCAAATGTCGATTTTGCAACGTTCTTCACCGAGGCCTGGCAAAAAAACAAGGACCGAACAGCGCTGGTGAGCTTGAAATTCTCTTTTTATCGCTTTTATTTTCGCACCGTGCCTTCACGAGTATTCCAAAAAATTATGCAACTGAATGCACGAACAAATCAGCGGTTAGTTTCATCCTGGATAACGGGAACAATTTACTGCGTTTTCAAGTCGCTAGTGTATCGCAGGCCTCAAAAATTCCACCGCTTTCTTTTAAAATTGGCGCTAGCGTCTGATCTCCCTGTTTTATTACACTGCCTGCTTTTGCGTTGTTAATATTAGGGAAAGTTCTTCCAACTGTGAATCTTAGAAATAAACTCTCATTGAGAGCTCTGTTGTCTATGATGCAAACTATGCGTACTATTTGATATTTTGCCCGTTTTCCACTTTCTGGTAGAGCATGTAAAATTTTTTGCTTGTTTCCTTCTTTGCGAAAGTGTCGTCTTGCATACAGTAGCAGTGTCAAGCAGGTTCTTCCTGCGATGATTATATGTAACAAAGCATTCGTCACAATTCAAGCAAGAAAATTGCACAATGTACCGCATATGTGCAGGTAAAAAGAAATATCGGCTGTAATCAACTGCTGTACACGTGCACGAGTTCCCCAATTAGCTACCAGATGACAGCTGCCTGCTTCCATCATAATTATAATTTTTCGTTAGGCACAGCTGTGCAGTTTAGTGCCATCTGTGAGTGTCTAAAAGTTTTTTCCGCGCAGTTTGGAGTCATTTTCATTTGTGCTGCATTTTGAGCTATCCTTTCAAAGCAGAATTCAGACAAGTCTACTCCGAGTGGATCATGAACTGACGTCAACTGGACGACTAAAGAAGAGCGTCAGTTCAGCTCATGTGCTCCTGGATTTGAATGCATGGTGTGATGTGTCCCCGTAAATTACTGTTAAAATATTTAAGGTTAAAGGCATTTCAAATGGTTTGGACGGAACAGAATGATGACTAATTTATGAGAGTGATGACAAGGATAACGATGATGACGGCCCGAACAACGGCGACAGCGACAGCAATAATGAACCTTAAAACGATCTCTAACTAGCCGCGAGCTATGCATCAACCTGTGATAAACAATAAAATTAATAGTTAGCAGAATATCGCTTTAAAATTGTAGTAAAAAATGCCGTTTCCGGCTAATGGCCGTACCTCACCCGAATTACGAAAATAAAAGTGCGGACCTTACCCGCATATACAATTTATTATCTGAAGTTACTCGACTTCGCTCTTCGTTTTGAAAACTAATGCAGCGAGACGTTACATCAATCACACGAGCAGCCCAAATGCCTGCTTCTTTGGTTTCGTGCACCGCCAGCTGCTTGCTACGCACACAATCGCAATGTTCGCATTGTAGACATCGCCTTCTCTTCCGGCACGCTTTTTTAAAACATTTATTGCCTTGGAGCGCAAGTAATTAGCATTCTCATTAAGTTTCGGAGCATGTGAGTGACTGTGGTTCACGCACCAATGTTTAATCGGCTGCTGAAAAGTATACTATATATGAAGTATATAAAGTATGATGTTTCAAGGAAAAAACCAGACATTTGTGGACCTTTCCCTGCAGCATCAAGCAGCCCTTGAAGGTGCGCGTGAGGGAAATAATGGAATCTTAACAAGTTGTTACAAAATTTTCGATGGCCATTACGAAATCCGACCCGTCTTGCTTTTCTGCGGAGAGAAAAATGGCTCGATTGGGGAGCAAATCCCAAGCACAGTTTCTAATTCTCTAGACCGTTAACTTTCCCAAGACAGCGCCGTGAATTGGACAACGTAATTCTTTACAGCATTGAATGGCCGGCGCTCACGAGAATAAGAGGAACCAGAATTCTATAGCGGCAAAGCAGGTACACCCGTTTTACCGCCATACAATTTTTCAGTTTTTCACCTGAGCGGCCATTTCTAATGAAAAACTTTCAGAAGTGGCAGCCGATTACGCTTCTTGGTAAGGCGTTTTTTGAGCTCAGATGCTACGGTATTTGAACCGTAGGTGACCGCATACGCAACAAGCGTCTCTGCTGTTACGCATGGCAGAGCGTGGCGGTCCGCTGCTGCTGAGCCTCTCCGCGTGCGAACGGAAGGCGGCGCGCACTACTCTGCTGCTATATAAAGGTTCGATCACATGGCAGCGTGACGGCCTGTCGTTGCCACGTGACCAGTTTTACTAGAGTTTGTACCCCTCATGTACGAACTTTTGCTTTAAAAAATTATTAGTTGTGTTGATTGCTTTAAACGCAAGATTCATATTTATACAAATAAAATATGAGAATAACTGACAAAATAATCCGCATGTATTACGCTTGTTGGTGTTTAAACACCACCAAAACCGGTTGCAAGCGCATATCTTCTGCCAGCAACACCGCTTTTCGCTACGGTGGAAAACGCGCTGCGGCAACGCATTTTAAATGAAAGCTCGCGAAGCACTTCACAGCGCAGCGCCGCTTTTCGCTCAATTCGCTGAATTGCTTGCATGTGAACCACCCTTTAGGCGCGGCCCGTTTCTGCGGAGGCAGCAGTGCCTCTTTTGTCCCCCTTGCCCCCGCACGAGGTTCCCATCGCCGCGGACTAGGACGATTAGATATAGACAGGGGGTAACTGAGGGGCTTTACCCAAGCAGCACGCCAATAATGGACCACCGATAGCATAAGAGTGGCAAAAATTGGCGCCAAAATTGGTCGTTCATCGGTATTTGGACAAATTACTACATTTTCCAAGCATGGCCGTCGTTCGTGCCAGTAACGGGCCGATGTTGAGCCACTCTGACTGCCAACAATGGGCCTGTGCACGGCCCAGTATGCACGAATAGTGGCTTTTCAGTTATTGGCATCGGGTGGCTGGCTACAGGCATTTCTAACATGGCAAACCATTGGCTTTCCCAACAACACGAGTGAGGAATTATCGCATGCAATTTTAGGTGCCGTTTGTGTTTTTTAATACTTCGTATTGTAATGAGCGATTTGTTGTAACTCATGAAACTTTCAACTAATACTGGAACCTGTCTTGATGGAGTGTATCAATTGAAAATAATTAAGTGATTCAAACAATTCTACCGGACACATTTTATTGAACCTCCATTTATTAACAAGTTCGTTGCTGTTCTAAGTATTTCGGTCGGGCTACAGCTTGGCAAGCTGACGTGGCACGGCTAAGACACCCACAAAGTGATTCGTGGCGCTGTCCTCCAGTGAACTCACGAGTAGTATCGGAACTACTCATGACATTTGTATTGAAAGGACTTTTGCAGAGCCTTGAAACAAATTCCTCGTCCATCTTTTGCACGATGACCTCGCAATACATCGAAGCTGTAAAGAGATACACGTTGTGGTTATAAGCATATGTATGCCAATAGCAAGAAAAGGTGAAAATTATAAACTTTGCGGCGACAATGCGCGAGAAGATACTCGCAAAACATTTCTATAGAATGATTGGTAAATGAGAACTATCGCCACCTTAATTGTAAAATGTGTAATCGAATTAATCATGCTTGTCATGCAGTGAATGGCCGATTTCTAATCTTAATGCCCCGTGTCACACCACGAAATGAACATGTTAAAATTCACAATGAAGTTAAATTTAGCACTAAAACAAATGGACGAAAATTTAGCTTTATTATCATATTGTCACGCATGAAACCCTATTACGCCCGTTAGCTAGTGCCGGGGTGGACATTCCGTGTCGACGCCACACGCGCCTTCGCACTTTCAGTGCCTCCATACTGTTTTCCCCCTTGCCGGAGGCATCGAGGCGATGCGTCTTGAAAGGAGGGGGCAATGCCACACTGCTCACATTCTGCGAGTGCCGCCATGCGGCCGAGCGGCATAACTGGGCTCGTGTGGAAGCGAAGAAGACGACGTTCCCGCTCAGACGCGGTATAGAAGAAGAAGCGCGCTGCTGTTGTTCTTGGCCATCCGATTTAAATACCCCTTTGTGTCGCCCTACGTTTGTCGGCGAAATTTTGGAAAACAGTATGGAGGCACCGAAAGTGCGAAGGCACGTGTGGCGCCGGCACTGAATGTCAACCCCGGCAATGGCTAGGGGCGTAATACGGTTTCGTGCGGGACACGTGGAGTACTTCAGACTTGGGCGGTCGAGAAGAGCGGACAACTCCTTGCGGGAACACTTCATAGTTCACATCGCTGAGTTGACGTAGCACCTCGTAGGGCCCGAAGTAGAGGCGCAGAAGCTTTTCAGAGCGCCCGCGCAAACGTATATGGCTCCATACACCGACGTGCACGCCGGGTCTGTAAATCACCTCCCTGTGGCGGAGGTTGTAACGCAGGGCTTCAGTTGTCTGCTGGTGGCGAATCCGTTGTCTAGCAAGGTGGCGAGCGGCTTCTGCATCACGAACGAATTGGTCAGCGCCTGTGACAGACGAGAGGGCACAATACGGGAGCAGGATGGCGTCCAGCATGGTCAGGGCGTCCCGGCCATATACCGAACGGAAGGTAGTGAAGCGCGTCGTTTCTTGGTGGGCTGTGTTATACGCAAACGTGATGTGAGTATTACGTCTCAGCTGCGATTGTCAGTGTCGACATACATAGGCATCATATCTGCAATAGTCTTGTTTAGTCTCTCAGTCAGTCCATTCGTTTGAGGATGGTAAGCGATCGTTTTTGTATGACTGGTGCCACAGAGACGCAGGTCCTCATCTGTAAGAGCCGACGTAAACGCGATTCCCCGGTCAGTTAATACAACCGCGGGGGCGCCGTGGCGAAGTACGATGTGGTGAACAAAGAACTGTGCAATTTCAGCCGCGGTGCCCCGGGGAAGAGCCTTGGTTTCACAGTAGCGGCTGAGGTATTCCGTGGCAACAGCAATATACCGGCTCCGGTTACCCATGGAGGACACTGGGAATGGGCCCAGTAAGTCCATGGCGACTTGCTGAAATGGAATTTGTGGTGGATCAATTGGCTTCAGAAGGCCGGCCGGTTTTGTCGGCGGTATCTTCCGTCGTTGACACTCACGACAGGTTCTAACGTAGCGTTGAACGACCGAAGCAAGCCGAGGCCTGCAGTAGTTGTGGCGCAGGTGTCCCTACGTTCTGGAAAAACCAAGTTGGCCAGAAGAAAGGTTGTTGTGACATGTAGAGAGAACTTCCTGACGAAGCGCGGTTGGGACAACGAGGAGATACGCAGTTTCGGACGGGCCGTAGTTTTTCTTGTAGAGGACTCCATCTATTAAGTACAACGCCGAAAGCCCGCGCGAGAAGAGTCTGGGCGGAGACGGAGCAGTTCCTTCGGGGTACTCGATTAGAGGCAGCAGTTCGCAGTCGTCCCTCCGGTGGTGGGCAAGGTCGGATGTGGTGACAGCGCCGAGGAAAGCAGAATCGTCGTCGGACTCATCTGGTGGGCACTGAAGAGGAGCTCGGGAGAGACAGTCTGCATCGCTATGTTGCTGACCCGACTAATACATGATGGTGACGCCTTAACTCTTGCACCCGAAGGCTCCACCGTGCAAGTCGCCCAGATGGATCTTTCGGGTTCGCAAGCCAACACAAGGAGTGATGATCGCTGACGACTCAAAACGGGCAGCCGTACAGGTTCGGACGAAATTTCGTGATTGCGCACACAACAGCGAGACACTCCTCTTCCGTGGTGGAAAAATTCACTTCGGAACGGGACAAAGTACGACTTGCGTATGCGATCACGCGTTCCACACCGTCTTGTCACTCCACAATCACCGCAACCAGGCCAACATTGCTGGCATCTGTGTGCAGTTCTGTGTCGGTTTTCTCATCGAAGTGGCCAAGGATAGGCGTAGATTGGAGGCGGGCCTTAAGTTCTGTGAAAGCTTTTTTCTGATCTTGGCCCCTGAAGACGGGTTCGGAGTCTTTTGTCAGGCGAGTCAGCGGCTCTGCGAGCTTGGAGAAGTTTTGAAGCAACCTCCGTTAATAATCGCAAATCCCCGGAAAACGCCGCAAGCTTCGTTTTTCTGTTGGCTGGGGAAATGCAGCAACGGCGGCCGTCCATTCTGGGTCGGGGATAACTTCATGAGCGCTCACAATATGGCCAAGAACCTTGAACTCTCCAAATACGAAGTGGCACTTTTCAGGCTTCAGAGACAGACCCGCGGAACGAATTGCCTCGAAAACAGCACGCAAACATTTCAGGTGCTCCTCGAAAGTGTCGGAGAAAATCACGACATCGTCGAGATACGCAAGGCAGAACTTCCACTTCAGGTCAGTTAGTACGGTGTCCATCATACGTTGGAACGTTGCAGGGGCTGAACACAAGCCGAAAGAAAGCACCTTAAATTCATACAATCCTTTAGGAGTAACGAAGGCGGTCTTTTCTCGGTCACGCTCGTCGGCCTCGATTTGCCAATAACAGCTACGCAGGTCGAGTGACGAAAAGTAGGTAGCATGGCGGAGGCGGTCTAATGAGTCATCAATGCGCGGCAGTGGATATACATCCCTTTTGGTAACGTTGTTGAGACGTCTATAATCTACACAGAACCGTAGTCAGCCGTCTTTCTTTGCGACTAGAACAACAGGTGATGCCCAGGGGCTCGTCGATGATGTATGACATCGTCGCGGAGCATTTCGGCAACTTGGTGGCGAATGGCATCACGTTCCTTCGACGAAACACAATAAGGACGCTCACATAGCGGTCTCTGGTCACTATCGACGATAATGCGGTGCTTAGTTATGGGCGTCTGACGAACCTTGGAGGTTGACGCAAAACAATCGCGGAAATAGTCAATAAGGCTTTCTACGCGGCGTTTTGGATTGGTGAGAAGGACAGGGTTCACGTCGGTGCTAATGTCTGTTGCCGTGTCCTGTTCCGCTGTTCCAGGGTCCGTTGTGGATAAGACACATTGGAGGGCATGCTCGCCAAGTCCTTCAAAATGGGCAATCACTGTCTTTTTCGTCAAATGTTGAGGTTCGCAACTAAAGTGGTCACTAAGAGCTCGATACGCGCGTGAACAAGGTCGACAAAGGCACGAGCAACGCAAACTTGCTGAGACAGTAGCAGCGACATGTTCGCTTCAGCCATGCCCCAAGTACTGAAGCTGGTATCACACTGGACTGTGACAAACTTCCTTGCTCTCGGCGGTATCGTTGTGTGGATGTCAGAGATGCGTAGTGCTTCCCTGTGCGGCTCGGGGTTGGTATCAACGGCTCGCTGGGTCGAAAACGATACCAATTGCCCATGCAGGTTTATGACCGCCCCATACTCTTTAAGGAAGTGCATGCCGAGAATCAGTTCTTTGGAGCACTCTCGTAGCACGGCGAAGGTGCCAACTAAAGTTGCACCCCGGATCTTTATATGGCAGGTACAGACGCGAACCGGCGTTACCACATGGCAACCAGCTGTGCGTTTCTGCGGCCCATGCTAAGGTGTTAGAACCTTTCTGAGGGTCATGGCTAGGTGGCTGCTCATGACAGAAAAGTCGGCTCCGGTATCCACGATTGCTGACACGTCATAGCCATCGGCGGCAACAAGAATTTCGGCGGCGGAAACGATTCTTTGACAACTCGTCGGTGAGATTTTTGGTGCCGTCGTCGATGGGGCCGTCGCTGAGGTTATCAGTGAGGTCGTCGGTGTGGTCGTCGGCGCGGTCGACGATGGGGTTGGCGGTGTGATCGCCTTTGAGGTCGGCGGTGAGACCGTCTTTGAGGTCAGCGGGTGGGGCCGTCTGCGTTCGGGTCGTCGCATAAAGTCACCGGATGGAGGCTGTTCACTCTCTGCGGCAGCGGCGGTCCTACCCGCAGAGGACGCCATCTTCAGTTTTCCCGGCGGGGGGACGTGTCTCTGAATTGGCCAGAGGATGACGCGTGACTTGGTGAAGGAACCCGTCTTGGAGACGGAGACCTAGACTGACGTTGTGGAGGCGTTGAGGGCAGTACATGATCGGCCAGGTACGTTTCAATGTCTCACGGTCTCTCACCATAGCGAAGTCGAGGTGCGCTCGGCGGAAATCCTTTTAATCCCATCCGCCGGTATGGGCAGTTGCGGAGGACATGACCGGGCTCCCCGCAGTGGTAGCATAGTGGCCGGTTGTTGGGTGTGCGCCACACATCCGCTTTTCGAAAAGGGCGTGGGTCACGCAGCTCGACGGGGGGAAGGTACCCCTGCGTTGGTTCGGCAGCAGGGCGCAGGTCTCCGCAGGGCTTCACTGTAGCTCATGATGTACGGCTCCGGCTGCGGCGTCCGTAGGACTTCGCTGTAGCTCACGATGCACGGCTCCGGCTGTGGTGCCGGTGGTGGCTGAACCGCTCGCCGAATTCCGTCATGGACGCCATCGGCTACAGCTGCAACACTGGCAAGTGGAGCATCTAAGCGGAGGTTGCGCAGTCCTTCGCGAACCACACTCGGCAAAAGTTCCCGAAGTGCCTCGTCTCCGGCGACTGGTAGTGACGCACAATAGTTGGTGGCCGCAACACTTCCGTGAAGACCGTACTACTGCGCACTGCGTTCCTGCAAGGGACGATCCATGCCCGCGGCTTCTTTGACGAAGTCAGCGACGGTTCTTGGAGGGTCGCGTATGAGGCCAGCGAAGAGCTGCTCCTTCACGCCACGCATGAGGTGGCACACCTTCGTAGCCTCGGGCATGGCCGGGTCAGCCCGGTAGAAGAGACGTGCCATATCTTCGATAAACATGGCGACGCTTTCGTTCGACTGCTGTGACCTGGAGCGAAGAGCGATTTCGGCGTTTTTCTTGCGTGCGTTTGTGCTGATTGTAGCGCGCAACTCACGACGGAACGCTTCCCAGTTAGTAAAGGATGCCTCATGGTTCTCGAACCATGTCTTCACCTAGTCTTGGAACGCGAAATACACGTTTCGTAGTTTTCGATCGTCGTCACACGGGTTAAAAGTGGCCACATGGTCAAAGCTGGACAACCAGTCTTCGACATCCTCGAACCAATCGCCGTGAAAGGATGGCGGCGAGCGAGGTGTGAGGACTACAACCGGTGGGACAGTGCCGGAAGGCTGCCCTGTCTGACTGCCAGTAGTACACGTCATGGTACGCACCGACATCGTAAGTGACTGACACTCAGGTTGCTGGCCTCGCAGGCTGCGGCTCGCTTTGTGGACGGGTGTTGTTTCCAAGCGTCGCTGATGAGCGTCAGAATTGTCCTCGGGGTGAGCGTTCATGGGCCGACACCCAGCACCTCCACCAAAATTTCGCCGACAAAAGTAGGGCGACACAAAAGGAGCTTCTAATCGGATGGCCAAGAACAACAGCAGCGCGCGTCCGAGCGGGAACGTCGTCTTCCTCACTCCCACACGAGCCCAGTCATGCCGCTCGGCCGTATGGCGGCGCTCGCAGAATGTGAGCAGTGTGGCATTATTTACGTATCTTTAAATAACGAGCCGTTTTTTTTTGCCTTTTCATTCGAGCAGTGTTATAACACAGGTGGTAGCATCTCCCCTCAATTGACGTCCAAACAACTTTGAACGAAGCTTTTTCTCTATATTGACAAAATTATTTTATGCAAAGACGGCTTGCATAGTTTTGCGAAATCCGCTGAATGTCGGAGACTGAGGGCTTTTTGTTTTGAGAAAAAAAGCAAGCAGTTTACGTTACTTCGCGTGCATGTAACAAGGGAGACGGAACTCTTACTTCAAAACTACACAACACTCTTCTGAGAGTCCATGGCTTTTTAATTCAGAGGCAACTTGGGCAAAATCGACTGGAGCGAGGAATTCAGTATTTTCTGGTACACCTGCAAGTGGGCAAGCGAAAGAGAAATGGTTGGAACTGTTACACATATTCTGACTCGCCTGCTGCAGTGAAAGAGGGAACATGCCTCATTCCCATCTTGCACAAACGATAGACAACCAACGTCTCCACGAACACAGCATTTGTCGGGCCACATTGACACCCCACCATGCTGGTTGAAAAGGTGCTCAACGTTCGGTGAACGTTCAGCCACAATAGATGAAAAATAGTTCTCACCACTGGGGTTGCATTCCTTTGAGCACGCCGTCAAGCTAGAAATTTCGCAATGAGAGTTGGAGCACAGAAGCCGTCTTTGCGCTTTGACGCTTTCTCTTTTCCTGCAAGAAAAAAAGGCGCGTATACAAAGCAGCAATTACACCCAGAAATATATTCATATTTGAATGCATTTAAAGATAAAAGGAAATGTAGTACTTACAAATAGGATCTTGCCGGCCAGGCTACTTAATGACGTCGGAGTCGTCGTAACGCGTCAGGTGTGGGTTTCGCTTGCGCAGAGTACGAACGGTGTGAACGTGAACTCGAGTGTATTGCACATGCTTTCCAGTGCACTCGTGTGGTTATTCGCCATCGTGCTACCCACAGGCCAAGCACGTCTAGTGGAAGTTGCGGCAGTGCACTGGATCGTGCTACGCCATAGCGAGTGCCGGGGAGACGAGGAGACAGCGAGGGGATAGGCTCATTGCTTTTTTTTTCTTTGGGGGGGGGGGGGGGGGAGGGAGGGGAGCGGGAGAATTTTGTTGTAGCAAGAGAAACGGCAACTGAAAGTGGCGAGAAGGAAATCCAGAGAGGGCGAATGTGCGCGGCCGCGCGTAGCTGGGTGTGAGGGGAAAACAGGCTGTGAGTAAGAAAAATCAGAAAGGAAAAACAGCGCTTTGCGCGGGAGGGACCAACTCTCTTCCAAGAAAACGACTCGGTCGGGACAAAAGGCGACTGTATGAGACTTGAAGGAACGGGGAGAAGGTGAAACGAGCGACAGAATTCCGTAATGCTTGGGGGCTGCGTCATAGGAAGATGACAAGACGATAAAAGGGAAGGAAAGGACGATGCGAAGCTGTCAGATTGCAGCCTCAGTGCAAAAGGAAAATCAAGAACCAAGAACGAGCCTCATGTAAGGTGCCGGAAACTTTTGAGGCAATAACTTTGAGCTCGGTCATCGATTTCACCAAAAAAAGCTCCAAATACTGGCGTAATGTTTGCGCTCGTGTGCTGTAGCTCCTTTGGCTCAATATGGGATAAAAGTGTTCCTATGAAAATACAAAAATGTTGAACAATAACTGAAAATACAGGCACAATATGTGTTCTTCGAGTGTTTCATATATGACGCATGAGGCAAACAAATTAGGATAACACATGTCCAAGCAACACAGTTTATCAATACGATGATTCGCTGAGAGAGTGAAAAATCCTTTACATTTTATGGACAGCAAGGTAGACAGGCCGGCCTCAAGAATGGTCATGCGGCCTGCCAACGCGTGTTTGAGGTAGCAAAGAAAAAGCAAAGAGAAACAAGTGCAATTGCGACTGCTAACAACTTCCGATGCTTTTATTAAATGAAGGCGATGTTTATGAGCAAAAACGTACGCAAGAGCCATGGGTGCAAAACACAGCCGCTTTTAAAATTGGCGAGGCCTACGATGGAAGAACAGAGGTCAACGTGGGTCAATGCGGCCAGTTTCCAAACTCGGCGAGGCATACGTTGGATGAGCAAAATTCAAATTGGGCCAATGTGGCCAGTTTTTAAAATCAGCGAGGCCTACGTTGGATGAACAGAGGACAACCGAGGCCAATGCAGTAACCCTTTTTATATGGCCTAGCCGTTGTTGTACGAATGTGCGGAATCTTGGGCCTATGTCGAAAAAGCGGTGAACTGGCTTAACCAACGTTGGCACGCCGCGGTGAAGTCTGGTCCTATGTAGGGCCACTCTGTGCCAATGACTTCCTAATAATGGACCAATATTATGTGCTGCCTTGGTATGCACTATCTCTCCACGCCCACTTAGAGACGCCACCGTAAGTTTGGTCGCCCTCTCCTGCGGGCGCCCAGCGACAACGTCAGTGAATGAGAGGCTGACGCGACGCCGTATAAACGCTGCCCTGTGTTTGGAAGCGGGTAGCGCCGCGGATTCCGTAGTCTGACTGCTGCTGTACCATTCTCCTCCGTCCTCATGATCACTTTGCTGTGGCCGTACTTTTATCCTCTGCTTCGCTCCGCATCCCTCCGCGGTGAATCAGTGGTTAGGGCACTCGGTTACTGTGCCGGAATACCCCTGTTCAAACCCTAACGCGGCGGCCGCGTTTCGATGGAGACGAAACGCAAAAGGCACCCGTGTGCTGTGCGATGTCAGTGCACGTTAAAGATCCCCAGGTGGTCGAAATTCTTCAGGAGTCCGCCACTGCGGCACCTATTTCTCTCTATCTTCTTTCACGCCCACCTTCCTTCTTCCCTCAGGGCACGGTTGAAGTGTCCACTAAGAAGTGAATGAGTTACTGCGCCATTTCCTTTCTTCAAAAACCACTAATCCACTTTGCTTTCTTCAAAAACCACAAATTTTTTGCGTTCCGCTCTCTTTCGTCCTCCGCTGTGATGCTCGTTCGTTCTGCCGGTAGGCCCCTTGACAGTGATGGCAGCGCTCCGCACGGCATGCGGACGACGGACAACAAAGGCCTGACAGCAGGCAAGCGGCTTGTCCGGCGTCTGGCGAAAAGTTGAACAAAACTTGAACTTTTGCGCTGGCGCGCGGGTCCGCACGACGACCGGATGGCAGATATTGGCTGGTTTTTATATGACGTGTCAGGCCTTTCTATCCATGCTTTTGCCAGAGCAAAGATGGCCGTCCGTGGATTTAACTGGGGAGCGGTGTTAGTGTCTGAAACGCAAAAAATATCAGCACAGCCAGTTTGGCCAATTCTTTTTCTTAAGTTTTCTACTGTTCCAGGAGATATAAAGCGATGCGTTTTTTTGTTGTCTTTTTATACTGAGGGGTTCTGCGGTGTAGAGCAAAATTATGGGGACTTGGACACTTATATAACAGCTTAATGCCTCGGATCGCATGTTCTCATTAGATGAATTTGTGATGAACAAATCAAGTAATGATGACGATGATGCAGAGATGCGTGTTGGCACGGAAATAAAACAGTAAAAACCATTGTATTGAAGTGATGATTGCAACTTTCTTTCTTGGGAGAACATTTTCGTTAGGTCAATACTGAAAACGCCGCCAATAGTTAATATGCATATAAAGACACTTCCAGAAGAGAGAAAATAGTCAAAGAACTCAAAGAAGTAATGCTTTCATTTAGAGGATGACATAACAGGGCGAATAAATTATCGCCATTTTTAACGCAAAGTGCTTTGCAGTCTTCGGTAATAAGGCTATACTCATTTAACGTTTCACACTGTGATAATAAGGTTTGTATGGACTACCCTCCTCTTTTTTCTTCACGATTGAAAGAGAAGTGGAGGCAATTAGGACGTACAAAATAGTCCGAGTTTTGATTGCACCAGGTCTCGTAAGAAATAACAACAAATGCGGTGTAGAGCAAAATTATGGGGACTTGGACACTTATATAACAGCTTAATGCCTCGGATCGCATGTTCTCATTAGATGAATTTGTGATGAACAAATCAAGTAATGATGACGATGATGCAGAGATGCGTGTTGGCACGGAAATAAAACAGTAAAAACCATTGTATTGAAGTGATGATTGCAACTTTCTTTCTTGGGAGAACATTTTCGTTAGGTCAATACTGAAAACGCCGCCAATAGTTAATATGCATATAAAGACACTTCCAGAAGAGAGAAAATAGTCAAAGAACTCAAAGAAGTAATGCTTTCATTTAGAGGATGACATAACAGGGCGAATAAATTATCGCCATTTTTAACGCAAAGTGCTTTGCAGTCTTCGGTAATAAGGCTATACTCATTTAACGTTTCACACTGTGATAATAGGGTTTCTATGGACTACCCTCCTCTTTTTTCTTCACGATTTAAAGAGAAGTGGAGGCAATTAGGACGTACAAAATAGTCCGAGTTTTGATTGCACCAGGTCTCGTAAGAAATAACAACAAATGTGAAGTTGCAAGAGTTAAGTAACGCACGTATATAATTATTTCTCGGCTCGAGTTTTCTAGTATTTAAATGGAGCAGTTTCAAATACGTGTCTATTTTTTCGTCCAAAGAGTTCATTAATGTGTTGAGGAAGGATGAAGTTGCTGGCCGTGGTTGATATGAAAAGTTATAAACATTACTATAAAGTTGCAACGTAGAACCACTGCTCCTAATCTTCTCCAGGTGGCTTTCTCGGACGATCAGGACAATGGGCAATAATTCAATGCGCCACGCGAAGATAAAACCGCTTCTTGTCCAAACGAACTTCCACTCATGGTCGCGTTTGCAGGCAATGGCCAAACTTAACAGCTTTTTCATAGATGAGCTCAGGTGCTTATTTATGTAGGCTGGCACCCCCTTGAGCAGCTCTAGGGTAGTATTTGTGAGACATTTCTTTAGGGAAAGTTCAAGAACATTGTCAAGCTTTTCGCGGCGTCGGAACTGAACGATCATGTTTTCGTGTTTTGCGGGCACCCTGTGGCATACTCCGATGTCATTTCGTGTAATGGATTCCCAAATTGATTCACCAATCTTTTTAAGCACCTGTGCAAGATTCTCAGGGGGCCGCTCCTCAACTCAATTTTTTTTATAGATTTCTGTTGCGCCAATGTTGTTCGGATTTAAGGAGCGTCCGATGTGGTTTCGGTCAGGTCTTTCTCAAGCTTAAAAGTTTGCGCTGAAAAATTTCATTTTGGGTCTTGAGATCTCTGTTCTCTCATGCATACTTCAAGCCGCTAGTTAACCCCATCAAGTGACTTCATCATGAAATTCTTGTTTTCTTTAAGCTCTGCGATCTCGGTTTTCACGCGTCTTAGTTAATATTGAAAGCTGCGCTCAACCGCATCTTACAGGTTTTCCATTTCTGCCTTCATTTCATGTTTGAAATTTTGAAACAACTTAGCAACCTCTTTAGCCATGGTAATCCACAAACAAGGGATATATAGCAAGCTAGTAAAGGCTCCTCAAAGGCAGTGGACAGCAGTGACAATGACAAAAACCAAACATAGATATCTCTGACACAACAGATCTGTTGTGCAACAATCTGGAAGACGTAGGAAGACTTGTATGCTTTTGCGTACAGTGCTGTCACTGCTGCCAATGAGCCGATCACTGTCGTCATCCGGGTTTTATAGGGGTCGTCAAGGGTATCACGTGGCATCTACCGCGGTGGTGATTCCAACTTCCAAGCGCTCAATAGCAGTGCACGGCCGTCCGGTGAAAATTCCGTCGGTGTGCATGGAAGTTGTAGGACGACTGCTTTGCATCTGCGTACAGCGGTGTCACTGCTGCCAATGGTGGCTATGGTGCGAAACATATTATATTGGCCGCAGGTTGCTATTACGAGTTTTCCATAGCGACTGCTAACTTCGCCGCGTTCAAAGTCGACGAGTGACATTTCCCCCATGAGTTTTGAAATCATCTACGTAGGCTGATCGAGTTGACAGAGCGGGCTTCAAACACACGGAAAACCTACGTGGTGGCGGCATCACGATGCCTTTTTTTGTAGCCGTTTGCGGTTGCTGCAAGCGTTCCTAATTCCTGCGAGGGTCATCACGGACAGCGACGAGTAACAGCTGCGCAAGGTGAACAACCTCTGAGCGCACAAGCTGCACAGCACAGTGACAAGTGTCCGCGTAGTGAAAGTGATTGTGATCGGAGTGAGTGCTTTTCCGTCCAGTCAGCGAAATGTGCATCTGTTAGTAGCTTACTACGCACACCGTCTTATCCGAATCCTGAAATGAATTTGGCGTCGTGTAGCCGGTCGCATTCTTTGCGATGGTTGCTGTGATCGCGACCGAAGCGAGTACACGAATATATAGACAGGTTGTTGTTTCTGCTAAGCATCTATTACCGATTTTCATCGCGGTTCGTGTCTGTACTGCGCTTGACAACTGCCGTGTGCGGCACCGTTTTTTGCCCCCACAGCTGTCGGGCTGTTTTATGCCGCGACAGCTGCAGCGTGGCCTTCCTCTTGAGCCTTAGGGCTCCATAAAGTGCACTTTGCGGTGATGGGTGCTCGGTTTACGACGGTGTGCCGGCGACGCTGTGCAAAAGACATCGGTGTGCAGTGGACATGCGGACCTATGTCTGCAATAATTAGTTGTGTGACGAAGTGGCGATGGAACACAAGTTCCTCTACATGGTGATGGGGCAGAGCCAAACGAGTAGTTTTCGGTTGAGGTTGTGACAAAATGTTATCCCCAGATGAGGAAATGGAGCAAAAATCATTGCCATAATTGAATCATAGCTTTTTCACAGTGTACAAATCTATAATATCTGCCAACTCATGTATCTCTTTTCGTGGGGTCTGCTACCACCCTTGATCACAGCGCCGTCTGTGGCAGCAACTACTCATCACGTTTCGAAATTTCGTGAGGTCTCCTACCACCCTGAGATCAAAGTGCCCTCTGTGGCTGCAAATAAAAAACAGCACATCTCGCATTGAGACTTGTAGCGCCATCTACAATAGCATTGTAGAAACAACCACCTGCCGCGTGCCAATGATGAAGTCACGGTTCAATATGGTGGATAGAGGTGGAACTTTGTATGACATCCGGGGACGAAATCGTGGCATAGTTTCGGTTTCTCGTATCCAAGATGGCGGCCATTACAATTTGTTGTGCCCTCTCATCCCTTTCCCCCCTCACCAAAAAAAATATCCTAAAACGGGTAGAAAAACTGCACCGTTACGGGACCGCTATACATGTCTACTTTCGTTCCGCTATATATACTCCGACAACAACGGCGAGCCATCCGAACACCGAATTTGGAGGGCAGATAAAACCCTATGGATTTTGGTATTGACATTAAACCACAATTGCATAATAGGTAACATTGTATGCATGCAATTACTAACTGAAGTGCTACCATATCGCACCGCAAGCCGAATTCTAGGCCCACCTTGACCCCCAAACGAAGCAAATTCCGTTTGGGACGTATCTTGAGGGGGTGCAAGCCGACAATGGGTAGACGTGCATCGTTATTTCTCTAATAGATGGCGCTAGGCGCCGTGCGTGCACGCGTAGCTAGCTGGCTAGCGGGCTTGAACCACCGCCCGATTCAAAGGGTTCAGCCTTATCCATCCATCCATTCCAACATGGTGTCAATCCACCCAGTTTCAAATGGTATTACATTCAGTTTCTCGAGACGAGCGGTGCGTTATTCTTCGCTTTCTTCATCTAGTAAAACAAACAGCTAACGCTCGTTACTTCAACGTCTTTCAGACGGCAGCGGCCTTTTTTTTCAAGAGGGTTTCACTTGATGCGATGCGAAAAAGGAAAGGACATGAGAGAAGTTTATGCTTCTCAAAGCTAGCAACCCTTATACAGTCATGCTAATTTAAAAAAGACAATTTGGTTCCTGATTGAAACCATCCACTGAGTAAGTTTGCATAAGGAGTAGTGATTCAAACCAAAGTAGAACAAAAAATCTTCAGAAAATACATCTGATTTCTTTTTTTTTTCACATAGCAGTGTCAAGTCGACATTAGACACATGCTTGGCAATCTGAAGTTGATCTTGATGTTAAAAAAGGCATCTTGGTTTCAATTTTCATCAGAAAAATGCAGTGATATTGAAGCGCCTCATGGGCCATGACACGCTTTGTGCTGATCGACCTGCCCTTGCAGGGCAGTGGCGAATCGCTTAACAGCTGTACCACGGCACCAGAAGTGGTACGAGGACTCCCAGGGGTCCATGAATGTAGAGAAACATTATTCCGCATGTATGGGCATTGACCCATTACATATCGCGCTATACCCTTAAGGCAGAGCTTAAGTGTCCCCTCCAATTTTTCATTTGTAATTGAGAATAAAGCACACATTCCTGTCAGATGGTAAGCTAAAAGGTTAAACCTCATGGCCTATACCTCCTGCGCACTGCAAAACCATAAAAAAATGCTGCCTGCATTCACAGTGTCCAGTTCTGGCGACTACAGGAAATCACTGATGTCTGCCAAACATTTACAATTAGCGCATACATTTGTATGTACAGCTTCATGCAGCACGTGATGGCAGCCTGCAAATAATAAGTTTGTCCAGATTGCCCTGTTTCATAGCGCGACTAGTCGCGAACCCTGTTTTCAGCGAAAATTGGAAAGGTCCGTGAGTGATGATGTGAACTGCCTTCTACGCACCGCTCACAATGGACCTCCTAGAATACTGCCATCGAGGAAGGTTTCTAACTTGAAAAAGGAGTGGTTGATAGCTTTACAAAACGAAAAAGAAGTAAGATATATCGCCATGTTGACGGAAATTTAAAAAAGGGCACTACAGCACAGAGACGACTGTCAGTTAAGATACCACCTAGAAGAATTTACTATCAGCAATGAATGAAACATGAACATGAATGCCTACACAAAAATACCAATATACTGACTCCTGGACGGCAAACACAATTGAAGTTGATTAACCCTTCTCAATGACACTCTTACCTTCTTCGAAGCGAAATTAAACTGCGCTAGTATTGAATTTCCCCCTTCTAAGGTCATGTTATTCTTGTTCGTATTTCTATTCTGTTCACGTTTTATTGCTCGCTGCTAGTACAGACTTCCTGTTTTTGAGCCGTATCCGGCGACCGTCGACATCCTGGTGCAGCCGCCTTGGAAGGCGAGTAGACAGAAAAACTGGCAGCAACTGATGACTCATTCGCACAAAACGTGTTGCTAGACAGTACAGTCTGGTAGGCTGTTCTAGTCTGAGAGCCATGCCTTGCGCTGCGCATATGCGGGTAGCGTTTAGCAGCCTTCGCCCTGTGTTCTACGCCTCCCAAGCACGATGCTGCAACACAGCTATGTTTGCGGACGCTGTCCCAAGTGCGTTCGTCTTAACGCTTTTAAAGCACCGGTGCGAACGTCATGCGCAGTTTGTTTTTCAGTGTTAGCTCTTTAAGAAATGAATTGTGCAACGAATCCCGCGTAGATATAGCCGATCATGCCGAGCTCCTCCCAGCGGTTAAGTGATCCCCCACCCCGTGCACGTGATACGTGCCTCGTGCCTGCTGCCCCATTCGTTGCTAACTACCTCAATGCGAGCTAGTAAGACACTTCCAAAATCTGGGAAATGCCACTTCGATGTTATCGTGAAGGAAAGAATCAAAGTAGGGGTAAAAATGGCAGCCACCAAAAAACAATTGTGTTAACGCTTCCCCTCGCTGTCTCGCTAATTACGCTGTGAATTTATTTTTGTTTATAACGACTGCACCTGTTTTTTCAACGCTGTACACCATTTATGGTAACTGTGTATTTTGTCTAAGTCAGGCCACACCCGCACAATGTGCAGGTGGCGAATTCAAGCGGTCGCAACCACAGGGTTTCACAGTGTTGCAAATGGAGATAAGCTGGCGCCACTCTTTGTGCTAGTTTTGAATGCGCACTTTATCCACTACGGGCATGCCGGAAAGGCGAGGTTTCCAGTGTCACATTTCATGCTTATCTGCCCACTCCTGAAGGAAAATTAACCGAGAAGCAATGCGCGGTACTTCTGCAGCCGGGAGCCAAAGAAATCGGCATCACACAGTACGTCGCTTCTCATCACGTTTCATTCCAGCTCGATACGTGTTCATGACACTTCTTCCACCGAAAGCGGGTCAGCTCAGTCGTCGCAGTAAATACCCAAGGTGTCATCTGAGCCACTGAAAATGCTGTTAAGTTGTGTTTAGCAGAGTAGGCCTATTAGTGGACGATCTCAGAGTACGGAGAAAGGGATGTGGAACAGCTTCACTTAGCTCCAGAGTAGACCTTGAAGTGTGAGAATTTTTTTCATCTCCAAGGTGTCGTGCCGGTGCCTCTCTATCTTGACTTGCCGTCATATGCCATCCCACAGGTTGACGCCAAGTCTGGCTCCCGGTACACCTTCGGCGAACTGCTGGATACATGCCGCAGGGTTGCGGCGGGGCTTCGGAGACTCGGCCTGCAGCCGGGAAATGTGGTCGCATTCAAGGCCGCCACCAGCAGCGAGCTCTTAGTCGCCATGTGCGGCACTCTTTTTGCTGGGGGCATCACCGCTCTAATCAAGGCCAGTCTCACCGAAGGTTGGTAGTGGCCGGCAATTCAAGTTGTCGAACACTCACCTCATAACCACCACAAGAACTTATCTGCTTTATGAATCGAGCTCTTGCCACCTTGTTGAATTTCTTGTTGGAATCATGTAAATGTAGATTTGAACTTGTAATATTAAGCCCATTGAGTCACCTCAATACTGCTGTTCAGCCTTTGTATAGTTCGGGTTTCATTTTTTTTTCAGGAGAATCTCGTTACCAGTTTCAACATTCCCAACCTAAGTTTGTTTTTTGCGATGGAGACGACATGAAAAAAACTGAACAGGCTTGCAGAGGAGTTTCATCAGTGGAGGTGACTATTTTTGTTCAATTATATAACCAATCTATTTCTCCTTTTTTACTGATGCGACTGTTTACACCTTACATCACATTGAGATAACGGCTCCAAACGGAGCTGGAAATTCGCAGCAGAATACTACGTACTCTACTCTCATTTAACGCATTAAGGGGAAAGGTGGAGTGTGGAGTTCGCTGACCTTTCCGCAAACTCGTTGGTCTTGTGTTTGCAAGGAAGGCCGCTACAGGGGGGTCGGAAGTCGCCAACTAAGGGACCCGTCCCCGTCTCGGCCTCCCCTGCTTGTGCTTGCGGCGGACGTCCTCGTTTACTCCGCGCCGTCACGGGCATAGCCCGTCTTAAGAAGCCTAACCATGTACAACTGTCGACATGTGTGTGTTGTCAAGTGGTTGCTGAGGCTTCGGGAATGCACGAGATACGGCTGAGTATTAGCCGAATGACCGAAAACCCACTATTCCCGTCACGACTGTCTTCTTCTCTTTCAGTGTGTTCTGAAAACCACTTTAGTGATCGTCTCGTCGGCATATGTTTGTCGTGTGTGCGAAAGAGAAAACATATGTTCAGAAAGTGGTAACCTATGGGCCGTGGGTGCCGTGGGAGAGGGTAGTCGCGTGAGTGCTGTTTGTGTATTTGATTGCAACCTCTTTTCCCAAATGTTCAATCAGCACTCTTTCCCCAATCTGTGATTAGTTGCCGGAAACCTTATTTTCCTTTCCCTATCCACTGATTGGTGAGGTGTGTCGCTTGTAATCTTATTGGTGGCTGTCCCTGCTGAGGGCGAAGACAGAGGGATTAAAAACAAGTGGTTTGGGTTGAACGAGAGCTGAATTCTTCTGATAAACGGTTTAGTCTTGTGAATAGTTTTCTCCTTGCTTTGTTTCTTTTTGTTTTATTTATTTTGTAAATAGATAGTTAACCTTCTCCTTTCTTCGAGTAACGTGAATGTTTGCGAGTTAGAACCACCGGGCCACCAAGAAACCCCGATTTCATCATCAACAAGGTGTTTCCTCTCATCACCACCTGAAGGGGGAAACTCAACTGGCGCAGCCGGCAGGATCGCAACTTCTTTCTACTCGAGGCATTGGACGGAAGGTGAGAAGAACAAGTCGGTGGACAAGCTGTTTGTCCTAAAGGAGAAAACGTGAAGCTGCGTCGAAAGACTGACTTCGAAAGCTTCAGGATCACGGGTCGAGTTCGAGACGACATCGGAGGCTCAAGTCACCTAGGAGCTGAAGGAGCCGGGCAACAACAAGCCATCGAGGGTTCTAGTCAGCGAGGTGCTGAAAAGAACCAGACGTCCACCTCAAAAGTGTTCGAGTCAGCGAGCTGCTGAAAAGTAACCAGGTGCCCAAGTCAAGCCAGTCAAACGAGGATGTAGCCAGCGAGCTGCTGAGAGATCCAGGGCTCAAGTTGTCTGCATCTAGGAGCCTGTCGTCACCGCTGAGGACGACGAGATCACCGTGGCAGAGAGCAACGAGTGAGGTAGGAGACCTTTCTGCTTTCTCCGAATTCACCATGTCGGTGTAGTGTTTAGTGCTAGAAAGGGTAGCACAGAAAACGGAGATGGTTGCTGTACGGTATGATCGGGAGGGCATGATGCGACGCGTTGAGCAGGAGGAGGCAGAAAAGCTGAGTGAAATTGAAAATTTGAAACTCCAAATTGAGCTGGGAAAGAGAAAACGTGCACAGATGCAGTTGAAATTAAGGCAGGGGACGAACGTTGATAGCAAAGTCTTATTCGCAGCGGTTCAGTGTTATACCTGCATGAAATTTGGACATTTGATGATTGACTGTCCGAACACAAACCAAGAACAAGATGTTCCCGCGGTGAGGACAGATGTGTGCAAACTAGTCGCTCAAGTAGAGATACTGGCGCCTGATAAGCTACATTCCCAGTCGGAAATGACTGTTAATAAGGTCAGTCAACCAGATGGGACGGAGGATCTGCCATGCGGAGACTTGCATACCGAAGGTCAGAGTTCTGAAACCTGTGTGGATTCAGGGACTGAAATAACGTTAACAGGAGAACAAAGTCAGTCACTTTTCAGGGGTAAGGGCTCTGAACAAACAAAACAGGAAGGTGCGGTTCTCCAGGTAGCGGACGCTGATCTGACGCGTGTGCCGATGACTACAGCTTTGAAAGCTGCAGCGGTTAGACAGCAGGACCTAACCTTGTGTGCCGTGCCAGAAGAGATAGGCATAGGAGCGTTAGTCACTCCTGTGACGAACATGCTGTCAGAGCAATCCAGTATAGACCAGACCCAGGAGACACTTGAGTGTATTGCTCGCGAAGAAGAGTTAAGCATCGTGCCCCAGCCAGTGTGCGCTAACTCTGACGCAGCATTAATGGTCGAGGACGGGGAGAAGGCGGATCTGATAGCGAGAACGCTCTTTGCAGTCGACAGTAATCTAGATGCCAAAGATGAGTTGTCTTGCCAGCCGGTGCGGACACTGTGCGCGCTGACAGATCTAGCTGAAGGTGTAGGGCAGCTAGTAACATTGGAACAACACTCGCTACTAGAGCAGCCAGAAAGGGACCAGCCAGATGAAGAACATCAGAGCTCAGATTTCGATGAGCATTTCAGAATCTCGCACGAATCTGTTCGTGACAGAGTCGAGGCTTCAGTGAAGCTTCAGGCAGGTCCAGAGCATCAAATGTTTCTGTATCAGATTGGGAGCTGACAGGAACAGCTGCAAAGAGTTTCGCAGCACATAGGAAACTGGTGGATGCGGGCAATGTCTCCATTCCTGTAGGTTTCCACAAGGAGCAACCTGCCCCATTAGCAGAAGTGTGGAAGCAAGGCAGCGAAGGTGATCGTAAAACGATAATGAATGAGTGCGTGCTTTTCTTTGAGGAGAACGCCGGCTGCCAACGCTGCAAACAGCTAACACTACCGGAAACTGCATGTCAAAATATTGGTCAAGTTGCCGATGACAGGCCTAACTCTACTCTGAAATTCAAAGAGGGAGAGAACGCAGGCGCGATGGCAGCAGCAATCTTTGTAGAATGCTGGGAGCTGGTGAGCTTAGTTGCTTTTGATGAAAAAGACGATGTAGACCTGTTAGCGGTGGTATCCTTTACAACCGGGGTGCCGTGCCGGATAAATCGGAATTTTGGTCCAATCTTGCGGACAAAGCTAAAAAGAAACATGAACTTCGGTTTCAAGATGTAGGCGGCTAGAAATCATTTCTGCCAATTTTGGTGCACCGATCTGACATGGTGGATTCTGGAATGTGCAGATTGGTGTCCTAGCCTTGTGTGTGCGGATTGAATTAACCGCAATGTGCGCTCGTGTTTGCGTGTTCGTGGACTGATTGAACAGCCGAGCATACATGTGCGCGTGTGTGTAATTTTGTTCCGGGAAACTGTGGCTGGACTTTTATGTCACGCTGACAGCAAGTGTCCGCGTGACATTCTTGGTTGGTAGGTGTGGAGTTCGCTGGCCTTTCCGCGAACTCGTTGGTCTTGTGTTCGCAAGGAAGGCCGCTCCAGGGGGGTCGGAAGTCGCCAACAAAGGGACCCGTCCCCGTCTCTGCCTCCCCTGCTTGCGGCGGACGTCCTCGTTTACTCGGCGCCGTCACGGGCATAGCCCGTCTTAAGAAGCCTAACCATGTACAGCTGTCGACATGTGTGCGTTGTCAAGGGGTTGCTGAGGCTTCGGAAATGCACGAGATACGGCTGAGTATTAGCCGAGTGACCAGAAACTCGCTATTCCCGTAACGACTGTCTTCTCTTTCGGTGTGTTCTGTAAACAACTTTAGTGATCGTCTCGTCGGCATATGTTTGTCGCGTGCGCGAAAGAGAAAACATATGTTAGGAAAATGGTAACCGCTGGGCCGTGGGTGCCGTGGGACAGGGTGGTCGCGTTTCTGCTGTTTGTGTATTCGATTGTAACCTCTCCTTTACAAATGTTTATTCAGCACTCTTTCCCCAATCTGTGATTAGTTGGCGGAAACCTTATTTTCCTTTCCCTAACCACTGATTGATGATGTGTGTCCCTTGTAATCTTATTCGTGGCTGTCCCTGCTAAGGGCGAAGACAGAGGGATTAAAAACAAGCGGTCTGGGTTGAACGAGGGCTGTATTCGTCTGATCAACGGTTTAGTCACGTAAATAGTTTTCTCCTTGCTTTGTTTGTTCTCGTTTTATATATGTTGTAAATAAATAGTTAACCTTCTCCTTGCTCAGAGTAACGTGAATTTTTGCAAGTTATAACCACCGGGTCATCAAGAAACCTTGATTTCATCATCAACAAGGTGTTTCGTCTCATCACCAACTGAAGGGAGAAACTCTACTGGGAGGGTCTGCTTTAAAGCGACACTTAGAGCACGACTGCTGCTGTGGAGCTCGGTCCCTTCCATATTCCCTCTTTGCGACACCATATGCTGCGTGGCGCTTGTTCAGGCAAAGAGGCGTCCTACACAGCTTCGTGCACGCTGACTTCCGCCATTCTTCTGGAACTAGAGGCAGCGCCGTTTCCACAACGCCAGCGCACATAGAGGCCCAGGAGGCGAATCTAAATCGTACCGATCATTTAGGCTGCAGTCGTTGAGCACTCCTTCCAGTAGCGAATGCGCAATATGCTTTGTGCGCGGAGCGCGCTAGAAAAAAACTTTACGCTATGTCACGTGATGCGCTGAGCTCAGCGATAGCTGGGCTGCGCAGAACTTCGGCTACTTGGTGCGACATTTCTTTTACACAGCGCGCACCTGCAAGGCATGCCTGACGCTGACGCTACAGCTGTCGAGCTATACCCTTCGCGGGAGCGCCGTGTGTTACATCTGGTGTCAGTGAGTCCGACTTATGGCGCGAAAGAATTGAAATAGGCGTCGCTCGACGCTCCAGCACCCCCACAACCACGTGCTGCTGAGAGGAGGACGTGACTATGCTACCACGGCAATCTCTCCTAAAGCTACATAGCCTCGCTGTCCCTGTCCCCTCAATTTTCTCTCACCCTCTCCCCTCTCGACAGACAAGCAAGCAATTCCAGCTCTGCAAGTTCCCCAGTTCTCTCACATTCCACGTTCAGCCTCACCGCGGAACACAGCTACGCGCGATAGGCGGCGTAAGGTGCCCTGTAAACACCCCTCGTTGTCAAATATCGAGATTTCGCTTGACCCACATTTGGCGCATGAAATTCATTGTAACCGCTCAGCTTATATGCCACATTTGAAATCAAAGCTGGAAGATCTTTCTTCAGGCTTGTATAAGTGTAACGTACAACATAAATCTCCGAACGGGGCTTCATGCGCATGAAGCCACTGTGTATCGGTTTAAGTGCGCGATACTGTGCTTAGACAATGTAAGCTAAGAAATACGCCACCCGCTAGTGATGTGCGGGAAACAAAAGAGACTTTTCAGCACTGTGTGCAGTTTCATGCCACTATACTTGTGTGCTTGTTGTAGTAGAAAAGATTTCAATAGTAAATTACAATGTTACATGCTGTACAGATGGAACGGAAAACGTGCACACATGGTATTTGCTAGAGTTGCATGCCTAGCACGCATGCGAAATAGGTTTCCTTAAGAACAATGATAAAACTCATTAAAGATGAAACACGAATTATATCTCTACTTTACACAGATGAACCACAGAAACGTTAAGAGGCAACAGCTCTGGCACATATGCATTGTTGTGCTTCACTGCACCGAACATTCAATTGGCGTGCACGTTTTCTACCTGTCCAGGTTATCATCGGTATCACCGGAGCTTCCGGAGGAGCAACCAGCCTATCGCAGCTAAAGCAGTCTCCTCTTGACGACTGTGAGTCTCGTAATTTGTGCCCCGACTCGGTGTTGGCCATAATATACTCAAGTGGAACCACGGGATCACCTAAAGGCGTGCAGCTCACCCACCGAAATGTCATCGCACAAGTGGTAATGTATGGGTAAGCAGAGCAGCAGAGCACCTTTACAAGGCGGTAACCCAGTTTTAGCCAGTTCATAGCGGTTCTCAAAATTTTGTGCACAAGTTCAAAGCGGGACTGCCAGGCTTTTAGAGAGCCAGTGCTTCTACTGCCACATCCTAGCTACGCCATGTGGCCCGTTATGCATCCCCAGAGTTTTAAATGTCTTTATGTTGTCAGGAACTGTTGTCCTCCCCCTACCAATGCGGATGCTTCAGGATCCCCGTTATATGGCTTAGAAGGTAGCCACCGGCCTCTAAACTTTTTATTACAGTTCACATAATGGGAAAGCGGAATAAGAAAACGCTTTTTTTTTCGCTTTGCCTTTTGTATCAGAAATACTACTCTGAAGCATGCTAGTCATTCCTGATCGTAGCTTGCAGGCACAATCTCCCTGCATTCTATCTCACTACGAATTGGTATCGTTGTGGAAGCCTCAAAATGAATAACAAAATCGAGCCGCTAATTCGTACCTGCGTTCTTAACATACATCGGTGACTCATTTAACAGCGTTTTCGCTATCGTACACTTGGTAATCATGGCTTGAAATGTCACTGGCATGTATAATTCGCATACTGCTCTCGTGTGCCTGCGGCTTTGAGAATTCGGGCTTTAATTTGTTAATCCCAGCTTTAATTTCCAAAGCGCGGCTAGCTTTTAGTGATACTCTGAATTGAGAAGCATTTTTTAGGAAGAACAATTTCTATTTACATTTACAAGAGCCCCATCCACTACGGTAAAATTTACGAGCTGTACTGCCATGTAAAACCAATGCTCTGGAAGAAAGCTTCCGCCGGGCTCGCAGTTCCAGTTGAGGGACTGGTTAAGCCTAGCTTATAGCATACAAAGGCAAGGATTCGGAGTACCAAATACTTTACAGTACCATACACAGCATAAAAGAGGCAATGACAAGAAAAAGCACTAAGTAGCAGTTATTTCTATCTCCGAGTAGTGTATAACGATGAACAGACGATATACTTCGGAATAGTAGCACCAGAAGAAAAGGGACCAGTGAACGAATATCAACTCGTTGACCGGGCCCTTCTCTTGTTGCGCTACTCCTCCGAAGTATGAACCAACAAGCCGAAATTTCAACATTAAACAGACGTTACTTTACTGGTCTTCGTGAACGGAGCTTTTCCCTTGTTAATACTTAGTTCTCTTAATATTCCGAAATTAAACAAAACAGCACATTTGGACGTTATGTATTAACCGCTATCGCCAGTTATGTTCTTCATGGCAGATTACAGCTGAGCTATTTGTTAAGTAGCTGGGCAGTCAGTATTGTCTTTTTAGCAGCCCCCTCTGTCATAAGGGCGTCCTCAATATGTAATCTGCTAATACCGCTATACCTTCAACTTAACACACCTTCATCCTGTAATCGTCTGGCCTAGCCGATTAGCCCAGCGGGTACCACAACAGTATAATCAGAATCAAAATCCGAAATTCTTTAGTCATTTTGAAAGTTAATACAAGATTGACATGCAAAAAACAGGTGCTATAGTCGGCGACTGTGAAGGAACCTCCTGTAGATTATAACCCTATAATGAGTGAAAGAAAGGGCATCATGTACTATTGGTGAAAATAGTTTGTGGGACGCGAGTTCTTGGAAAAACATTTATTGTAGCTCCGCTTGCTACCCAGTCGCCTTTTATTGTTACCAGAGGAACGAGCATTTAGACCTTTAATATTTTCGCGCAATATTAGGCGACTGCGTAGCGAGGTGGAGCTACAATAAACGTTTTTCCTAGAACTCGCGTCCGGCAAACTATTGTCCCCGATAGTACACAAAGGTCATACGTGTGTTGTCAAACATAACGCATAAATTAGCGGTCAGCTAAAACTTCAATAAAAATTGTGTAGCATAAAAATAAAATAAAAGTAATGATAGAATAAATATCCGTGCACTGGAAATTAACGTGCTGTGTAATATTTAAAAAATCGGTAGAGTAAATATTAGGATCCTTAATTAACGGTCTCTAGGTCATCTTTTGTTCCTGTTTAAAAATAAAACATTAATGTACTCTTAACGCCAAAAAAAAAGTGTGCCATGTGCTTATCGTAGTTAGTACGTACTTTTGGAAAGAGTAAATTGTTGTTAGAAGCTAAACGGGTAATGTTAAAATTTGTAAGCCTTTGTAATATGATTGTGACACATGGTAATTGTTTGTGGAAGAGTTTGAAGAGAAAATAGTGAGACAAAATTTAGTGAGCTATGTAACTGCTCAGATATTGTTGGTAAGGAATACAGATGTGGCATTATCAATGGCCGGACTGGGTGTAATAAATATTACGGCTTTATTGGGGATTAACTGAACCGAAGTAACGTGAGAGTAGTATTTGCACAACATGTTATGTCGTGAGTGAATTCACTGCAAATAAATTAATAATGCAGGCGCTACAGGTGTTCTGCTCCAGCTATCGTTCCTTTGAATGTACAATCTTTTAGCCGCGTGTGATTCAGCAGAAATATCGTTACCGAACTTTTTGTATCTAGCATGCAATCTCTTGTTCAAGCGCTGTTCTTTTTGTGCTAGCACTAAGGCTCCCGCTCACCGATTTCGCCGATCATTGTGTCAATCCTGCCTGACCTTCAAAACGAGCCTCGGACCGAAACGGAATTGAAGAGCGAAGTGCTTGCGCACCTAATTCATATTTCGCCTAACCACGCTAAATCATGGTGAAGGTAGCGCAAAAGACGAGGCCGAAAAAAAGAAGCAAGACACGACATGAACTCTTGTGTCAAGTTTTCCTCCTACATTTCGTCCTCGTCTTTCGGGCTACCTTCACCATAGTGGTGGTCACAACTTTATTTGTTGCGACAGCATTATTTGCTCTGGATCAGTTGGGAGTGGGACGAGTCCAGGGTAGCCTCCAGTGGGAGCGGCGATCTCTCAAGCTCGCGTGACGAGGGCCAGCATCCGATTCAACTCGCCGAAGTTTCAACCTTAACGCTAAATCGTTCGTCATTATTTTTTTGTTTTCTTACAGATATTTTGAAGGCTTTGTAGAGCTGATAACAGTTTCTAGGTACCTACAGATTTTTTTTAAAATTTAGACTTAGATTTTAAATGCAATTTGAAATTAGTGAGAAAAATCTGCAAAAACCTTGCTGACCTTCGGTCAATGACCTGGTTGTAGACCAGTCGGTGTTAAAAACAGCGTTAAGAATTTTTTTGCAAACAATCGTAGTAGCTGAGAGTGAGTGGGTTTCTGTAATACAATCAAAGCGTATAAGTATAGGTCAGTGATTACCAATGTCAATGACGCTTACACAAGCTGCTGGTGCCGTTAACAAGTTCGAGAGCTTGATCAATGAGCGAGCATTCACCGTCATGTGCAATACGAGTAAGAGTTTCAGTCAAATTTTCAAAGCCGAAATTATGAAATGTGGTAGGTCAGTTGACACAGTGTGGGGATGTTTTACCGACTAAAATAATATTGATGTCGACCATTAAGACGCAATTCTTGTTTTCAAGTGAGAGAGTATGTAAAACACGATCAAGGCTGTGCATAAATCAGCTACTGATGCTTGCAGTGAACGCTAAATGCAGCCAAATACGAAGGTTCTTTTATCAAGGCCATAAATCAGTGTTGTAGTCAAATCCTCATAGATTAGCACTCAGTAACGCTCAAAGCAAAATCATGCAAATATATTTAACAGAAACACAACTGGCTCCTCCTCCATGGCCACTAGCTGGTCTGTGGCAGTACTCCAATGCGCAGTTGGGGAAAGCGGGAAGGGTCATTGCCTTCAGAAAATAATTATGTTTCGGTGACTGTCATTAATGTCGAGGTGCTAGTAAAGGGACCAAGACAGATATTATTTTATCAAAATGTTTTCGGATGTTTTTAGCACTGAAATAGATGACAGGGCAATAATCAATCAAAATTTGGTTTAGATTACGTATTGTTAAAGCAGAGGCCATATTCGTTCGGTTCTAGAGGTAATTAGGCTAATGAAATTAGCGGCCTAGTGTATATTTGACAACTCACAATGACTGAAAATTCGTAGAACGTTGCTCGTAGTGGTCTCTCTAGGTTCAACATGTGAGCCCGTAGGAACATCGACATATTTTGTTCCGGGACATCGAGTGCCTGGAAAGCAGAGCTTTGTAGTTTTTGTGAGAGGATCAATCACAAAAACAGGTTATCGAAGTTCTTGATATTGAAATGTCGCTGGGGTGGACTTTGTCTTTTCGAGATTTGTTGAGAAAATCAGCCTTTCTAGCTCTTGAACTGAAACAGGCAGTGATTTTTTTTTCTTGTCCCTTGTTTTGGTTGGTACGCGATGAACATTGTGGATATCTGTACGCAAAATGAAACTGCCATCATTTTCTCCATCACTTGTATGAGTGCAACACAACCTTCCCGTCGGGAGCAGGGCACACCTTTGATTTCCACATCGTTCAATTGGAAGCACTGTATAGTTCTCCAACTATATGAGACAGGGAGTGGTTATCAGCTTTGAGTTGCCTTGTTTACTGTAACCAACAAACCATTTTGACTCCGAAGTTTATCAGTAAGTGAGCTCATATGGCCTGCACTGGGCATCAAAGCATCAACCTGTCCTTTCTGTTCTTTGACATCCAACCCGGAGGTCGGCATTTTTAACAAGAATTTACTCAATACAACGTGAGAAATATGTTCAATCATCCCGCTTAGTTTGCCTTCCCAACAAATTGAAAGTCGCTGACCTTCACCTTTTTAAGTATAATGCCTGAGCAGACGAACTTCGTCGAAGCATCGACCATACTAGTTTGGTTTCCAAGTGTTCAATCTTTCTTGCGAGTTCTGCATTTGTCGACATGGCACAAAATTAGGCGCAAACACGAGCAGAAATAACAACTGGCAGCACCAGTACTACAAAGAAAACGCTGTGAACAAGTGTGCAAATTTCACAAAGCGTGGGCTAACCTGCGCAAACAGCCGATACTGAATAGATGTGTCGGTTGTGCTGTCGCTGTTCGCAGTGAATCGTAACCGTTCAGAGTCGGTCACTTTATAGCAAACCCCAGCGATGGAAGTCGCGTCTATATAGCGGCAGAATCATTAATACCATCAAGTACAGCTGCACGAATGAGGAATCGCGCAGGTACTGGCGACTCGGCGCGATGCAGACCAGCAGACGAAAGGTCAGCACCACGCAGGCTGCCGCCAAGAAAAGCGGCTGACAATTAATATGCGCTAATATTGGACAGTGAATTCAGGAGCCGGTTTTGACACAGCTACTCCCTCTATGGCTGTGGTCCGGCGTTCGAGGTACAAGCTAAGACAATTTCTCAGCTTTCGGCGCTTGAGATAACTGTCTAGCTCTCCGTTTAAGCCGCACAGTACCGTTTTGGTTTCTGTTGTGTGTATTGATGGCAATTATTTTTTTTCTTGCCAAGCAGGCTTCCCGTGACTTGCTTCTTGCCTGAAATATCTAGCTAATTGCCATGTTTGCGTGGTGAACTCTTGAGAACGAAGTAAAAGAGTAATACCCTTGCATGAAACACACGGTTTACTATTCTCGTGTGCAGGGCCTTGACACTGGTACTGACAGTCCTTTTGTTCACGAGCACTTACCAAACTCAAACAAAGTGTGGAAATGAGCTTGTAAAACGTTTGCTTTCAGGCTTCTTGGCCCGTCAGTGTTTGACAAGGACGACATAGTCATTTGCACAGCCCCAGTCATGCACATCGCTGGTTTCTGGGTGGTCTTCGGCAACCTCGGCCATGGATGCAAACTGATCTTGCTCCATACGTTGGACATCGGCTTGATTTTGGAGGCCATCGATAGGCACAAGGTAGACAAAAATCCAGTCAACTATTTAATCACCCGAGAGTTCTTTTTAAGCTCGATAACGCCGAAATGATTTCAGCAGATTAGAAGTAGCAAGGGTATCGGCGAGGTGAACATGAGCCCTCGAGAGGCTGGAAAGTACTGCAGTAGGGTGTACTTTGGAGAAATAGACTCACATGACACAGTTCTCAACGAATACAGGGAACTTTTGACAGACTTAGTATTTTGGCTAAAATACGCGCAGTCCACTTACTGCGAACGTCCGATACAACGAACGTAACGCGCGAGACCGTCAGGTTCTAAATGGGTTAGAGATTAGAGGCGAAGTACATAAAGTCGTGTAGAGTGCACTATCACTCTATGCTAAAGACCCACAGGTGGTCAAAATTATTCCTGAGCCTTGCACTACGGTGTCTCTCATCGGACATGTGGAGCTTTGGGATGTCATACCCGATATACGACAGCAGTTGCTCACGGTAGTTTAAATCAAATATACCACGTACTTTTTTTAACGTTTACAGATTTTTATATTTAAATCTGTGGGAGACAAATCGGCGCGTTCGTTGCATGTGGATTTTACAGCAATGTGGTCGTTGTCTACGTTATGGAGTTCCATGATTAAATGGTTAACAAAAACTGATAAACATAAATTATAATTATATTAGGGGCTAATAATACACTGCGAAATTAAAGACTGTCAACATCGATGTTGGGCCCGCTTTTCATTTTTTTTTAATCGGCAATGTGGTTCCGCACACTAAACGTCAAAATCGCGCATTTAAAAGATCCTTGAGCTGGCTTTCCTGCGTTGCATATTTTTGGAATGGTGTCACTGCGAGTGGTATCGTAGCAGAAATCGCGCGAACTGCTTCTGCGTCATAAAATACCCCGACGGTGTCTGTATTTCCTGCATTAGAAATGCGAGCGTAACCGTTCCATAAATGTGCAACGCGAGCGAGTAACTCAGCGAGCTTTCAAAAGCGCATTTCTGATGTTCAATATTTCGAACCACACTGGCGATAAAAAAAAAAATTTCTCTCACTTTTGAGGTCAATAGCCTTCAATTTAGTAATATTATCTTACCATCAAAATAAAAATATCAAATCTATTCTTTCATTTTAATTCATTAATTGTCTAATAATGTCTGTCTTGCTGCACCATCCACCTGCACTTAATGCATAGCCGTATCTCTTAGTTTGTTTGCTTTTTTACAAAATCTGTAACGGTCAAAAAGATCAGCAGGTACAATTGAAGATGCGAGATTAAACTCAGGATCGAAGGCATGTTCAAGTTCAAAAATCAATAGCCTATTGCGTATTCGATAGCTAATTTAAGACTGCAAAGCTTTGCACGAAAGGCGTAGTGTTTTCTATAGGGGCTTGTGGGTAGGGTTGAGCTCACTTCCGTATTTGTCAGGTCGCTTGTCTCCTGAATGTGCCCCCTCCTTCGTCCGCTTGTGTTCTTCGAGCTAGGTAGAGAGCATGGCCTCCCTGACCGCTTTCATGGCTATGGGGCAAATTTGGCCGTGAGCTGCTTATCTTATGGCGAATTCCACTCGCAGAACAGGAGCGCAGGCAAGAGCATTGAGGAGCAGAGCAGTAGCACAGCGAGAGTGCGACTTCTTGCTCCCCCATTGAAACGTTCCATGCACTCTGAGAGCAATACAATGGCGAAGGTATATCACGTGACGTGCCTTCCCAGCATCCCTGCCAGAGCCGGCCAAAACCGCGCGAATTCGGGGAGAAAGTTTTCTTTCCCGTTCCTGTTTGGCGGCGATTCACTGCCATAGAAAGCGAAGGCGAACAGAATCTGCTTTCGCGAACTAGGTGCTTTAACAAATCATTTGTGATCGGTACGTTTTCGAATATTAACTACTCGCCTCTTGATTCGAGTAAGCAGGCGCCGTTTGCTTGGTTTTCTTGACGTGCGCCTCGACTTTGGGTCTTTTCTGCGGCGGTGAGAACAGCTCTTCAAACGTTTCAGCGTGCACTTCGGTGTGTTCAGCACTGCTGGAGCTGCTCGATGAGCTGCTCGAATGCGATCTAAAGCAACTACCTCTGCAGTCGTCGTCCATTTCAGCAAGTAAATGCGCAATTTGACGGCGTTTCGCTGCCTCCATCGCTGCCGGAACCAAGAAGACACAAACAAAATAAAAGGATATGACTCGTTTCCATTACCTGATTTCTTCCGCACTGCACTTCTCGTGCGGAAGCAGCTCGAACTGCTCTCGACTGCTCTCGACATAGCCAGACTGCTCCTGTTCTGCCATTGGATCACAGTGCTCCTGTTACGGTTCACTCACTGGAACGCAGCAACTTGCGAGAGAGCACTTCGAGCGCAGTTAAAAGTGCTCCTGTTCGCCGGATGAAAACCGGTATTAGTTGAGCCGCGCTCTCAACTTTCTTGGGCGCTTTTAGTGATTTACGTTCAGCCGCTTCTTCCATTAGTGCTGGGCAGCCTTTGGCGTTTCTCGATGCTGTTGCTCTTCCTCGCCCGGTCTTCAATGGTTTTCGGAAACATTCGAGACGCAGAGCAAACTGAAGAACAGTAATGGAGACGACGATATTCAACAGACACCAGGAGACACTACCAGCTAGGATACGCTCCGCGAGAGGCTGCGGCAACGGTCGAGTGATGTAAGGCATCGGTAAGAAGAGATGCTTTATCGGCGCTACGCAGGTACAAATCCCACTCGGGGTAATATTATGGTGAGGCTTTTCCCACTTGATACCGCTCTGAAGCAAAAGTTCGGAGATTTTCGGATAAGTTCCGCTTTATGTCCGACGCTTTTCGGACAATTTTGGTGATAATGGGATAAAAACATTTTATATTTAATATATATGAAGCGGATTACTTCAGAACAGGTAGTAGCTTCACTCTGAAAGTGATATTTACACTCCGAATGAACCTCGAGCAAATATGGAGGTGTACAAATTCGCAGTGACTTTCGCGATGACGTTCAGTTCGGCAGCGCCACCTATAGGGCTAGCCATTACAACAGCCAGGGCGGCGATCTGCAGATTTCAAGACCATTGAAACTGCATGCATCTGCCGTAATTTTACATGTAATCGAATAATTGTATTGTGTGGAATTTTTAGCGATAAAAAATTTTGCTGCCTTGATGCAGGCGAATGCGAAAAATTAGTGCCTTACTGGTAGTCGCTTAAAATTTGCCTCTTCCTTGCGCACTTCGTTCACAGCGATAGGCAGACTCCAACACTGGCAAGCGTGTTACAACTGGCAGGGTATTTTGCAGCGCTTTGTTGGAGTGGTCAACCCTTATGGTGACTTCCAATAGCAGAGTTGGAGCAACGTTTCCTGCTCTTTTCGGAGCAACTGTATTCCAAACACAGATCTAAGGTTACGGATCGCGTCTTCCAATCGTTGACAGGGAGCGGTTGCCGTGCCGAGATTGCTCCGTGAAGCAGTCGGGACTGCTCCGCCGAAATCGGCGGATCCGGCCGGAAGTTTGCGTGACGTTCTTTTTCAGCGGCGCTAGCGGCGCCCTACATGCTGTGGCCTGCATGCTCTGGCCAGAGCAGGTGTACTCCAATCGCAAATTCAGGTCGCGCTCTCTGCGCCGGATTCAGGCGCTCTGTCACAGAGCGTGCAGACCGCTCTGCGTCTTCGATTGGAATTCACCATTAATCATGCACACAGTGTATACGGATTCATGTTGATAACCATGCCCTGCAAGCCCGTGCATGGCGCCGTGCGCTACCTGCACTGTGCTGGGACCATTCCACGCGGGGACGAAAGGTTGAAACTGCCTCGTCAACTTTACGGAAGCCCACAGCTTTCAGTTCAACTATTGCAGCCTCTTCGCCGGACAAATTTATTACCACAAGATCATAAATTTTCAGTTGCTAGTCAGAGCTCGTGTCTGCCTCATTACTGGTGTTTTACCCTGTTGCTTGTTCTGTCTTGTTCGTTATAAATTTATTGTCTCTTAAAAAAATTCAACAAAGGCGTATTCAAGAGCCGTATCAGTCGCCAGTTTGTAAAAATGAACGTCGCACTTTTCTCTGCTCACAGCCGACCATGCTTACACTGTACCCAACGTTTCTCGCCAAATTTGAGGAGCATCCCCTTCTGGAGCATGTGGACACAACAAGCGTCACAAAGCTTATGACAGGTGGAAGCTTGGTGAGCTCATCTGTACTGAAGAAAATCACACTGAAGCTCGGCTTGAAGGGGGTCATACAAGGTTCGTTAACACGTTTATGTCATTGTCATCTTATTGCACAGCCATAAGGAATTTTTTCTTTTGTAAATTTTGCGTGTGGCATTAAACGCCACGCTATAGTCTGTTACTCTAGAAGGAAGAGCGTACGCGTTCGGTCAAGGCCGCAAGGTGCCCTTCTGTTTCACGCAGCCCCGCCCGAAAAAAAATGCACCTCCGCCAGGAAACTGCCTGCAGTGAACGCTGCCGCACGAAGCGCGGTGTGAAAGCTATCGTCGCAGAAAAAGCCCACGGTCTATAAAGTGCTTGATCACATGGGTACGGAGCATATATGTGTGACGGAGCTTCGTAATAGTTCGCTTCGTAATAGCTGTGATGAAAGAAAGAAAAAGCACTCACCTTTTTGTCTTTGCGCGTTGCTCTTGCGGATCTCTGAGACATTCCGCGGTTAAATGTGGGGCAAAGTGCTCAACGTTTTTTGGCATGGGATGCCTTAGAGGAAGTATCGAAGCGATGGTGCGAGAAGTGTCTCTGGTGGCGAGCAGACAGTTAGCACATCGCGTTGTTGATCACCGAGATAGCGCTGTTCACAGCGACGCCTTTGAACAGCGCTGGCACATTTTTGTGATTCATGCACCTTTATAGAAACGGTAGTGCCATGCGGAGAAAGCTAGCAACGTTCCTGCATCGGAGAGACGAAGATAGAGAGATGACGTTATTCCATAATGTTGACTCGAGGCCAGAATTTAAAGCAGCCTTGAGTGTGATGATAGCCAGACGTACGCCTTCTACATTTTGCCTGTAGACGTTGGCAGCGGGGCCGCGTTTCTCATGCCTCCAAGAAGCTTAAGTTATGCCATTTATTGCTGTGGTAAAACAAAGATAAGCGCTCCTCTGAGGCAAGTAAACTGCAGCAAGCTGTCTTGAGCAGCAGTGCATTACGACCATATGCCCCTGAGAACAAAGGAACACAGATAACAGCAATAAGGCATCATTGCAATAAAACGCATCAATATTCTGAGCTGATTGAATTCAAAAAGTAATCATTCCTCAAGCAAGGTCGGAAGCAACATCAACGTGGCCGAAATTTACCACCGACACGCACACTTTCGCCACGTCGATATACCCCACTCCTGCGAACCCCTATTAAAGGCAGTTCCGCTTAATGAATGAACTAAGGTAAGTTGCTTCTTAAGTATCGATAGTTAAGCAGATAGTTCAACTCAGTTCACATCAAAGTAAATGAACGTTTAATAATTAGCTGGAAAGTTTTTACGAAAAGCTGAAAGTACCCATACATTCTTGCATACCCTCGCAGTTCAGGGGACTACAGCATCTTTGCACATGTGCACTCTCAAAGAGGACAAGGGTACATTAGGCCTGTTGATGGCCTTCGTGCAATCGTTCTCAAGAAAAAAATAGTACTTAAGCCTGTATTAAGAGTACTTTCAGCAACTTTATGCAATTGGGGAAACGTGGGGTAGTGACCAGTTTAAAAGCAGGAACCTCTCGCTTACCGAGCAGTCATTTCTTGCAAGCTAGTAATTTTCTCCTGTGGGCAATCACGAGCCTTTCCTGAGTTCTTCATTGCCTTCAGAGTCCTTTTAAACGTTGTAGATAATTTACATTTAAACTCCAGGTGAGCTAGGGTATTTAAGCGTTGTCAAATTGAAAGATTAAGACAATGCAGTTGGCTCGCAAGCGAATTTTTTTGTATACAATCTGGAACGGATACAATATGACAAAAATCTTCATTGCTCCTTTGATGATTCCGTGTTTTTGTACTGATTTTGTCCCTTGACGCAGTGTATGGTATGACAGAGTTAGGCAGTTGCATTGCATATTCGACGCCAGAAATGGACGACTTCAGGAGCGCTGGAAAGCCGGGGCCTTTTGTGGAAATTAAAGTAAGTCTCTTTTTTTCTGAACAAGTAAAACATCAATAGTATGACTGCACTTGCCGTTTTCCTCCCTAAAGCCGCCTGTAGAATACAAAATCATGACTAACGAACCAAATAGCTGGCAAATGGAAAATTTTATAGATCACAATTTTGTACTCGGTGGTTTTAGCTTTTCAAACTGTCGAACCTAGTGTGACAAATAATGGTGCAAAGAGACAAATGTCGATGCGCTGTCGTTACTAGGTGCGGAGGTTGTACCGTATACTGTGGACAATGCAGACATAAGTGTACCTCATGCTTGAACTGTAATTGTGTATGGATATTACAAAACCTTGTCTGAGGCAAAAGGGTATAAAATTTTTATTGAAGTCTTCGCCCAGAAGGGAATCTCAACATCATCTGCGAGAACTTAGTGGAAATCATGTTTGCCATTGATTTCCACTTCTGCTGTCAGATCAGCGAACCTACTGCAGAATTTCCCAGAGGCCCCATTTTGAGGTTCTGGCGATCAGATTGGTTTTAAATTTGGCCGCCTACAGGTTACCTCTCCACCTGAAGCATAAAAATTGGTAAAACTTCTCTAACAATGTATGATGTGAGTCACATTTTTGTATAGAGTTTACAAACTGTCATGATTATATTTTAAAGCACACACTTTTGTAGGATGCTAGGAGAGGAAGGCAGCAGGTGCGGTGTTTTCGCAACTGGCTTATTAAGAAACGCAAAATACCAATTGGCACTGTGCGACGACAGCAAGAGCCGTGATAGTATAACAACACAAGCCAAAAAAATATGAAGGCATTGCGAGAACGGCGCGTGTCCTGTCTTATCTCGTGCTCCTTCCTGAAGTTTGCGTCGTACAGTATAATCATGATCGTGTAAAAAACATAAGCCAACTCTCTCGCGCAGGTCACGTATCTAACAACGTCACGGTTTTGTGCCCTCGTTTCGTCACTTCTGTCGCTACTGCTCATGTTTTAGAGCGCATAAGCTTTTCGTTTCAATTTATAAATAAGCTAGTTCTACCGTCTCGGCTCAGGGGTTAAGGCGCTTCGATACTGATCCAGAGTTCCCGGATTCGAACCCTGCCATGGTGCCCGCGCTTCAATGGAGCCGAAACGCAAAGGCGCTCGTGTGCTGTGCGATGTCAGTGCACGTTAAAGATCCCCAGGTTGTCGAAATTATTCCGGAGTCCTCCACTACGGCACCTCTTTCCCTCTTTCTTCTTTCACTCACACCTTCCTGCCTTCTCTTTCGGCGCGGTTCGGGTGTCCACCGAGATGTGAGACAATTACTGCGCCGTTTCCTTTGCACAAAAAGCAATTTTCAACTTTTTTTCAGTTGTTGGAACCGCACGCCTTCCTTTCTTATCTATTTTTGCGTCTGGGTGACATTCGCGCCTTGCTATATATTCGTGAAGAACATCCAAATCACCCAGGTTTCCGTTTTGCTCAACTATAACCAGCGTCTCTGGCAGGTAATCCTAAGAAACTGGCATGAGACATCTGATTTTTCAGCTTGTTTCCTGACTGGCACCATTTTGTGACTCTTGGTTAAGCCTGGGCTAAGCTCTGACTTATGGTTAGAATAAATCTTAACCGACTCCTGTCCCCAATTCTAGTAAGGAAAAATCACCTTGCTTATTTCATAATCACAGTGTTCCAGCGCATGTGAGTGGAGTGGTGTTGACAGTTGACGGTCTCCTTAGTTTAAGAATGCGTGTTTGACCTAAATATTTTGAAATCTTTAGCGAGCAATAGATTATTTATTGCAGCTTGACGCGCGCAAGAGATATCACCCAAGGCATTGCGGAAAGCATGAAGTAAACGCTAAAGCAGCAATTCTTGGTCAACTACCTTTACTCAAAATATTCTTTTAATGCATTAATGCATGTAACGCACTTCGCAGTTTATTGTGACGTGGGAAAGATTTAAATAACATTCAGTTCAATTAATGACAAGGGATAAAAGAGAAACAGACAGTTCAATGCTCCGAAAATAATGGGCCAACGACATCAAGCAGCATAAATGTGCTGAAAAATACATGAACAAAAAATAAAATCAGGGGGGAACTTTGTTGACCTAAAGTGTAGTGAGGCGAAAGCCTTTAGCGCGCTGTTGCTGCTTGTGTCACTGATGTGTGGTTAAGGTGTTAATTAGGTACACAATCGATTGTGAATCTTAAATGCTGGAGACACTAGAGGGTGTTTGGGAGGCATTCGTCTGATTCGACGCCTTTCCGCAAACACTCTCCAGCGTCCTAGACAAGAATTACATATGCGTTGCAGGAAGTATAGCGTAGTCGTTAGCACGCTCGGCTGCGGAACGGAAGCATGGTGATTCGAATCCCATCGAGCACGAAGATTTCGTTCTGATCGAGTTAAAGAGCGTAACGGACGGACGGACGCGAGCATGAGCCATTAAAGGCTATCGCTTTAATGAATATAAAAAGCTCAGTAAATTCATGACACAGCCACCGCAGAAACATTGCTAAGACCTTCGGGTTGGTGAGCGACTCTATAGTGCGCTTAAAACAGCAGCAGAAAAGAGGGAATACACATGCCTCTCGCAAGAGGAATATCACAACAATGAAAAAATGGGAGGCGGGGGGCAAACTAGCAGGGCGAAGCCGGCATCACCAGTGTGCCCTCCCTTACGATAAGAAACGGGTGCTCCAGCTTCGCAGCAACTGCTCCTCCCCATCTGCATCATGTCGCCCAGACAAGTACTGAGAGAGAAGCCGCAGGTTCTGCAAAGCCGGAAGAATTGCTCGCTCCGGGCAGCTACGTACTTGAGGCAGGCAGCGTCGGCACCACAACATATACATCGCACAGGCAAAAGCCAATTTTGAGAGCCACGCGGGCGCCGGACATCCGGTCCGACGCAGACAGAATACATTCTGTAAGTCAGGCGCCAAATAACGTGCGGAATAGGGCAATCAAAGAATATATGGCGCGAAAATTCTGTTACACCGGCCAACATGCCACGAGACAAGACGTTCCACCACCTGAGCCACTCAAATCGGCCCACTTCAGGCGGCAAGCGGCTTGCTGCCCACGAAGACCACTTGGTCACCGCAGAGCGCCGCTGGTTGTGCGGAGTGAGTCGCATGCGATAAGCTCTCTAATACAGCACGCCGGGACTCACATATGTATGTCAGTTAAGTCGGTATCTACTGCAATCTTCAGTCCTGCGACGGCTCTGTTAACTGCTGAAGGCTGTGCTCCGCCAGTAGTGCAGTAGCGAACGCCCCGGTTACGTCTCGTTGCCAATGAGTGTTAATATGATTGCTGAACGTACAATTCGAGCGATCGCGTCAACACATATGGTAACCCGAGGCCGCCGCGGCAGGGCGGAAACTCATACATTCGGCTAGAGACGAGCGCAGTCCCGCCGTCCCAGAGGAAAGCGCACGCGAGGGAAGACAAGCGGCCTGCATTGTGTACGGCGTGGCATGGTCGCTACGCGGGCAGCGTAATGCACAAAAGCGAAAGCGCGGCTCTTTATGATGGCCGCCTTAGCCTCGAGGGAAAGACTGAACTGCGCAGCCTTTGAGCGTGTGCTCGTAGTTAGAGTGGCGACCTGACTCCATGTCATTGGGGACATACCCCTCTGATGAAACAATACGGCGAACTCTCGGACGGCGTCCAAGAAAGGAATGGGGATTGGAAGGGGATTGCCATACAGCCGAAGTGAAGGGTGTGGCTCTTGTAACACTTGTTGCGGGGCTAGTTCGTGCACAGTTGTATGTACAGATGTTAGCGCAAAAATAAGAGACAATCACAAGAAAGGTGGACAAGACAACGCGCTTGGGCTGGGGGCCAGACAGTGCAGCGTAACTATCGAATGTGGCCAGAAGCTCTCTGAAGTTCCGGGTGTCGCGGAAGAAGAGGAAATGTCATCGGCTTAAGCCGAGATGATGACCGTTTCTTCCCTGGCATCGGCAGCCCACTGATGCACTGGATCGAGGCAGCGCGCCGCAAGAGCGGATCCAATGATAGTACGAACAACGCCGGAGAGAGCGGGCATCCTTTGCGCACGGCACGTGTCACTGGGAAAGAGAGGGAGACTGAACCGTTCGCTTACAACTTTGCAGTGAGGTCATGATTTACAAGAGCGATGCGCTCGATAAAGGGAAGGCATAAAGCATTAACTTTCATTTCTTGGGCGTTTGTGGCGCGGATCTGAGATATGAGCGCGCAAAATATTTTTCCAAATATTAACTCGCAACAAAGTATCAGTGGTCGCGTAACACGATGTTGAGTAAAATTATGCCTTGAGAAAAAAAGATGAAGTTTTCAAACCCTTCCAAATGTGCAAAAATCAGTTTAGTAGATACCTAAAGAGCATCAGCCTGACTGTGGCCGCTGCAAGACAAAGCCATCTCTCATATTTCTGCAATGAGCCCTGTCCTGTTGCCAGCCACGGCTACAACATCCGCGCAAACTTCATAATCTCATACGCCCACCTAACTTTCTGCCGCACCCTGGTACATTTGTATTCTCTTAGAATCCAGTCCGTAAGGACCAGCGGTTATCTTGCCTTCGTAATGCATGCCCTGCCCAAGCCCATTTCTTCCTCTTGATTTCGACTAGGATGTCATTGACACGTGTTTGTTCCCTGACCAACTCCGTCCTTTTCCTGTCTCTTAACGTTACACCTATCATTTTTCTTTTCTTGGCTCGCTGTGTTGTCCTTAACTTAGCTAAACGCTTTTCGTTAGCCTCCAAGTTTATGCTCCGTTGTGGAGCACCGGTGAGATACAGACGTTGTACACTTTTCTCTTGAGGGGATATTGGTAAACTGCCATTCATGATCTGAGAGGACCTGCCATAGGCGCTTCACCCCATTCTAAATCTTCTAGTTGCTTCACTCCCGTGGCCAGGATCCGCGGTCACTACCGGCCCTAAGTAAACGTATTCCATTAGCGCTTCCAGTGCCTCGTTACCAATCCTAAACTCCTGTTCATATCCGAGACTGTTCCGAGAAATTGTGTATGTGCGTGTAAAAAATTAACCATTGCTGTTTTTCGTTGGAGAACTCAAGAATTGTCTTTCCTGAGAATAAGTGCGCTATTCAGAGCAAAAAGGAATATATGTCTTAAATAGAAATCATGAAGGCTCCTGAAAGGGTTAAGCCAGTCGCTAATTTACGAGTCAAAGGATATATTGCGGCCAATCTTTGACACAATTTAAATTCGAAGCACACACGTCTAATATCCCCACTGATTTCCACAAGCTAAGCGTTCCGAAGCTTATGACCGGGCAATATTGTATTTTAGAAGGAAGGAAGGAAGGCCTCAGACGTTGCTGGCACATACCCACTACGGGGGAGTGGCCAAGACACAGGCGGTTAATTACTGGTTGCAGGAAATTTTTGACGGGAAAAGCAGTGGAAATAGTATGTAGTCTGATAGATTGGAAGAGGGAAGGAAAGGGGTCCAGTTAACTTGGAGATCGAAGACGGGACAATTGCTTAATGTGCATAATAGTACACAATGCCTGTAATGTTGCAATGTCTTACTGACTGAGATCGGGAAAAAGAAATTAGAATGGGAGTCGCTGCGTTTCTTGAAGAAAATTTTGCACAGCAGAGCGCACACTCCTGTCGCTTCGTCCAAGCAAAGAAGCGCCAATGGAAAGAACAACCGCGGAAGACACAGGCAAGCCCAGTTGATGAAATGGAATTTGCAAAAGACGCTTCCTCGAATGAGAAAAGCGGCGGCAGAACAGCAGGAAGTGATCTATTGTCTCAGGTTCGGCACAGAAAGGGCACAGTGGGGAAGCTGCCAGGCCAGATCTGTGAAGGTAGAAATTTAGAAGGGGAACCCGGCAACGCAAGCGCGTGAAAGAGACCTCTAGTCTGCGTGAGCGCCAGTCTTTGCTACTCCAAGGATGCAGAAGATGCTGATATTCGGGAGATGATGTAAGAGCCGAGGCAGCAAATTCCTGAAATATTGTGTAGCTGCGAAACCTCACCGCAGCTGTATATGCACACGATGGTAGGACAGGAACAATTGGGCCGCTGAGAGAGGCTCTTGCTAAGGAATCTGCAACCTCATTTAAGTGAAAGCCCATGTGACCTGGTACCCAAAGCAACCTTACCGAATTTAGATGCAGCGGAATCAGGAACTTAAAGAGGCGTAATGGCCGAGAGTCAGTGGGTGATGATAAGGAAGAGCAAATAGACAGAGAGTCTGTCATAACCACGACCTGGGAAACGGTAGATTCTAATTTTCGTAAGGCTAAGATTACTGCTAATAATTCAGCCAGAAAAATTGGAGTGAAGTCAGGAAGACGGAGAGAAAAAGACCAATCCAGTGAAGGTGAAAAAATTCCCACACCTGCCTTTTCGCGATCCTGCGAGGCATCGGTAGCAATAAGAACATGAGAAGGAAAGGACCTTAGGTGGTCCTGCAGTAGACCCTGAAGGAGCGGGAAGGGCTGCAGCTTTGCATTCGATGGGAAAATGTCATCGAATTCAATCTGGACAGAGGAGGAGTTGTTATATATTTGGCGGACATCAGTGAAATGAATATTTATGCGATCAAGGAGGGACTGCACGTAACATATCTGCGAAGTATAAAATCGAGACCAGGCAGCACTAAAAAAGGCGGAAGGTTGACTAAGAAATATTATACTGGAAGCGTGAAGAGGTGAGTCGCACAATTTTAAAAACGTTTGAACTGTTAACAGGCGAAACCTAGCTGATAACGAAGGCATTCGCGCCTCAAGGTGCAGAACAGCATTGGCGACATATTTTGGAAGCCCCAGACAAAGGCGCAACGCCTCACGCTCCAAAAGCACAAGAGGGCGAAGTTTATAGGCAAGAGCTCCTGAGAATAAAACACACCCGAACTCCAAAATTGGGCGGACGTACATTTTATAAATCATCAGAAGCGTATGCCTTCTCATGCCTGACCTAGCACTGCAAAGCCTGCGCAGGATGCCAATGGCCCGAACTCCTTTTGCAGAAACTTGCTCAATGTGTGGCCGCCAGGAGAGAGTAGAGTCATATATTACACCGAGATACTTCACCGTTTGAACTTGAGGTATTATGTTATTTCTGTAGACCAGGCAGATGTTTACAGGAACAGAAACTGGAAATACTAACAATGCGCATTTCTTCACATTAAGGGACAGATGAATTTTACCTAGCCAGTTGTCAAGAACATTGAGGTAATTTTGCAGGGTTCGATAAAGAGTGTGAATGTCACCTGCTGATGCAAAAAATGCAATATCGTCGGCGTACACATAAGTTTTCACATTTTGAATGCATGGAATTGAGCTTAGAAAAATGTTAAAAAGAACAGGTGAGAGAACTGATCCTTGCGGAACACCTCTTGTCTGTGGAAATCTCCTTGAGGAAACACCATTTTGGCAGCAGTAAAATTCTCTGTTTTCTAAAAAAACAGAAATCCAGGCTACAAAATAGCTTGGGAAATTGAGTTCCTGTAATCTTAGTAATAGAGTCGAGTGCTCCACGCTGTCGTATGCTTTACTGACATCCAAGGTGACAAGCGCAGCAAACTGTTTTCTATTGCGAGCTAATTTAATACGACTCTCAAGGTCAGTATGAGCACACCAAATTGAACAACCCGGCCTGAAACCAATTTGACATGGATTCAATACAGCATTTTTTGAAATGAATGACATGACACGGCTGAGAAGGACCCTTTCCACTAATTTCACTAGGTTCGATGTTAACGAAATAGGGCGTATATTGTCTAAAGTTAAGCCCTCCCCTTGCTTTTTAAGCAATGGAACTATTTCAGCAAGACGCCACTCATGCGGTATCCAAGGACCTTTAATAGAATGGTTAATTAGAGCCAACAGGTCTGCAGGAGATTCATTGAACAAAATTTTGATCATAGATGAAGTGACCTTATCGGGGCCAGGAGCCGCTGGGGATAAGCGCAGAACAATTTGCGAGAGCTCAGGCATAGAGACCTCAGTGAAATCACTTGAGGTGCATGTGAATATAGTAGGAGAAGGTAAAGCAGATGTAAAGCGAAGCTCTAGGCCACACGCAATATCTTCTAAGGCCTTTGCGATGTCAGCAGGGGACTGAACGAGGGATTCAATGTTGGCAGTCGGAGGAATCACCTTGTTGCGCCTCATGAAATTAAACAAAGCTCGTTTACTTCCTGATTGGGAAAGGAAATCATAATGATTTGTATTATACTCCTCCTTTGCACGAGCGACAGTGCGCTTAAATGTTGCTGCAACATACTTATAATCCAGCCAATTTTTTGGGCATTGATTGATGAGAAGTTTCTTCCAAGCTGCTTTCCGTCGTCTATATGCATGCGTGCACTCAGCATTCCACCAATTGTTCGCGATTGCACCCTTTGTTCTCTTAACCAAAAATTCAGACTTTTGCCTTGCATGGTCCAGTACTGAACATAGATGTGCAGCCTTGCTTTCGGCACTTATCTGAGCGCGAGTGTCTGAAGTGATTTGGAGGGCTGATTTTAGAGTGTCTTTAAAGCAATTGTAATTTATTAACGTGCGCTGATGTAGCTCAGGAAGAGTTAATTTACACGCAAACTTGAAACTAATCGGTAGATGATCACTGTTTGTTGCACAGTCAGCAGGCGCCCAAGACATAACGGAGACTCCTGGGGAGGAAAAAGTTAAATCCAAGGCAGAGCGGCATTGACTGCGAACAAACGTAGGCAATCCGGAATTGTTGCAGATCAAATTATTGCCAGAAGCCCAAACAAATAGCCTAGAACCAAAGCTGTTTGTTTTAAACCCCCAAGTCACATGGTGCGAATTGAAGTCGCCAAGTAATAGAACCTGAGATCGGCTACTAGACATGAGTGAGTCGCAGCAGATCTGTAGACCATGAATAAAATGACAACACATTAAAAATAATTCATTAGTAGCAGTGTCTACTGCCATTGTCTTTCCCTATGACACGACGGACGAGAATTCTACACGCTCTTGTCACGCGTGGTGTCATCCTGTGTTCTCTTCCCGGCTGCGTCAACATTCATTCTTTGTTGCATTCAACTGTGGGACGCGTCTGAAGGCAGGAAAATTAAATAATGAATCAGAACGTTCTTTTCTCTGTGCAAAGCTAGCTTTACTGCTGAAGTGTGGCTGCGATTTAATTGGTCCCGTTATGGCCGCCGAATGAACGTTTGCGTCGTAGCTTTCGTCTCTATCTTCCTCACTTGCGAGACAACATTTCTTTAAAAATTTCTTTGAAACGTGTCTTTTGCGTGAAAAAATGTTGGAATTAAACCTAAATAAATGTAGCATTTCTAAAACACAAAAGAATAGTTTGGAGCTAGTCGGTACCCAGTTTGGTGCTCGGGGACTTCATGCATCTGGCAGTGCTGGAAGCAGCTCCTGTACGGAAGACAAAGGACGATGTAGTATTTGGTTTTTGTCGTACTCGATTTTTGGCCGAAAGAGGGTTCTGGCACTTATTTAGCTTCAGCTCGACATTCTCGGGATAGTGGACAGTGGTATCATACCATACCTTAACTAGTAGTAGGGAAATCGGCTGACCCCCTTGACGAGAAGGCTATGGATCTTTGCGGGAATTAAGAAACCGAATTAGCTTCGTTCATCTAATACACGCGCGCTGTCAAACACAATGGTGCCTACGCCTTAACGCTACCTCATCCACGGCCATCGGCGCTTTTAGGTCGCAGTGATTATCCCAGGAGTGAAATAACCACTAAATTATGTTAATTGAGAGCACAATAAAGTCATGGTCTATACTACGCATTATTTTAAGTGTCTGCCATCGCAGTGGCGTGAACTAATTCAACACAACCGAGGAACCAAATGGAACGCAAACAAGCAATAACGTGCGATAGCAGATCATTATATTGCCACACTACTCACATTCTGCGAGCGCCGCCATGCGGCCGAGCGGCATTACTGGGCTCGTGTTGGAGCGAAGAATAGGACGTTCCCGTTCGAACGCACGCTGCTGGGTTTCTGGCCTTCGGATTAAAAAAAAGCCTTTTTTTCGTGCCGCCCTACGTTGGTCGGCGACAATATATACAAAAAATAAGGCTCGCCAAGGCAATACTTGATTCAGACTGGCTGAGCCAGTATGCTTTTTCTGCTTGTTGTCTTAGATACCTTCGCAATCACATCAGTGAATTTTACATTTCTTAAGTTTTTATGCTTTGCTCAGGTGGTGGAGGAGAACACCCGGAAAGCTCTGGGGCCATACCAGCATGGTGAAATTTGTGTGAAGAGCCCAGGCGCCTTCAAGTCTTACCTCAATAACCCGAAGGCGACGGCTGAAACCTACGAGAACGGCTTCGTCCGGACCGGTGGGACACCCTTGCCTATTTTCGATTTTGGAAGGCATACTCAAGAAATAAGAGAAAGGCGTAGAACCATGTTTTATGCAAATACCGTAGAAGAGCCTTACGAATTTTGCTGTTATCACCAACGGCGTATAACGTTCTGGTTATTCAGATTGTTATCTAGCGATTATTTCTGTAGTGCGATTTCTGAAAAGGAAGAAAAAGGAGGCGCATAGCTGCTTATCTCTTATTTTTGCCTGACCTTAAAGGGACACTGAGGAGAAATTGAAGTTGGCTTGGATCGATAGAATACCAGCTCCAGATCACAAAAACGCCGCTCTTACTGAAAACAAAGCTCCTGTAAGGTAGAAAATAGCAAGACCCAAAATACAGGTATCGCCGCCACAGGCCAAACTCGCAAGTACAAGCGTGGTGACGTCGTAGGGCAAGAGACGCCACCTTGGAGGAATTGTCCTTCCTACATTTCTTCGCGAATCTCTGAGGCTGACAAAGGAAGATTGCGCGGTTTAGTATTGAAGTAAGTTTTGTTTTAAAACCGACAGTGCACTTTTATCGCATAAGGAAGGCAGACAAAAGACAACCTTAATGTTGAAAGCAAAGAAAACCGATGCTTGGCGGCGCCACAGGCGGCCAGGAGGGTTTCGTTTTGTTAAGGCGCTTCGCGTGCCCTGTGGTTTTGTTTTTGACGCGCCTCGATTTACAAGCGCCGAACAGCAGAGGAACTCCAAGTGCAGCTTCAAGTGCTCGTTAACCTTTGATGATCGCCAAGGTCGATGAAAAACGGTGATGACACGATGGTCGGTAATCGTACAAGGCAGCACTTGTGTCTTCGCACGCTCACCCGGCGAAACATTCCCGGCTGTGCCAGTCATCTTCAAACTACTTAACGGAAATCGTTTATTAGGGACGGAAGACAAGGTACGAGGCAGTTCAGAAAAATTGCTGATGGTCTAACTCGGTTAGACCAGGATATACGTAGCGAAAGCGCGGAGATTTCTGCATCGGAAGAGTGCATTCACTAGACGCGCCTTTATTGAGAACCGCAACTTGAGCCGTCGTGGCGGAGTGGTAGCGCCTGCGCGTCAAACGCCTAAGGCCTTGGTTCGATTCCGAACCTCGGCACAGGATTTTTTTTTTTAGTCAGTGAATGGGCGGGGGGATTCAGTGGCTCCCATAGATTCCGCCACGGAATACATTGGTTAGCGGTTAAGCGCAGACACAGTTAAGGCGCGTTTATGCTCCGGCGTAACACGCGCGCGCGCGCGCTGCACGGCGCCGTCACGTCGGTCAAAGCGAGACCCTCTATACTCCAACTGCGCTTGACCGCCGACGCGTTCGGTGGCTTCGGCTGCTTCGGCGCACTCTGACCGCACTGGCGGGAGACTTGGAGCATGTCTCTATTTCGCGCCGAGTGCGCCAGCCACCGCCGGCCCGGCCACAATGATTCGGCTCCGCGGCGAGGCGCGCGTTGTGACGTAATTCAATAACTTCGGCAGTTGGGCGGAGCTGTTCTTTTCGAGCTCTCGGCTAATTTGATCCATTCACAGTACATATCTGAAGGTACATGCAAGTGGGCGAGAGAGCCCGATCCAGTGGACCCGTTGGATCTAGCGGAAGCCGTTGAAGCGTTGTGCGCCGTCTTTAGTTTTAAGCCGCCAACTTTAAACGCGACCGCCCGTGAGCACCTATCCGTTTTTTGTGGCAATAAAATAAATAAATAACTTGGCCCTTGCAACCGTGGGAGACCTCGACGCCACCTGCTGCCCCGTGTAACCGCGCCGTTCAAGGAATCACAATCCGTTGGCCCCAAAGCCCCGGCCAGCCTCCGGTGGGCGCAGCGCGCCGACCTTGTCCTGGCGCCTCGCGACTCCCCGCACTGGGGTTATGATATTTAGTTTGCAACGGCTGCTCACTGAGGAAGGGGGAAACGACCCGCCGGCGCCTACCTAACCGTGCTCCCTCAGAAGTATCGCACGCTCTGTGGGGCTGAGGTCGCTATAATGCAGGCCGGAGATTTTGTGAGAACTACGTCGTCGGGTTCGGGAACGGGATCCATGGCAACGCTGGCAAGACGCCGGTTCAAACGTAAGCAGAGCGACCGTAGCGATCCCCGATAGATGCCTTCAACGTGCGGCGGCGGTAGCTTTCATTTCGGCAGCTCCTAGACCGCACCGCTAGCTACCAGAAATCACGGAGTCTCCGTTTACATCACGTTTCATGTCGCTCCGTCCTGTGACGTCATAAGAGTTCTCCGCGACGTCATAAGAGTTCTGGAGTTTGAATCGGAGCGGCGGGAAAAACTTTTTCAACTTCGAATCCAAATTACTTTGAAATAAATGCATCTTTCGCTACCGGACAAGCGGAAACAAAGCCATAAAATGCCAAACTATCAGATTTTGCTAACAAAAAAAAAAATTATAGGGTTCTCCTCAGTGTCCCTTTAAGTCATTGTTGGGACAACCAAGAACTGAGGCAGCGAACGCCTACTGTAACTGAAAGGGTCGCAAAAAAAGACACGACCTTGTAAACTCTCATTGTTGTTATCGACTGACGCAGCAGGCGTCGTTTAATTTTTTATGTAAATGATTCTTTTATTCCTTACATGTGTTTTTTTTTCAGCGTACAGTTCTCTTTGCAAGCCAGACAGCACACACTAGAGCATGAGCATTCGCAAAACAAATCACAAAGCAACTCATCCAAGCTACCGCCAGTTTACACCGTCGTCATACTGCAGGGAGAAGACTGGAAACTGCAATCCGGTTCAGAAAGCTGATTTTGTTTAATAAAATCAGTTGCCTAGAGAAAGCAGGTGGTATGATATAAACAACCTTGCAAAGGCAAGCGTAGCCTTCGTGTCACGGAAATAATGCACTGCCTCACCCTGCATCACATCCTGGCCTTGACTAGGTAATCACTGCACGCCCGCCAGGCAAGATGAGGCCCCGCACAACCGCAGGCTTTGCTCCCCCTTTCTTTCCTACAATACACTTCGTACAGCAGCCTTTGCGCACTTTAAAAGGGACCAAATGCTGACCAAAATGAGCAATCAGATTATGGCGGAAATTAAAAGATCATGCCTCAAACTAAGTATTGAGCACTGCTATATCAAAGAAACGAGGATTTATAATTTTAATGTGTAATTGAAAATCGCATAAAAAGCCATCTTGTGGCGAACCCGCCATTGTCAGAGTAGTCCAACACGTGACCACTTCTTGACAAAATATTGCTTATTAGTTTTAAGTGTACTGTTTTTTCTTTCGAGAGTATTCATGTTTTAATAAAATTAACACTCTCTATATTGCACCATTTGATGAAAAGCAAAGCGCCCTTCGCATTGTCGACCATGCACTTTTAGCTTTTGTAACTAGATTGTGCCACAGTGTTTTGAATTTTTTGGATGGAGCGGCAACCACGGTCTATTAAAACTTTCGTCGATGATGCGTAAATCACTGTGCCACAAAAGGTTTGGTTTGGAAACTGAAATAGACGCTGCTACATATACTAAAATTATCTTATTAATCTCTGAGATTTATACTAGGTTTTGTTACAGCGCTTTTGCCGACGTGGAATCGCCATCGCGCTCACTGATCATGGATTTCAGCTTGGGGCACATAGCAACAGGCGCATGCACTGATTTAAATGTTCTGAGTAAAAATTTTCTAAAGCATTTCCATTAAAACGGTTGCGAAATACAGCAGCCTAGGAAGCAAGCTTTCCGTTGGCCTGAAAAAAATTAGATCCAGCGGTAGTTATACAGCACTACCTGTTGAACATCGGCATTTCGTGGTGTTGTCGACTGCGTTGAATCGCTTTCGACAGTAAAGTTCTATGAAGCATTGTCGACGACGAATGCCTCGTGTGTCACGACGTCGTCGATAAAGTACGTGGCTGAAGGAAAAAAAATAAATTGGTTGTGAGGAAAGGAAAGGCGCAGTAAACCTCTCACTCTCACCAAGAGAGACAGAATAAAGTTCATTGAAGAACAGGCGTTGCCAGTGGGTGGGTGATCAGATAGGTGGGGTCCTCATTCCAGAACTCAAGGGGTCGGAGTTGTTTCGAGAACCTAGTCGATGCACTTTAGCTGGTCTTCCAAAGATACGCTAGTCAGTTGAGCCTCTCAATGCTTGTAAGACGCATGTGTAAGACGCATGTAAGACGCATGTATACGCTTGTAAGACGCATGTCATGCTAACCCAATAATTGTAGCAAGAGCCCTCTAAACCGAACTTTGTCTGATTCTGCAATATGGCCTTCAGTATGGAGGTTAATAGGGTCGGGCGGCTTGTAGCAACGGCCGTGGACTCTTAGTTCCGATTTTTCGCGTGCGCAATGGAGTCTACTCCGAAGGCTTCGACTATTGCAGCGGCCGCTTGAAGGAATTATTCCTCTTGTGCTCACGAGCCTTTAGCTATAAAAATAGTAATGTCTTCCGCGTACACAGTGTAGCCGATATCCAGTAGCATTTGAAGGTCTCTGGCAAGACTTGACACCAGATGTAAGAGCCCCTTGTGGAGAATCATTGCTGTGGATGTTAAACACATCAGAACGAGAAACTAAACCGCGCAATGCAGAAGGGCAGAAGGAAGAGACACCGTAGTCGAAGGCACCGGAAGAATAATTTCTACCACGTGGCGTTCTATAATGGGGCACTGAGGGCAGCTGCATCCAATTATTGTTATCAGTAAAGACTGATTCTCAGGCTCTTTCCCGCTATGGTGACGTTTATCCGGCGAGAAATAACGGATTTATCGGCGAGAATATTTAGTTAAAAAACTTTCCGGAAGTCGATTCAAAGACGTCACGTCCATACAACGACGGACAAGTTGACGGCGTTTTGAGGTGAATAGCGGTGTATAGCCGTTTTGAGGTGAATAGACTCTGGGATCTGCACAAAAAACGATGTCGACTCATGAATTTTACTTGCGAAATCGGCCCGCGGTGGAGACACCTGTATTTCGCTGCTTGCTGTTTTCTAGCTTGTGAACACCCAGTTTTCATTTAGAGTGTTTTCTTTGTGGTTAGAATGCTGCAAGCCATCCATTCAGGCCAACTTCCATTTGTCCTCAGTGCCTCTTTACTGTGCACTGACAACGCATAAAACGGACACCTGTAGTGTTTTACCTGAATTGCAAAGCGGCTTCCACAGCTAGGATTTCATCCCGCGTCCGATTGGCGAAGTGCGAACAAAAAACGATTAGTGAGAATTTTGTATATTTCAAAATAATTTCCTCATAGCGCTTGACACCCGCTTGTCGTCACCGCGCGCTTCAGCCCTACACGACGAAGGAAGCATGCGGCTCGAAGCAAAGGCTTGCGCTCTCTCTCCTCTTCACACGCTTCTGCCCGCACCGCACCTGTGCTCTCTTTCCTCTCAATACCATCGTCGTTCTCCGAGGACATTCGAATGCTTACACCAACTGCGGGATTCTCACGGATTTTCTCATTAACAGCTGCTGATGTAAAAAGAGTCAGGCAGCTGGGCATATAATCATGGTGAGATGCCGGATGAAAGCTAGTGAAAGCCAGCGAGGGTCGCTTTTTTAAGAAGCTTACCTCCCCATTAGTATGAAATGCACCTGAAGTATATAAAATTGTGATTTGTGGAATGTTGTCAAACGACTGCGTGAACAGAAGGATGTATAATAAATTTTATTTCTTTCAGTTCTACTCATAGAAGCTAGTTAGGATGCCGACAAGAGAGCTGAGCCACAATCCAGAGTTTTTTTAGATGTAATGACTGAATGTTTCATTAATGGCTGCCGCTAAGGAATTTTTCGCCGGAGCTTTTGAAATAGAAGTGCATAAGATATAGAATTCGAAAGAAAGAATACGAGGCTTTTGCACTGCTGATCCCTCTCTTCCTGCTGCAGGCGACTTGGGCTACTACACTCCCGACGGCCGCTTCTACGTGTGTAGCCGGCTGAAAGACCTGATCAAGTGCATGGACCAACAGGTGGCCCCCGCCGAGCTCGAAGAGCTGCTGTCCTCCGACCCTGAAGTACGCCAAGTGGTCGTCGTTGGAGTGCCCCACCCCGAGTACGGCGAGGCGGCTCGAGCTTTTGTGGTGCCCAGGCGACTACTCCAACCGGGAAGCCACGAAGAGCAGAGGGAGGCCCAGAGACTGCGGGATCTCGTGGCTGGTATGAGTGGTCGTGCTGAATGGCTTTCGCATTATAACCAGTGATGCGGAAGCATCACCGACGCCAGAAAAGTACGCAGGAAAGCTGGGCCATAAAGTCCAGAATACACATGGCATCGCGGTACACACTCGGACGTTTGGTGATGCATGCGAAACGTGTGGCCCTAGAATTTAAACGTGAACACGTCCAGCTTTCTCGGGAAAAAAATTTGAAATTTAGAAAATTGTAAGACACTGTTATTAAATTATCGAAGGTAATGGTTCATTATTCTGACATGTAGCACTATCTTTCGTTTAAAGTGTTTCCATAGAACAGTTAAGACTGTCATAGAAAACCAATGGGGAACGCCTTTGACTATAGCAAAAACGGGAATAGAAAACAAATACAAGACTGCCGTCGGGTTGTCTGCGGATATATTGATTGTTGTAGTGAAATCTTACATTAGAAGAAAGAATAGCGCTCATAAACGGTTTCCCGCTCAAAAATGCTGGTGTCCACAATTGCTGGGTATGGTTGCCAACTGTTTAACTCGGCTTTCCCAACCCTCGGGTCATTGTGAGATGAGAGTGGACACAGCTTTCGCCCGCAAGCCACCGCTTCGTAGTGCAGCTTTCCATGTTGCGGTCCCGTCACATGCCTCTTTTGCTTTTGAAACGATTAATCAATAGGCCCGAGATGAAGACATGCTTAAGACAGGATTTTAATGCGGACTTCTATAGAAAAAAACGAGTAATAGAAACTTAAATGCCCCTTCGTAGGCCTAAATATTGCTGCAAATTGTTTGCATGCACAAAAAATATATTATGGTGTATATGCACAATTATTCTAATACTTTGAAGAATCCGAAAATTTCCCAGGCATTCGAAACGTTTTTTTAACAGGGCACTGATGGAAATTCCCGTTTCCCAACAAATCACCCACTCTGCTCAGATTTTGAGGCTACCTACAGAAATGGCTTACGTTGTTTAATTTACCGAGCACCACCTGGCTGCGCTTTCACTGTTTCCGAACGAAGCTTACATGAACTTTCGCCCCTAAATTTATCCGGCACTCACGATGTGTTATCATCCCAAACAAACGCTACCACGCACGATCGCAAATATCAGCCCTCGCTGCATATGGCTTTTCGCCGAACTCGCGCTAATCACCACCAATGATATTTATTGGCATGGTATGTGCGTTTTCATGTTCTGAAGCTTCACAGGAGCTATGATAAAGGCCGTTTTGGAAGGCTCCGGAATAGTTTTCGACACTTGGGTTCTTTATCGTGAACTTAACACGTATAGAATATGCGTGCTTCCGGATTTCTCCTCCATTAAATCAGTTCGCCGCAGCCGAACTCCAACCACGCGATTTCGTTCTCAGCGGCAAAAATTCTTATCCACCGGGCCACTACAGCGTGCTCCTCTGGCATGCTTGTCAGCGGTGGCCAGGTCACTCGTTGGTCAGGTGGTCAGGCGGGGGTCAGGTCAGTTATCCTACAATGGGTGAAACAAGTTTCGCTCAAAGACCTTTAGCGACTCAAAACTCCCATCTTGTCGCACAGACGAAAATACAGCGGCAGCAGGACGCTGCGGAGTTTGGTAAGATCAATTATTGTGGAATTTTTGCGAGCCTCGAAAGGGGCCAAGCCATAAACAAAATGCTTGATGCGCGCTACTTGTAATCCCCGGCGTTGGGGACGGTTAAATAAAGGCCGCCACCGTCTGGAAGACGTTGAAGTAAACGAGCGTTATTAGCAGAGCGATTGACGCCTAGTGCCATCTATCAGAGAAATTACGAAGCACGTCTAACCGTTGTCAAGTTACACCCCCCCCCCCCAAAAAAAAAAAAAAAAAAAACGTCCCAAACAGAATTTACTTCGTTCGGGGGGTGAAGGTGAGCCTACAATTCGGCTTGCGGTGCGATATGGCAACGCTTCAATTAGTAATTGCATGTATACAATATTTACCTATTATTTAATTCCGGATTTATTTCATTACCACAACTAATAGGGTTTTATTTGCCTACCAAATTCGGTACTTAACTGTCCCCGATTGGGTGCCACTTGTCATAGTATATATAGCGGTACGATTCTATGCGTACGTATTGGTCCCGTAACGGGACAGTTAATACCTCCTCGTTACAGGAAATTTTTGGGGGTGAGGGGGGAAAGGGATGGTAGGGCTGGGGTGCCTAGAAATACTTGCTTCTCTGCCCTTCACGCGGAGCTCTCTACAGAACCGGTTGTCTGCGCCTCGTATGAATGCGCAGGTGGCGCTGTACACATTCGGAACGTTGTGCCTGCAAAGGCGGTCGTGCCGTGCCTGCCGTGGCTGCGGAAGTGTTGCGCGCTGCTCCCTGGTCGCGAGCTCAGAATACTGGTGTTTTTTTGCCAAACCCGTGAACGCTAACTTGCGTGTATGTTGGTGTGCGTGTTCTTATGAATGTGTGATCGCGTCATGTCTTGACAAGTGCGACAGGACGTGTTTCGGGCTGGGATGCAAGAGCGGCTACCGTTCCTGAAATGTGAAATGCTCTCTCTTCAGGACACCAAGGGACGTAACATGAAGCGCGGCGACAGAGTGCTCGACGAAGCTAGTGTCGTTTGCGAGCGACATTTCGAACCGTGCTTTATTGAGCGAAGTTTTAAGAGAGTTTTCCGGGTAAGGTAATGGAAATTCCCCATGATGTGCCGCAACTCGGAAAGGATGCTGTTCCTACACTGTTTCCGGACACCACTAAGTATATCTCGAAACCCCTGCCTCGGAAGAGGAAGGATAGAAACTTATGCGAGCAGAAGCAATCGCCGGGAGTCAGAGCACCAGAAGAGAAAAAAAAGCGCATTGATCCTGAAGCACCAGTGGAGGTGGTTGAAGAATCTAGCGGCGGTGGATGATGTGATACGATTGTGCTCAGGGAATGCAGAGAGCTGCAGCCACCACAATCTTGGATAAATGTTGACTTTTCGTATGCTCAGCAAGTAACATTCGCACAGTGCCACTCAAGTGAGGACGGCTCTCACGACGCCTTATACGTAAGTCGACGAGTTCTGCTCCGTGATTCGGATGACGCTACCATGACGGCTACTCTGTATATTTGAGAAAAAAAAGTGAAGGAGTTAGACGTCCAATCCACAGAAAAGGCAATAAATTTTCTTCAGGACATTGCAAAACTCAGTATGTGCCCTGGCTAAGGATTGAAGCCCGTAAGCAAATCTTTTACGGCTTCAAATGGGCGTTACTTTGCTGTAAACTGATCCATTCCTTCGGATACAGCATGCATAGCTTGCGAATACTTGCGAAAGCTAACTCAAAACACCCGGTCAAGGAGGAAGAAATAAAGGGTGCCGTGCCTAAAGAAGACACCGACTTCAGAATCTCGGGCAGTGCGACGTATGAAAGACAAGGTGGCAAAGCTTTGAAAGGCTCTAGATGAAATGAAAAATGAAAATGAACAGCTTTTAGCAACAGAGTTTGAAAGAAGGGTTAGTGACCTTCCTCCTAAGCAGCCCCTTGCTGTCAGAACTTGTTTTGAGGCAGCCAAACGCAAGTCAACGAAAGGGATGGAATATTCCAATGAGTGGCTACTTGAATGCATTCTGATGCGAACGAAGAGCCCTAAGTTGTATGAACATATACGGCGACGCAACATCCTGGCTCTTCCAGGTAGAACATGCTTACAAAAGCGCATCCACAGTTTGAAGACCGTGTTTTAAGACCGTGTTTCAATTCAGAGCACACTTAGTTTAGTTGCACATCTCAACACACATGGCTTTAAATATCTGATGGCTGCAAACTTCAGCCAAGACAGGCTTGAAAGCGTATTTAGCATCGTTCAGCAATCATCAGAAACTAGTGACCATCCGAATGCCGCTCAGGTTTTGGTTACCGTTGATACACTCGCATTTTACAATCTTGCGAAACCATCATCATCGGGAAACTGTGCACCAGAAGTGGTCACTTCCTTAGGTTCGATGCCAAAGAAACAGCCGTGCAGCGAGATCGTGCTGGCTATTCTCGACAGCCTTATTTATAAAGGATCGCTCAATGATGCAGAAACTGCATTGGTATCTTGTGCTCCACGTAGAAGTATTACGTCTGACCACAGTGCCTGTGTGATAGGAAAAAGCCACGAGATGTTAATTTATTATATCTCCGGCTACATAGCTATAAAAGCTCTGAAAAAAAGCCAGTTCATAGAATGTGCGTCAGCCTTGTCGACTGAAAAAGCATTGGCTACAGAAAATGATCGGGCTGCAGTTTTCAAAGCAAACTTTGATAATGGTGGCTTACTCTATCCGTCTGGCCCCTCGAAAATTATCACCGTCCTTGAAGACAGCTTCACCACATATTTTAGTATGAATACGTTGCACGAAAAAAGCATTGTTGACCTCGCTGATTTTTTAACATATGTACATTTTCGGTCTCTGGCATGTGTGAAACATGGACGCGAGATTGTTAATGGCATAATAAAATTCAATATTCTTCTTCGTCTGCGCTTCTACACGAAGTCTATCAATGTTGACAGAGCAGCCAAGAAAGAGCAGCTGAAGCTGTTAAAGAGAAGATGCCAGTCGGTGGTGCAAACAAAAATGTGGGCAGCCTTAGTGCAAAGTGATGGAAATAAAAGTGTTCAATAACGCTTTTTATAATGTGTCATACATTAGTGATCCTTGGGTATCTTATCCGTGACAGTACATTTTACCTACATTGCATGAGCTAATAATGCTATCGTACCAAGCACGGGATTCGAAGGAACTACTTAGAATGCATGTTTGTGTTCATTACTTCTGTAACTCGGTTGCCTAAGCCTTAAGGAATGCGTTCTTGCAGTTGGCCTAAAGCACGTGATTTACAGGGCTCAGGTTCTCATCTTACATGTTTTAATTGTGCGTGCATCTAGAACTTTCCAGTGCTCAATCTGTCTTCTAACTTCATTCGGAGTCCGTAGAAGTTGAGGTCGGATGAATAGCATGAATGAGAAAGCCACTGTCAATAGCGCTTTGTTGCGCGCACAGACGGTTGTGGGGTTTAGAATCCTGGGTGATGTTTTTGGTGCAAGGAATTTTTATTTAAATTCCTCAAAAGACGGTATTATAATACGGCACGGCCGCAGTATACAGAAGGAAGAATAAAGTGTGAAAATAAGTGGGTTCGTTTCACCTTTGCATCTGGAGTACGCGCACAAAATTTGTTCGCAAAAAAATCGTTTGCGCCGCTACACCGATAACTGAAATGCACACTGAAAAACCACGACTAAGCTAAAAGGAAAAAAAACAGTGCAATCGCATGCCCAAGGCATCTGAAAAGGCGCAGTGAATTTTTTTCGCGGGGCGAAACGCATGCGTCTACCGCAGACGTCATGGCTGGCATGGCACGCCGGTTGCTCGCAGCGCCACCGCGGCTATCATTCAGCAGCAGCCCCCGCTGCAGCCGGCGGACGCCACACTAGCAAATATTTCTAGGGACCCTAGTAGGGCACAACCAAATTTATTGGCCGCCATCTTGGATTCGAGAAACCGAAAGTATGCTGCCATTTCCTCCCCTGATGTCATACTCACATTGTTTCACCTCTTTCCACCATATTGGACCATGACGTCACCATGGCACACGGCAGGTGGTTGTTTCTACAATGCTACTGCAGATGGCGCTACAAGTCTCAGTGCGAGATGTGCTGTTTTCTAGTTGCTGCCACAGATAGCGCTGTGATCTCATGGTGGTAGCAGACCCCACGAAATCTCGAAACGTGATGATCTCGAAACGCTCTTAAAAATTTACAGGCACGAACGCGCAGGTTGTGTGCTAGCCACGTAGTATGGGATGCCATACTGGATCATTTCTTTTGATAATATAAAATGTTGCGTTTTGCACTACGCATATTGTCAAAAGATTAGCTTCGTTCGAGCTTCTCTTGGCTGCCGCGCTACTCTCGGCTCCCAGATTAGAACCGCGGTAAGACGTACAACTCGTCTAGCTGCCATCGCAAACGGTTTCATTGAACTTCTGTTTATTTTAGTGCGAAGGCACTCATACGCTCCCCAGTATTGACCAAGAATCTTGTGGTCTTTGAATCTGTTGATATTGCGCCGTTGCCTAGGAACAGTGACGCACGTTAGGTTAAAAAAGAAATCACATCAGCGTAAAAAACTGGGAGTCCAACCCGCGGCGGCGCGAGCCGATCAGATTCAAAGGACGCTGGCTGTGGCCGCTTTTTTTTAACGTAACATTTATCACTGCGAAAGCCGCCGCGGTGGCTCACTGGTTATGGCGCTCGGCTGTTGACTCGAAAGACGCGGGATTGATCGGGGCCGCGGCCGTCGAATCTGGATGGAGTCGAAATTCTAGAGGCCTGCATACTGTACGATGTCAGTGCGTGTTAAAGAACCCCAGGTGGTCTAAATTTACGGAGCCCTTCACTACGGCGTCGCTCATAGCCTGCGTCGCTTTGGGACGTTAAACTCCCATAAACCCACCTTATTAGGCTAAAAATATTTGATATTCGCATGAACTATTCGCAATGCTTCCCAACACGCCTCGTGCTAAACTGGAGCAAACAGGTCGATGAGAGTTTAACCTCTGCCCATTATTGTCGCCAGAAGTGCCGACGACCCAGCAAAGCAAAACCACGACCCATTCAGGCTAAACGCAAGCTTTCTCAAGGCTACTTGGTTTAACTACATTAAAGGTACCATGTTTTTCTGACATGTGACCTCGCTCAGTTTTCACGGCTGTTGTGCCTGGGTGTGGACTCTATGAAAGGCAACGATGAGCTTCGAAAACCATTTATAGAGTATTGTGCATTTTTATCGTGAAGGCTTTAAAAAATTTCCCCGCCTCAACCGCTGGCTCGTCTGCGGTGAAACTGCACACAGAGCTTGCGTATTATGGTAACTTTTGTATCGTAGCCGGTTTGACAACGGTACTTCGTTGAGCCGTGCATGATGAAAAAATTAGCTGGTAGTTAAGCCCTGGTTTAACAGGCTCGAAGCGAAAAGCACTAACTCTAGGATGACTCCCCTTTGGGTTGTTGTGTTGTGTTGTGCAGAATGTGTTTCCAGGTCAGACCTTTCTTAAACTACTGGTATGAACGTCGTGTCGCGTTTGGGATCTTTGTTGTTGTAGCCCACAGCGACGACGACTTCTTTCTCTTGACGGCTTCTTCGCTTCATTTCTTCGGTTATTCGTAGCTGCTCGGCGAGCGAGAACAGCAGGATGCTGCTCTTCATCCTCCATTGCAAACGGGGCCGCAGAATGCGGTCAAGCATATATGTCGCTCTCTCCTCGCGGCAGTCGCTTCAGCACCGTGACGTCATGTATCACACCACCTCAGTTATGACGTCATGCCCTTGACGTCATTGTCATTTATGCGTAACCTTGACCTTGACCCTGGTCACGGCCCACTTGGTGGCCTACGTGTCTATGCCCCAAAGTCACATGCCGCCACCAGTCTTCGCACAGAAGTTTGACCTCTAAAGCTCCTCAAGGTGAAGCTCTGCCACATTGACGGCTCGAGCTGACTGGCGTAGTGAATGAAGCTTTTCGCTTCAAAGCGTAATCGCCTGCGTCGAGATCGGCAAACCGAAATCCGCAAATGCCGAGTTTTCGCTGAAGCGCAGCAGTTGCGCCATCTGTTTTCTGCAGTGGAAAGCGTCACGACAAATCGCCGAGGCAAGTGTCGCAAGGACGGTTCCTTTGAATACGCCATTCCGACAGATTTGTCTGCTTCAACTTAAGCACTTCGAACATTTTCGGCCTGAGTGGAAAGAAATATATCCAATTTCAGCTTACATCGTCTGCTTTCGTGACTCTCTTGAAACATCGGAGGATGACATCGCGAAGTCCCGAGTTCTTTTCTCCTTTAATTTCGTCGTGCGGTGCGAAGTTTTCATTCTTCGCTGCTGTTGTGACGTCATTCCTTCACTGTGCGGTGATGTGTTGAGCAACAGCATGCCAACTTACAGTGCGAAAGGGAAAGCGGCGGCAGTGGTATGACTAATTGAGTCAAACAATGCACTATGTCCGCAAACATTTCCTGGTGAGGTTTCGTCGGCGGCCACCGTCTCACGCAGCCTTTTGAAGTGGCGCCGTAAGTTTCAAGACACCGGATCCGTGAATAGGCAAGTGAGGAAAGATAAATCAAATACACACCGCCGCGGAATCGGTGATGTGCTTGAGAGAGTCTTTGAAAGCAACCCGCGCCCGTGCTGGGCTTATGTTCGGCGTAGTCGAATCGACGGTGAGTCGAGCCCTTTAAAGCAAATGATGACGTCCGTACACGGTGCGGGTACACTAGAACATAAGCCCAGCAGACAAAGCCCATCGGGTTTCATTCTGCCGCTCAGAGCTGCAGAGGGAGGCAGCCGATTGTGGACACCCCTAGTTTTTGCTGTTCAGTGATGAGGCTGTTTTTCACCTGGACGGCCAAGCAAACCGAAAGTGCACGCGTTACTTGGCGAAAAGCAACCTGCATTTCACTCACACCAGGGCCGTGACCTCATTACGAATTGTTGTCTCGTGTGCAATTTGGCTAGTGGGAGTGGTCGGCGCGTTCTTCTTTGAGGACACCGTGACAGCCGACTCCTATCTGCGCCTGTTGAAAGAAATATTTCTGCCGGAGCTGGTGCCGTACCACATGCAGCAGCAAGATGGCAAGATGGCACCCCTGTTTACTACTTAGTTATAGTTAGGAAATGGCTCAATGTAGAATTTCTGGGCCGGTGGATGGGGCGTGGGTCGTCCAATATGCCTTGGCCACCGGGATCGCCAGATTTGACACCGTGCGATTTTTTCGTATGGGGATACATAAAATCGTGTGCCTACAGGGCTGGAAACCTTCGCACTGCTGAGGATCTTCAGTAGCGGATAAAAGAAGAGTTCGACACGCTAAGCGACGACATGAAAGTTGCGGCGTTCAACAAATGCACTCACAGGTTGCAGCGATGCATAAACGCTGAAGGCGGCCACTTCGAGGATTAATTGCGCTTGCAGTCCGAACGTCTTTTGCTTTGTTATCAACTAATGTAGATTCACGGCGAGTTGGTGGCAGATCGTTCTTAAAACAGCGCAAAACAGACACGGACACATAGAAGGGGCGTACACACGAGCGAACGGCGTGTACTGCCTATAAATTACTATTGTTTCTTTCAACAGCTCCCACCATTCCCTTCCGACGACTGAGCGTCCTGCAAGGGAAGCTGTCGTTCTTCAGGTCTAATATGTGTATGTCGCTTTCATTGGGTAAAGGAAGACCGATAAACCTGGAATTGGTTTGTTTTACAGTACCGTAAATTAAAAATACTAAGGACGACGCAAATGCCGGAATGGCGTACTCGAAGGGTCTGCGCCCCTTGCAATGCTCTCATCGGCGCCTTGTCGTGACGCTTTGCACTGCAGAAAACCGATGGCGCCACTGCCGCACTGCAGCGACAACTCGGCGTTTGCTTGTTTCGATTCGCCGATCTCGACGCAGACGTTTACGTTTTTGCATAATGCATGGCTAAACTAAGTAAGTACCGTTGTCGAACTTGCTAAGTTACAAACGTTACCATAATGCGCAAGCGCTGTGTGCAGTTTCACCGCAAACGAGCCAGCGGTTGAGGCGGGAAAAATTTTTGAATGTCTGCACGACAAAAATGCACAATGCTGTATACAGTATTTAGAAAAATTTTACTGCTTATTGGTCCCGGAATATATACAAAAGATCATAATTGTACAGATAAGGGACGCATAGTGAATGACTGCACCGGTACCCTCGAAAGATAAATAATACAAGAAAAGAATACAGCATAGTTCGGGGATAATTATAAAATGTGGAAAACAACAAATCAATACTTCAGCACAAAAACAGAGTCTAAAAGCTCAATAACGGAGGTAATATACATAAAAATAGAATAAAACAGCAGCATTCCAAAAAATGCCTTGAGCTAATACTTGAGTGCAGGCAAAGAAATTGATGTTTTTAGAGTGGGCGGCAATGTATTTCAAAATTAAATTGCCTGAAAAGACGACGTCGTTTTACACACAATTGGTATGGACTTAGCCTTAAGGCTAAATGGATTACAAAGAGGATTACGAAGTTCTGCACGGGGGCCGACAGCCGGGTGACAACGTTGCCTCAGGCTATCCCTGCAAAAGTGCGAAGGACGCAGACGCCGGTACTTCCAATTCCCTCCAAAACACCACCGGGGCACTCAAGGCTGCTCTCGGAACTGGCAACCACCGGCGCGATGCGCGATGCTAACTGCATCGCGCATCGCGCCGGTGGCATAGAGGAAATTTGTCTTCCTATAATGAAATCAAGAAATTGTCAATTTTTGATTCCTTTCATATAAAAAACCCTAACCCAGGTCAGCGACACAGCATGACCAAGCCAAAAGAAAAAATCATCCAGTGCGTTCAAAGCCGGGCACCAGAATCAATGGCAATGGAATATTAACGCAGCAAACGAAGGAGGCAAAGGCTAACAAAGCCTCTATACAATCAGAGTGTTTCAGTACTGCTATAAGACCCTATTCGCACTGCTTATACTTGTTAGAGATGACCTTAAGATTAAATTAATGTTAGCAAATACGCGCTGAAGAAATGAGACGATTAAGCACTCATGTGAAGGAAATGCGAAAGGATATATTTACAAAACTTATTTACATGCCAAAATAGTTACTCGCGAATTCGCACTCGCTCGCGCACCCGCACCGTCGAGCATCGCACACACACACTCTCTGGGACACACTCGTTCCTTGTCGTCCGTCTCTTCGCTGTGTCTCCTCCCAGCGCCGCAGGCTACCGCGCACTTACAATGCACCGGAAGCGCACACACACGCACACACTCACGCGCACATGTGCACGGGCCCACTTGAAAGCAGACGCCGCGCGGCTCTCCAGTTCGTACTTCGGGTGGCGGGGGCATTGCCCGCGACCCTAACGACCACACCAATTGGTAACGAAGTGGGCGACCATCGGTCCGGTCGCAAAACGGTGGGTGTCGCCAAGGACGCTCCCCGTACAGAAAGCACACGTGTGGGCACAAAAGCACGCTCGCTGCACAGAACGACACTTGCGGAAAGAAGAAACATGTGTATAATAAATGGCCCTTTCTTACACTCGGCATTCTGACAAAACTTAACGGCCTCGTTAATAGAAGTGAACAAAACTGTACAACACACAAACACTTCGCAAACAGTCAAGAAACATATACAGACGTGCGAATACAACTAGAATAGAACGGATGCAGGCAGTAGACAAGTGGGTAAAAGTAGTAGCACGCATCCTTGGATGTGGCCTGAAAAATAGTTCAGCTCGGCACTGCGCGTTTGCGTTCCGAACGCCTGAGTGGCTGCGGGACACTCTCCACTTCTCTCGCAGTGTCTTCCTCTTCGGTGGATGACTCGTCGTCTTCTAAGCGGTCTTGCGGGTGCGTTGACGTCCACCCCTTAAGCTGTGACACGTGAGCTGTAGTCGCAAAACGAGTATTCTTGCACTGATCGAGCTCTGTCACTCGATATGTATCAGAGGGTAGAGCCTGGGTTACTACCAACGGTCCTCTGTACTTACGCTGGGCCTTCGTCGGTTTTCCGGTCTGCTCAGGAGCCTTAGTCACGAACACGATGTCGCCGAAATCGTAGAGACGTGCCGGGAAGTGTCTTCGATCATACGCTGCCTTGCTTTTCTCTTGCTCGGCGATTATGCGCTGTCGAACTCGTGTTCGCAATTCCTCGGGGTTTTCCCATTGGGCTTCGTCGCTGCCGACAATTCTTCTCAAGCCGGTGCTGTGGAACTCCGGCTGGTACCCGTACAGCATTTCGAAGGGTGTCTTGCCTGATGTCTTGTTTACGGCATTGTTGATGTCACGTTCTGCCTTTGAAAGTTTTTCGTCCCAATCGCGCTGCTTTGGGTCGCTCATTGAAGTTGCGATGACGGGCAGAACTGCCCGGTTTACTCTCTCCACAAGGCCGTTTGCTTGCGGGTGGCGCGTCGAGTTAAGCACATGACGTATGCATCGTCCAGTGCAGAATTCCGCAAAGGCGCGCGACGTGAAGCAACTGCCTCTATCGCTAATAACTGTCCTTGGCAGACCTCTTTCGAGAACGAACTCCTCTAGCGCACGGAGCACATGCTTGATGTGTCGCGTGTAGCGATCAGTCTCACAAATCTGGTGAGGTTGTCGATGAACACAAGAAGGTACTGGTTGCGCTTCTTGCTTGGGACGAATGGCCCCATGTGGTCCATATGTATCACCTCGAACGGTCGCTTGCCCGGCGGAATTGGGTGTAAAAGACCTCGTCTGCCAGCAGGTACTTTGTTGTAAATGCATTCGAAACACTGCGAAATGTGCTTCCGGACGTAGTTCCTTATTCGTGGGAACCAAAAGCTCTCTTGGAATTTGGAAACTGTCTTTCCCAGTGCGAAGTGTGCCATCAAATTATGCGATTGCACCACAACTGCCTTTTGCATGCATTTTGGCAGTACGAATTTGAACTTCACGTTTCCGTCCTCTTCTATCTCTCTCACGAGTCTTCCCTCCCTCACGTTGTAACCCTTCGCTCTTGCCTTCTCTTCCTTCGTACGATCGCTCTCCGGTTCCTCTAGAATGGTTAGCTCTCGCAGCTCTTCATCGCCTCTCTGAAGAACCATTACTTGTTCGGCGAGGTCACACGCCACGCACACCTCGAACCTTTCTTCTAGCAGGGAGTTCATCGTGTCTTGAGGAGCTTCCATGGGACCACGGCTGAGAGAGTCAACGTGGAGCATTCGCGTTCCCGGGCGGTGCTTGATTGTGAACTGGAACTCCTGGATCAAATCATAGCACCTTGCGATTTGCGGCTTTTGGGTTCGCTGCGCGTTGAGGTAAACCAAAGCCTGGCAGTCGGTAACAATTGTAAAGTGTATTCCCAGCAGCAGCGGTCTGAGGCGATCCACTGCCCAAACAATTGCCATTAACTCGAGCTTAGAAAGTGGTAATTCTTTTCCGCGTCCGTCGTCTTTTTACTAACACAATAGACGAGATGCCATTTGTCGCCCTTCTTTTGGAGCAGCATTGCTGCTAGTCCTTTTGCACATGCATCGGTATGTAACTCAGTCTCCGCTTTCAGGTCATACAGTTGGAGTACAGGTTCACACATGAGCCGTGATTTGAGCTCCTGGAAACTTTCCTCTTGTTCAGAACCCCATACAAATTTTTCTTCTTTCTTGGTGAGCCTGGTGAGAGGTTCAGCTATCAGAGCATATTTCGCGATGAAACGCCGAAAGAAGCTCGTCAGCCCCAAGAACCGCCTGACGTCATGAGCGTTTTTCGGTACAGGGAAAAGCTCTATTGCCTGCACCTTAGCTTCTCCGGGCTGCACCGTCCCCTCCTTGAGGCGAAAACCCAGAATTTCAACGCTGTCCTTAGCGAAGGCGCACTTGCTAAGTCTCAGGGTTAGATTCGCCCTTTTGAAAGCTTCGAGAACCTGGCACAGCCGCACGAGTAACTCGTTCCAGTTCCGTGCCGGAACGAGCACGTCATCCAAATAGCACATTGCAATCGTGCCCCTCAAAGGCCCCAAGACTCGATTCATCAGGCGCTGGAACACCGATGGAGCGTTTGTGAGCCCAAACGTCATCCTTTCGAACTGCCCTGTCTCATCAGGTGTTATGAAAGCTGTTTTGCTCTTTGCTTCGTCGCTGAGTGGCACCTGCAGATAGCCGTGACCAAGGTCCAGCACAGTGTACAGCTTCGCCCCCGACAATTTCTCAAGCTGTTCGTCCATGCTAGGGAGCGGGTACTTTTCCTTCAATGTCTGCGCGTTCAGGCGGCGGTAATCGACCACTGAACGCTTCTCGCCGTTCTTTTTTTTGCACTAGGATCACTGGGCTTGCGTAAGGCGACGAGGTCTCGCTTACGATACCCTCTCTTTTCCACTCTCCAACAACTCGCTTACGATATCCTCTCTTTTCCACTCTCCAACAATCTCACGAATTGTCTCTCTCTCCGCGGAATTTATTCGGTACGGCCTAACCGCAACAGGCGAACTTCCAGGTGTCTCCGTGATGTCCATCTTAAGCACAGGAGTGCATCCCAGCTCGCTAATGTTGTTGGCGAAGCAGTCGCGATATTCATTTATAAGGCCAAGAAGTTCAGCCTTTTGCTGCTTCGTTACCGAGGGCCCTACTTCAAGCTGCTGATCCTCGATTGGTCTGCGCTCTGTCGCAACGCAGAAAACCTTGGGCTCAGTTGCATCGCTCTCGCTCACGCGGGCAGGTTGGTTTTGGCTGTCAGGTATCTCCACAACGTCAACCTCCATGACGCGCCCGAGTCGCCGTCCCCTTTTCACCTTTGTCTCCGCTCGTGAAAATCGGCACACTAATCTCCCCTTCTCTCATGTCGACAAATATTTCGCTTCCGAGTGTACTGAACAAAACAGGGCCTGACAAATCGGAACCTGACGATAAGGTTATCCAATTAATAGCGTTAGAGTGAATGACGGTCTCTCTAGTCGCTTTCACACGCAGTCTGGGCTCATTCAACGGCTCCAGGTGAGAGAACGGACATACACTTTTGTGCCAGAAGCGCAAACAACCACCCAGCCTGGCGTAGGCCACGTAAGGTAGTTCTGTGTACGTTCTCCCGACAAGCAAGTCCACTGTCAAAGTATCGTCTGACACTACAAGAAAAGGAACGTTCTCGCCTTTGACACCGTCGATCTCGAGGTCTGTGTAGCACTTGCCGATCGCCCTGGCTGAAGGAGTGCCTTGGCTGCCGAAACCGTAGAGGGCCGTGGCATCCTTCGTCAGCTTCGCACCGCAACGTGCAGCCGCAGAGGCACGCAGGAGGCATCCAGAGCTGCCGTTGTCGATCATGCCGACGAGGGTCGTCGTCCCGTTCAGCATGGCCTGCTTCAGTAGCGCTCCAGGGGCGATTTTCCGTTCGGTGTCGGTCACTGTGTTGGTCTCGTTGCTTTGGCTCATCGAACAATGACGCTGCGTGTGGCCGCTCTTCCCACAGCGTAAGCATTTCATCTCATGCCTTTCTTCTGGACAATCGCGGGAGATGTGTCCGAATCGCCCACAGTTGTAGCATTTGAACTGGCCTCTTTCGTTGGTCAGGGGTGGTCTCCTGTCCTTGCCAAATTGATCGTACGTAGTCTTCCGCGCGGGTGGTGTTTCTGCAACCCTTTCGGTGGCCGCCGTGAATTGCCTCTTCTCACGCGTGCCGCTAAACCTTTGCTCCCGATCTCGGTCGATACGCTCAAATTCCATAATATCGTGGAGAAGATCGTCGTCGTCCTCGTGGGTGCGTCCAAGTAGCATAGTACAGAGCTGCCTTGAGCGGAGACCGGTCAGCACCTGCTCCCGGGTGTCACAAAAATCGAGGCTGGCCTCTCGACAAAGACGCACCTTTGAATGGAAGTAGGCTGTTGTGCTTTCGTTGCGCTGCTGTACTCGCTCCTGCATCTTCCTCCATCGTTCTGCCGCTCGTGTCTGGCCGCAGAAGGTGCGGCGGAAGTGGTAGTCAAAATTTTCCCACGACGTACTCACTTCTTTGCAAGAACGCAGCCAGTCCTTGGCAGGTCCCACAAGGTGGCACTTAGCAGTCTCCAACTTGAATGGTTCAGGCCATCGGTGCAGTGTAGCGGTGGTCTGCAGGTTTCCCAGCCACTCTTTCGCCGACGCCGCATCGCCGCTGCCATCGAAGTCAGAAATGTTCTTGCTGAGGTCAGGCATCACCTGATAGGTTGTTGTTGCTGCTGCCACGCCTGGCGCTCCTGATGACGCTGGTAGAGCGGTCATTTCCAGCAGACTGGCCAACAGACGGTCTTTTTCCCGCATCGCGCTCAGGAAGTCGCTCACTGAAATGCTGTCGCTCACTTTTCCTCCATCTACACCGTCGGTGGTGCCCGCTGTCGCTCCTGAAGGTGTCTCGCTCATGGTCGTGATTAACTACAGTTCGCTCTCTGGAATTCGCAGTCTCCAGTCCGGTTCGCGCAGTTACAATCCCACTTCTGATTAATGTTAGAGATAACCCTTAAGATTAAATTAATGTTAGCAAATACGCGCTGAAGAAATGAGACGATTAAGCACTCATGTGAAGGAAATGCAAAAGGATATATTTACAAAACTTATTTACATGCCAAAATAGTTACTCGCGAATTGGGGCTAGCAAAAATCTTTTCCTTCCTTTTTACTATTATTTTTAATAAAACCACTACAACAATTCGCACCCGCTCGCGCACCCGCACCGTCGAGCATCGCGCACACACACTCTCTGGGACACACTCGTTCCTTGTCCGTCTCTTCGCTGTGTCTCCTCCCAGCGCCGCAGGCTACCGCGCACTTACAATGCACCGGAAGCGCACACACACGCACACACTCACGCGCACATGTGCACGGGCCCACTTGAAAGCAGACGCCACGCGGCTCTCCAGTTCGTACTTCGGGTGGCGGGGGCATTGCCCGCGACCCTAACGACCACACCAATTGGGGACGAAGCGGGCGACCATCGGTCCGGTCGCAGAACGGTGGGTGTCGCCAAGGACTCTCCCCGTACAGAAAGCACACGTGTGGGCACAAAAGCACGCTCGCTGCACAGAACGACACTTGCGGAAAGAAGAAACATGTGTATAATAAATGGCCCTTTTTACATACTTACCGTGCACCTTTTGCAGACTTCGCAGCTGTCTTCGGCAAGCATTGATCGAAGAATATTTTTTCACGCTCTGAAAGCTTCCAAAAGCGCGCATCTAAACTGCTAAGTTTATTTGCACCTGCTGTGTGTTTAGTAAGGTTCTGTTGGCACTCGCAAAGCTGGTATTTCGTCATGCGAAGCTGCGATTCACTTTTGTCCTTTTGGGGATTGCCAGATGGCTTTGCAGTTTGGCAGGCTCTGTCGAAACTTCATTCCAGTCATTGCCTTTTCTAGCGTTTCAAGCTCTGACGTACTGAGACTAGCGAGCGATCTTTGTTGACACTGAGGTTCACCGTCATTAGCTTCGTCTGTAGTGTCCCGGCCGCTCAATGGGCGCACTGTGTGCGCCCATTGAGCAGCCGTGGTAGTGTCGTCGACAGCCGAATAGTTCGGCCACGAGATAGCCGGAGCGCCCGCTGCTCTGCAGGCATCTGATGCGATACGGCATCGCTTTGGTGGCGGCCAAAAACGTGATTTGATCTTGGTTAAGTATTGTGGGAGCCCTTTGAATATCCTCGGAACTGCGTCAGGCTTCAACTTGGGCAACTCACGTCGCAGCGAAACAACGTCCCCGTTCACTACGAACTCTTCGTACCGAAAGATGTCCGTGGTATCGGAAAGATTCTGACAAATGCGCAAATTTGGCGAATCAAAGGAGAAGCCATCAGCATGTCTTCGGTGGATGGCGCGTCTCCACTTCTGTCGCAGTTATGCCTCAGATATGAGCATAAAAGGCTGAAAGCAGGATTTCGCCTTTTCAGTTTTGGTTAAAGACAACCAATAATTGCAGCTATGACGAAAAACGACATACCTTTTCGTTGTTGTCTCTGTAGCCGGAGCGGCAGCTTGTCACACATCAAGGTGAAGGCATCATTCACAGAATTTACTGAACACACTCGCATCACAACTACACAGGCGTTCACATGCTTCGACGCTGCACCTGATAAAATGCCGGAACAAGAAAACGAAACAACACACAGCTAAACGTCGCTTTCCACGCAGTTACGGTACACACTAAACACAAATCAACCCAGATGGGTGTTTTTGGCGCTCCTCTAGCGTCCTCCCAAATCGAGGTTCGATATACACCGTCAGACTTGGGGTAGATTTCAGCTCCAAAAAATACGGAGGACTTACGGTTGGCGAAGGGAGCAGATTGGGTGTAAATTTTTACACCATAAAATACGAAGCACTTGCGGTTGACAATGGTAGTATATTTGGTGTAGATGTTTACACCAAAATATACGATGCACTTCTGGTTTGCAATGGGAGGTTTCAACCGCGGCGATACGCTGAGCGGTGGCTGTGGTGTCGTGTTTATGCAGGCGCCGATTTTGCAACGCCGGCATCTAGGAGGAGGTGATGACAGCGGTCCGTTTTTCTATATTGCATTTTTGCTCTTTCTTACAGGGCTACTAGAACTGCTAACTATATAGGCGGAACGGTGCTAGTTAGTCACAATAATCAGGTTCGAATGCGCTTTGTAATCATGAATAAAGGCCAATCTAACATAAATGTTGAGATATACCAACCAGCCCCGTTCCGTCCATGCCGTTACGAAGTAGTACTGTAAGGAACAGGGCAAGAACGCTGGATACAAAGTGCATCGGACCGCTGTCTTCCCATCCTCCTGGATGCCTGCGTTGCACGATCGTGGCGCCATGCATACACACAACGTCCCCTTCACGTCGCAGCCTACTGCCGTACATCGCGGAAACAAAACGAGACCAGTGGTGGCGGCAAGGAAACGTCTTTAATCTGACTCCGCTGAGTATACGGCACTTCTGTAAAAAATACATAAACCATGGCTCCGGCGCTAGCCGAAAGTATCTTGACGGGGTGGTTCGCAATGGGCAAGAGCAGATTTGGGCAGACGACAGGCAGTGAAACTGAAAACAAGACCGTGGTACCGGATCTACGTGCCATATTCCTGCCACATTTTTCTTCTCGTCAAATTATACCATCTCTTTACTGTGGTCAAAAAACCGAATCCCTGAAGTTAAAGAACTTGAATGGTGCACAAGCCACTTGCGGACAGCTCCACATTGGACAAATAATGTTTGCCATCTCTCTGCCTTTAGAAGTTTTTAAAAAGAATGCATTGTATATTGTATCCTTAAAATTCGCTCATTACTGTTACTTATCTTTGCAGTCCACAATGGACCTTTTTAAAGAAAATTTTGAATCCCGTGCTCCACTCGCGCATTGAAAATATTTTTCGAGCACTATTTTCGTCCAGTCGATAAGTCCTCAAAGTCTATAAAAGCAGGATTCGCAGTAAGGATCACACAAAAACATTGCATATAGCTTGTGCTCCGTGGTTTTATTTTCGAACAAAAATATAGTTCTTGGATTTTACCTTCATAGTGCAAGGTAGCTGTGTAAGTTTGTTACATTTTTTTTCAAGACTGCAGTTTTAGGCACTTTACAGAGCATTGTTACTAGTACGTCCTCAAAACACTCTTCGCAATTTAACTTGTGAATGCGACTTACATTCATTCCATTGGATGTTCGAAAATGCTGAATTACACAGAGCACCGCGGCAAATAGCACTGGATTATCAAAAATGTCAGTTACTAACCTACACACATATCTGAAATATTAACACCAGCAGCATGAAAAGGCTGCTTAACATGTCAAGCTTATTCAATTGAAAAGAAATTGAAGAGCCTGCATAAAGTAAAGGTCACAAGGACCTGTAGATTACAATTTTATTTTTCTAAATGGAGGACAATAAACAACATTTCAAACCACAATTCTTGGACAGGTATTAGAGATAGGGACTAACTTGAAATCAGCACCTAAAAGTAACCAAAACGATACAATAGCAAATCTTGAAAAACAATGCAGAGTTGACTTGAAAACTTCTTTGCTACACTTCATGCTAACTGGTGCTGTCAGATAAGATTAGCTAAAAAAATGTTATGCACTAGACAATTCCCAGTGGCTAATTCCAAGTGGCTAACTTCAAGATGCAGATTACAAACTACAGTAAAAGAAATACTAAACAGACATCCTAAAGCAGCCCACTAAATCTACAGTAAAATATCACAGGCATCCAACCTCTAATGTTTGTGTTTATTCTTCAGAAACACATAGGATGAACATAACCTTAGAAAACGTATACAATACTTTCAATTTAACACACAATCACATAAAAAGAACGCAAAACAAAACTTTACACTTAATATATGGAGGCCTATGTTCTAGAGAAAGTTTATGTGCTCCGAAAGATATGTTAGCCACCCATTTGAAGGAGCCTGTCGGAAGTAAAATGCAGCACTCATAACTTATATGGAAAAAATTAGAATACAGAACACATGCACACATGCTTTTCAATCTAGCTAACAAGTAATGACTAATGCTGAAACACAAGGAATTCGTCAACCTGGTATTACGTGACTGTGCGCAATACAAGCAAAGCAAAAACACATGGACTAAGGTCAAAGCGCTCAGGACACAGGCATTGTCTTTGATTGCGAGAAAGGCATTCATCACCTTCACTTTAGGAAGAAGTGAAAAAAAATTCCAGAAAAGTTCCCATGGCAACTGATCAGACTAAGGACTACTAACTTTGAGATTAAATAAGTAATTGAATTTCTGAAGACCTGTGTCTAAGCCCATATTTGCTTGAAAACTTAATTGTTCACCAAATCCATTATCACCATTATTTTTTCTAATTACAGGATATGTATAAATGCTAGCAAAAGTGTCAAGTGGCAGAACGGGAAGTCTATTAAAAAACAAAAAAAGTACAAAATGCTGACAGTGCTTCCAGGAAGTTGTCCGAGCTAGATGCAAAAAGATAAAAACCATGATTAGCTCATGCAGGGACAAGAAATCAGTGGGGTGATGATTCTTAGGGTCGACGAAATGTTGCTGTTCCTGTTTGTCATGTCTGTCCATGCTGTCACATAATGCGAGTACAGCATTTTTCGAAGTTTAGAGCCCAAGGAATTCGCTTCTGAGCCTTGTTGTGCATCGCTAGCATTCCAGATCTCTTGAAGGTACAGAAAATCTTGCCCTGACCACCGTGAATGTTGGACATCCATGGATGCTCAGAGGCCTTATTACACGGCTTAGAAGCCAAACCCTTTGGCTCTGTTCTTTTTGACAAAGGCTATACATCAGTTTTCTCACAGATTCATGCTGATATTGTTTTCCTTTTTCTTCGCTCTGGCCAACTGTATCATGTTAACATTATTAAGGTATAGCAGCACAGTTTGTGTTCCACTACCAGTATTCCAAACAGTACTAAAAAACTAGACATGTAAAACATGTACAGGCGGAAGAAGAGGCAGCTGTGAAGGAAAGAAAAACTGGTTTTTAAAAACTGATCAGCTCAAAACCATCAAAGCGTGGTTTATTTTAAGCCAAATATCAAAAAGCACTCTCCAGAAAGCTCAGCAGACAAAGTGCCTTCTTTAGATTTTCCAAACGGAACACCCAGAAGGCTGCAAACAGCAGAATCCCCACAGAAGTGATGCGGTTTTCACTACAGGGTGATGGCCAATGAACAGGAAAACTGCGCCTTGATCGGTGAGGAGGCATGCTGTAAGTGCTTGGTCCTGCAAAATTAAAAACGAAATATCACTGACATTTCTAACACTTGTGGAAGTGCGAAAAAATACTGTCGCATTTCAGTATAATGCACATTATGACTACACTATCCTAGGGATGAATTCATAAGGGGGTGATCTTCCCTCCTCAAAGTGAGAAATTTTACAAAGAAAAACCATGCTCAACCCAATTTTTCAAGAATAAAATCAAAGAAATGTGAGGTTCAAACATGTCACTGACCGTTTTTATGCGTTGCATATTGCAATTACTGAGTTCAGCCCTTGGGCGCGGCCGGGCAGCCACCATTGACCTTTAGCGCAACCACGTGACGTGACGTCACGACAGCCGGAGGAAAAGATGGGCCCCAACTCGCGCGGTCGCGCGCGGCCGCAGCCACCACCTGACTCCCGCTCCTCCCGCTAGGGGCGCTGCGCCGGCGCGTGACGTCACGAAGGAAAAGCTGGGCCCCAACTCGCGCGGTCGCGCGCGGCCGCAGCCACCACCTGACTCCCGCTCCTCCCGCTAGGGGCGCTGCGCTATGATTGACGTCACGGCATATGTATAAAAGAGCTGCGCTCCTTCGCCGGGACAGTCTTATACCCCTGTCACACGGGCATTTCGAGGGCCCTCGAACCAATAGTCTATCGACTCAAAGGCGATCGAGCGCTGCAACACGGGCAGTTTCAATGGCGATCGAGTCAATAGCCTATCGAGTCAACGGAGCAGCACGGAACTCCATCGAGATATGCAACGCATTCTTGGCTTAACCAAGCTAAGCCCGGCCATTTTTTAAAGATAATGGTAACCAGGCTAATGTATTGGAGCTATCAACACTGTCTAGCTTCAACTTCATTGCGCACCACTATGTGCAGCAGACCTTGGTGACAAGTTTTGCTATGAAAACTGTCTAGCATCAACTTCATTGCCCACCACTATGTGCTGGAGACCTTGGTGACATGTTTTGTATCAAAACTTTTTCATTCATGATTCGTTAGTATGGATGAATCACGTTGCGAGAATTTTGCTCGGAAACCAAAGTGTCCATAATACAGAGGTGCAACTGTACATATGATTTGTTCATTAGAGCCATGATCACATTTAGTGGGCCACCACAACTATGCAAAAGTTAAACAAAATGCTGCAATGGCCTCCCTGCCAAAGATTTGAAAACCATATTCTAGCTAAAAGACAACTGAGCTGCTCAATCTCATTTAATTGCAACCAGTGCTGCAACAGCCTAACTGTAATCGAACTAGAGGCTAAAGAAACAATGGTGAGCCACTGCTCATAAGGGAGCGTGATACAAAGTGCATATTCGAAAGGTACAGCTGCACACGAAATCTACCACTCTTGCTATATCCGTGACATTTGATACATATCGCGACTACAGGAATTTTTGCTGAGCATCAAAGAAGCAATTGTTCTCTAGGGAATCACATCTTGAGCACCTATAACAGACCGGGATGCAACAATCAGTACCCCCCATGAATCATATTTGCCTGTGTATAATGAAGACCTAAAAATGCAAAACTGGTATGGTGTTGTTCAAAGTGTATATCGCCATTATACACAGCTTGTGAAATAGCACTCCACAATGATTGGATGCCATCGAAGACTACGACACAAAACACTCTCCTTCAACTGAGAATAAAAATAGCTGCACCGTATCCAGACCTCATTACCATTTGTCAATAAAATGAAAAAAACCTGTCACAAAAGCAAATAATGGTGATCACCTCTCCATAATTTCGTGCAAGTCTAAAGAAACCACAACCGTCTCAACATTGGATTATTGGTTAGTTGAAAAGAGTGGTAGTGAACACGCGTGAAAATGAGACAGTAGCAATGCAAATCCCAAAATAGCAGCGTGTCAGTACGCTGTATCGGGTTTAGTCATGAAAGTACTCTACTTTCAAAACTGAGCATAGTTGCAGCAGTTACACTGGCTTCTTCTTCCTACTATTGTCTTTTCTTAATTGCACAAGTAACTATGCCTGAATTTTAATGAAAATCCCTTGGGGGCCGGCATCTCCTTACTGTCACTGTTTGCATCCCGCCTCTTTGCAAGATAACGAAACACCAGGGCTTTGTGCCAGCCCCATTCTAAAATAAATAATCACAAAACTCAAGCTTTGCTAAGGCTCGTGACATCAATGACTAATCTTGAGAAAATTCTTTGCCTAAAAGGTAGTCATCAGATGCTCAGATAAAAACTCAGCTGCTATTTTTGTACAAAAATTTCAGTTCCTGCCTATGTCCACCAATAATTTGCACAAATATACCTACAAATGGTGCAGGGGGCATCTTTCTTTGCGACTTAACTCTGAACTGTTTCGTACTGCTTTTAGATTAAACTGATGCAACCTTGGAGTTCTTCATAGATTAGAACCTGTATAGAACAATGTCCAGTCAGGTTTGATACCAAACAAATCATTATGAATAAAATGTATGTCGTTCGGATTACTGGCACCAATAATGATAGGTGAGCAAGGCAATGAAGTATGCGATGCTTTGAAATTAAAGCACCGGTTATATTTTCACAAATAGTGACAGCACGTTTATACTGCACCCATCGAAGTTATGCCGCAGCGAACCGCAGAACATAAGGCAAGAACTGACAGCCGTTGCTTTCTCGCTTTCACTCGTGTTCCAGTGACAATGAGATTGCACCATTGACTGAAAGAAACAAATAATCAGATCGGAATTCTAAATGTGGCAGCCGAATCTATGACGGCAGAATACAAGTATGCACTTCAGAAGCTTTGAGCAGATTCATTTGCTGCGACGCGCACGATAAGCAAAATTATGTTTTTTTGTTGGGAACCATGGCATTTTATAAAAAGCAACCTGATGTTTTCTATGTTAATAGCGATGCCGCATACCTCGTTCTGCGAACATGCATGAAATTAAGAGTGGCCAAAAATGCTGCACATATCCAAACTAAAATGACACAAATGCTTCGGAGGGCACTAAAATAACATTGCCCAAAACATACAGCCGCTTGCAAGGTTTACTTCAGTGCAGACGCAAGCAGACTTGTACTACAGAGCGCTCGTGCGGTTCTTTACGGAATGAATGCGAGCTTATAACGCAGGCAGTGGGATTGACTGACAATGCAGGTGCTCAAGCGCTGGCGCATAGTCATATAAAACAACCCATACATTGGCAGCACGTCGTTAAGAAAACTGCGCTAATGTTTTGCTCCATTCCGCAGCACAGTGCTTCAGCGCTCCACACAAGCCTGCTCACGTCTTTATCGTACAACGATATTTAAGACGCAAAATCACTTACCATGTATGCGAGACGGATGTGAGAGGGCAGGGATTCAAAAATATTCTTCCGGGCAGCAGTGTCGAGGTAGAAATTTCTCTCCCGCTGGCCAAGGGCGCGGCAAAGCCAGCGCTTGTCTCAATTCGCTCACAACGGCGCCATACCGCCATTCGCAAGCCAGAGCGAGGGGCAAGCTCAGCCGTCGTGTGCGATATCCACTTCAGTGAACTCCGTTAAGCATCCATCTTTCCTTTCTCCGTCGCGCATCGAAAAGCAGCAGCGGCAAACGCACAGTCGCCGCTCGCGATATCCGTTCCAAGAGAGGCTGCAGACAACCCGCCGCGCTCAATTCTGCGACGCAATCCGAGACGGCCCCGCTGGCGCTGCTAGGCCTAGCGCCTACGCCGCTTCGGTCACAGCGTCCGCACTCACGAGTCACGACTCTCTCGCCGTCTTCTGATCCTTTGCGCCGCCTGCTGTCGATTGCATCTCGACCGAAACCGAAACATGCTGCTTCGTTCCGGAACTATGCGAAACAGATAAAAGCACACAGTTCCACTGGCGCGTTCTTTTGAACTGCAGCAGGAATTCGACCTCCCTTCGTCTCAGTTGCCGTTCTACACCGTTCGGAAGGTTCCGAATGGCGACAACCACTCGGTTAGAGACGGCTGATGAACGATTGCGGACCTCGTTAGCACACCGTCAGTTCTAGCTGGTGTTGCTTCGGTGTTTATGATATCATGTGCACCGTTTTACCGGTGTTCTCGTCTGGCAATGCGGTGTTTTAAAGAGGACGAACACGAATAAACCTCCCACCTAGTGTCATTCGTGTTTAGTGTGTAGACGGCCGCCTGCTCCGCCGCCCGCCAAAACATGCTCCTCTACTGACGCTAGTGTCACCGCGCGACCATTTTAGAAAACGCACCAAGCTCTCCCAGAGAATTATGGAGAAGTTCCATGACGATAAAGCTATTGAAGAGCTCTCACGAAACTAAAGACAAAAAAAGCCATTCCACTAAGCTAACTTTCAAGAAGACTACTATCACAATTCTCTAAATAGAGCGCCTATAACTTGGTGTCTAGTGCTGGCTTCTGTGGTAGCTTAACTGGGGACAAGTATTGAGGGGCCATTAACCTTAGTTTTTTTTCTTATTTCAGGCCGTCTCGCTGCCCACAAGCACTTGTACGCCGGTGTGGAGTTCTTGGAAGACATCCCTCGTACAGCTAACGGCAAAAATCTTCGCAGCTCGCTGAAAGAGGCTTACGTACAGTTGCATTGCAAATGCGTGAAAAAATAGGACATGATATACCGACACCAAAGAAACTCGTCCCGCATTGCTTGCTGCGTAGCACAATCCACTCAGTTCTTTGCACCGGTGAAGACGTACAGCCTTTGCCAAAAGTTTATTACCCAACTGGTTAGCTTCGAAGCCGTTTAGTGCGGTTGTTGTATAATCCGAGGAAGTCCTAAGCTTCAAAGGTGCAAGGAGGAGAGCCCCTCTCAACTTCAAGGTGTTTAGAACTCTCCCGATGCGTAAAGAGCCACACTGCATGGACCAGAATGAAACCCCTTGGACTCTTTTTTCTGACAAATGTCGTTCCTGTGGTACTTGGCGTCACACTCAAATAGTCCTTACTGCATACAAAATGGTGGTGAACAAAAACATTTCAGGCAAGGAAATAAGTGGCGTTCTTTATTTAGTTTCACTGAATGTGAGTTCAAGCTAGCTCAGCGTTAGCCTACATTTAGGTCGAACAGAATGAATAAAGAGGATGCCTGCAGCGAAGCCTGTTCGCTCACTGGAAGTGAAGCTTGATTTTAACGTGAAACGTGCCAAGGCGACAGTAAAACACAGATAAAAGCTAATTAAAGCAAACGCTTATATATGTTGCTGTCACCAGAACATAAATTCGCAAGTAAGGAGAGTAATACAATGTATTTTCACAGAAAGAGTGCATGTCGAAACCTATAGCACTGGAGTGAGGGTATCGAGGTGATACCAAAAGAACAAGTTAATTTGCCTGTAATAATTGTGTTTTTTACCGCAAATCTTTATGAGTAAATAAAAGCTGAGCTCTGTTTTATACGCGCCATCATTCACCTTCGTAGTTGAGAAGGTAAATATGGCAGAGTGGTTCACCAGTACAAATGACTAGAGGCGAGGTTTGCATTGTGAATGATGATTTTTCTGTTTCATTTTACACTTTTTAGAAGTTTCTGCACGTAGAACAGTTGCGTAGATTGAGCAAGGACTAGAAGAGAGGCTGATAACTAGCTAGCATAGCTAAAATAGAGGCTAGAATACAGCATTAACTATACTGACTTATTACCTTGCATAACTGATTTCATAAGAGAAGTTGAAGTAATTCGAAGTTCTCAACTTTCCAATGCTCTTTTATGTCTTACGATCTGGGCCTAAAATCCCGCTTCCAAGGTGGTGTACAAGTAAATTTAAGCGGTCTGCGGGATGCGTACTTAATGTGCGCTCAGTGCCACATTCGGCCGATGGCTTACAATCGCGCAGAAGACGAGGGAACAAGATTACGATGAACTTACACAATAACTTGGTGCAACACTGGTTGACACAGACAATAATTATAGGAAAGATGGAATTAAGCTCATGACTTCATTTCGGAACATCATCAATTTGGAGTCGAGGGCCTGTCAAGCTCTATGCAAATTTCCGCCCGACGCTTTTATACCTTTTGGAATGTACCAATAAAGCCAACTGGCTTAATTGCCTTCTTAGTTACAATTTTATGTACAGCCTTTGTCACAAATATACAGCACAATATGTTTGATTCTAAGCCTCATAACTATGTGGTCTAACAGATATGGAGCGGCGACGGTTCACAATGTGTCATACTAAATGGTCTAGAAGAAAAACCCCTGGGATGTGTGTTTTTGGCAAAATCATTACTGGAACGCGGGGAACCAGGTGCAGTCCATATACGCACAGCTGTCACGTTGGTATATCCTTTGGGGGTCAGCAGCTCTTTACTGCCACTGTTTGCATTCCTCGTCTTTGCAAGATAACGAAACACCAGGGCTCTTTGTGCCAGCCCCACCCTTAAATAAATAATCACAAAACCCAAACTTTGCTAAAGGTCGTGATATCATCCCCTAAATTTGAGTAAATTCTGCGCCTAAAAGCTAATCATGAGATGCTCAGATAAATACTGAGCTGCTATTTTCGTACAGAAATTTCAGTTCCTGCCTATGCCGACCAATCATTTGCACCAAAATACCTACAAGTGTTGCAGGGGGTATCTTTCTTTGCGACTTAAATCTACTCTGTTTGGTACTGCTTGTATATTAAACTGATGCAAGCTTGGAGTTGCTCGTATTACTGACTCCAATACTGATAGTGAACAAGGCAATGGAGTATGCATGTGATGCTTTGAAGTTTAAGCAGCTGGTATATTTTCACAAATAGTGACAGCACGTTTATACTTTACCCTTCGAAGTTATGCCGCAACGAACCGCTGAACATATGGCAAGAACTGACAGCCGTTTCTTCCTCGCTTTCACTCTTGTTCCAGTGACAAAGTGATTGTACCATTGTGCTAAAAGCAACAAGTAATCAGATTGGAATTCTAAATGTGGTAGAATACAAGTATGCACTTCAGAAGCTTTCGGCACATACATTTGATGCGACGAGCACGATAAGCCAATGACGTTTTTTTTTTGTGGGGAACCGTGGCATTTTAGGAAAAGCAAGCTGATTTTTTTTTCTGTTAATGGCGATGCGGCATACCTCGTTCTGCCAACATGCATGAAAATAACAGTGGCCAAAAATGCGGCGCATATACAAGCTAAAATGAAACAAATGCTTCGAAAAGCACTAAAATAAAAATTCCGGAAAGCTACACTCGCTCTCAAAGTGTAACTCAGAGCAGACGCAACCAAACTTCTACAGAGCGTTCGAGCTGTGCTTTGGGGAACGAAGGCGAACATATAACGCAGGCAGTGGGATTGACTGACAATGCAGGCGCTCAAGCGCTGGCGCAGAGTCATATAAAGGAACCCATACACTAGCAACGCGTCGTTAACAAAACTTTGCTAATATTTTGCTCCATTCTGCAGCACAGTTCTCCAGTGCTCTATACAAGCCTGCCCACGTCTTTATCGTACAACGATATTTAAGACGCAAAATCACTTACCATGACGGCGAGATGGATATGAGACGGCAGGGATTTAAGAATATCCTTCCGGCAGCAGTGTCGAGGTAGAAACATTTCTCCCGCTGGCCAAGGGCGCGGTAAAGCCAGCTGCTCACAACGGCGTCATACCACCATTCGCAAATCAGAGCGAGGGGCAAGCTCAGCCGTCGTTTGCAATGTCCACTTCAGAGAACACTGTTAAGAATCCGTCTTTCCTTTCTCCGTCGCACATCGAAAGCCAGCAGAGGCAAACGCGAAGTCGCCGCTCCCGATAGTTGTTCTAAGAGAGGCTCCAGACAACCCGCCGTGCTCCATTCTGCGACGCAACTCGAGAAGGCCCCGCTGGCGCTGCTAGGCCTAGCGCCTACTCCGCTCGCAGTCGCAGCGTCCGCACTCACGACTCTCTCGCCGTCTTCTGATCCCTTGCCGCCTGCTGTCGATTGCATCTCGACCGAAACCAAAACTTGCTGCTTCGTTCCGGAAGTAAGCGAAACAGTTTCCCATGACCTTCCACTCTCTTCTCCGTCGGGCGCTTTCGCTCCCGCGCCCTTCTTGCCTAGGGCCGACTGTCCTCTCTTTGCGAGCATTTCATACCCGCAACCGCTTCGCGGCATCGTATTTCTTCCATTGCGCGCAAAATCCTTGCCCGCCATACGCTTACGCGGTAAACTCAACGCGAGGTGGGTCCTTGCATAACACCTTGCTAAAACAAGCGCTTTTAGTGCCGCATTGTGCAGTGCTCCTTTCCCTTTTCCCGGCTCCGGACCCGCTTCCCCTGCCCTATTCTTTTCACTCCCCTTCCCAGCACAGCCCAGTTGCGGTGACCCCTCGGAAGAAAGGAGGCAATTACCGGTCTGCGCATTTCCCCTCTTCCTACCAACTTTGTCCTCACGAACCCCCCCCCCCCCCCAACAACCACACAGCTAATACAATTCTCCTCCTTAAATACAGTATTCACGAGTGTGTTTCTGTTACTTGACAAATCTTACCCTGCTGGAAAGTACATGGGGGCGTCAGGGCAATCGCTTCAAGAGAAGAGGTCCGGCTACTGGCACGGCATCCACTCCTCAGCCTTGTTCAGACTTTAGCCGCTTCCTGGACAGCAGGAAATGGCCTATTATAACAGCAGATATGTGATTCCGTCTGGAGGCCTCGCTTGCTGCTTAAGGATCACCGTGTGGGTCCGATGAAACGCGCTCGTGACTCCATGTACGTGCGTCTGAAGAAGGCCACCCAAACAACCAGTCCTCCGGCGTGAATAAGCATTGAAGTGCAGCTGATCGGTGCAAGACGAATGGGCTTCACAAAGTGTCATGGTCAGTGTAGTGCATATATTGACCAGGGCGACGCGCACCTTGCATTATAATATTAAAGTCAACATCAAGCCCATACTTCCTGCTGGGCAGAACACGGTCAGTCTCAGAGCAATGCAAGGGGTTAACATTCGAAAACACGTCCGCGGTTTCGTGCATGGGCCTCCGATGAGGCCCGATCACAATAAAGTAGAGAGGTGCGGTTATGCTGATAAGAATATTTTCGAATATGAATCGAAAGCGAACAGCCACCAAATGCCAAACAATTAATTGCAGATGCACTGCTGCACAATAAGAGCATTATTTTGCCATGCTCGAGCATGCAACTAGTTCAAGAATGCATCAGTAACCATTTGCGTACTCAGAAATGCTTCGCATCATTAAGGGCGCAAGTTAAATCTTTTTTCACTCCGCAAGGAGCCTTGGTGCAGGGCAGAAAAGATCCCGCAGATTTGAATAAATTATTCTTATGAAAAAACAAGTCAAATGGGATCCGAAGCAGATTCAACGACTATATCACACGAAGTCATGTGAAAAATATGATTTAAAAATCGCGTGCAACGTAAGAGTGTCATGCCGACTGGACAGCGCATGCAACCGCCAAGCCTTGCCAACGAACAAGAAAGATAATGCATTTGTATACACTGCAAGGTATTTGATTTCTTCCGATTATAGTGTCCGTTTGACTGTTCTAAACGCCTAAGCTGAGCTAATCTTTTTGCACTAAATGAACAATAAAAGTGTGATTTGCAATTCGCATTCAGAATGTTTTAACCGCACATTTGAGCATGAAAAAATTTGAGAGGTAAGATGCAAGTTGGCGATGGGGCAATATTTAAAGAGTTTTCAAATTTCAAACTGTGAGACTCCACTCGTTGTAAGTACTTGTGCACTATAAATTTGCAACATATTGCGCAATGGTTACAAAGCGACAGGTAAGAGTACTTAAGGAATGGCAATAACTTTATATATCAGTGACTTGGAAAGGTTTTGTGCAGATGCGTTATATCTAATAAATTTAAATGACTTTCAACTAGAGGAAAAAATATTTTCCAACAGCATACTACTGCGAAGTGGGACACTCTTCACCCTCTCGGCAAAGCAAGTCCGTGAATCATAAAAATACCCTTGAGTTCTACTTGAGATATTTTAGCACAAAAGGCAGTAAGCAGGATTTCACTTCTTCAGTTTTGGTTAAAGGCAACTAATAATTACAACTATTACTGCAAGTTACGGGTATGTTGATCAAGCAAGCATAGAAACAAGAACTCCGCCTGCATGGGATTGAAGAAGATTGAGATATAGGCTGAGAACGAAGCAAAAGATGAGCGCTCTCTTCAATATCGCTGCTTGCGGGCTCGCTTACTTTTGTGTTCGTTCCATCATGTTATAGTT